>NC_058406.1:127854341-128213228 GCF_002201575.2 Neomonachus schauinslandi | reverse complement strand
GAGGGGTAGACGAACCACGAGAGACGATGGACTCTGAAAAACAAACAGGGTTCTAGAGGGGAGGGGGGTGGGAGGATGGGTTAGCCTGGTGGTGGGTATTGAGGAGGGCACATTCTGCATGGAGCACTGGGTGTTATGCACAAACAATGAATCATTGAACACTTCATCTAAAACTAATGATGTAATGTATGGGGATTAACATAAGAATAAAAAAAAAGGGATGGAGATTGGAAAGAGACAAACATATGTCTTTATTTGCACATGATCTGATCATCTATATAAATAATCTAAAGCATCTACAAAAGTACCTCTAGAATTAGTGAGTTTAACAAATTCACAGGATAGAAAATAAATATAAAAATCAATTGTTTTTCTATACAGTAGTAACAAGTAATTGGAAATTAAAATGTAAAAATCTATACCACGTATAATAGCATTAAACCAGGAAATCTTTAGGGAGATATTTAATAAAATATGGGTAAGATCTAAAGTATTAACAAGACAAACATTACTGAGAGAAAGTAAATAAGTTCTAAATATTGGAGAAATATGTCATTTCACATGTCAGATAACTTAAAATTGTTAAGCTGTCAATTCTCCCCTAACTGACCTATGGTTTTTATATGTCATTGCAATCTCAATCAAAATCCCAGCAGTTCCTTTTCAAGAAATTGACAAGCTCTTTTTAAGATTTTCATGGAAAATCAAAAGACCTAAAGTAGCCAAAGTTTTTGAAAAATATAAAGTCAGGGGCTCTCCCACTGCCTAACTTCAAAACTTACTATAAGCTATAGTAATTAAGACTGAATGGAAAAACATAGTTCTATGAAACTGAATAGCATTCAGTAATAAACATGTACACACATTGACTTTCAACAAGGTACCAAGGTAATTCAATAGTGGAAAGAGTAGTCTTACTGCTCAAATGATTTGATATCCATACACAAATTAATGAATCTTAACCCGTGTCTATTACTAAATACAAAATACAGCTCAAACATGATCACAATTCTGGATGTATGCCATAAAGCCAAAAATCTTCTGGAAGAAAACATAGGAGAAAAATCTTTGTGACCTAGAGCTACAGACTTAAGATACAAAAAGCACAAACTATAAAAATTAAGAACTATTACTCTTTGAAAGACATTCTGGAGAGAGTGTAAAATAAGCCACGGACGGGGGGAAATATTTGAAGAAAACTTACTTGATAAAGGACTTGTACATTTATACACTGAAGAATACTCAGCCATACTGAGGATGAACTACAGATACACACAACAACGTCTCAAGAGTGTCCTGCCGAGTGAAAATAGTCAGAACACAATAATTCATGCTATATGATTCCATGTATATCACATTTGGGAAAAAGACAAACTAAAAGAGGGTGAGAAATCAGATCAGTGGTTTGTTAGGGGCTCTGGGGTGGAGGAGAATGTTGATTTGCAGAAGACCAAGAGGGAACTTTTTGGGTGATAGATAGGTGACAGAAGTGTTCTGAACTGCTAGTGGCAACATGTCTGCACACATTTGTCAAAACTCATCAATCATTTAAAGGGTGAAATTTACGGCACATAATTTATATTGCAATAAACCTGACCATTCCCTCTCAGAGAGGGATAGGGAGGGAGAGAGAGAAGGAGAAGAAATGGAATATTTCTGTACTGCTAATTACTATGTACACATGCAAAAGGTAAGAAATAAAAAGAGAAATTTCATTGTAATAATTTCAACAGAAAGAAAAGGAGCAGCTGAAGAAAGTGTTTATTGAGGGTTTTCAGTGTGTCGGATACAATAAGGGGGGGGACGATACTTCAAATAGGGATATTAATAGTACTTATCTAACACATTTGTTATGAGGATTAAATTTTGCAATATTTGTAAAGCACTTAGAAACTTCCTGGCATACGGTAAGTGGCACATAACTTCCTATTAAATAAATAAAAATAATTGTATTATGGAGCACACTTTACAGGTGAGAACACTGGCTTCGCAAGTTTGAGGGTCATGTGGGAGCCTACACAGGTGCCAAGCAGAGGAGCTGTGATTCTACTCAGACATCCTACTCCAGGGGTCAAGTACATTCATCAACTCCTTCCATTAATTTCCCGGCTTCTGAGGGACCAATGCAATACAATATGGAAGCCTCCTGGTGCCAAAATATGATCCTCTGGAAGGCCTCTTGTGGCTGACCTTTCTTCTTCATCCCATATTGCTCTTTTGGTTCATCCTCTTTCTTAAACTGCTACTCCCATTTCTTAACTGGTTTCCAGTGCATTGTACACAAGTGACTGGGTTATTTTCCTATATAAGCAATATCAATCATATCATTTAACTGCCTAAAATGCTCTGTTGCTTGCCATTATCAGTAAGATACAAATCCAAATTCAAACCTATAGCATTAGAGACTTACACGTCTAGCCCCACATCTCTTCTCTCTTCCTTTTATTATCCACACTCACTCCTGCCTTACTAAGCTTCTGACCTAGCTGTAGGCAAAACAGACTCTTGCCCAGACTCTGCTCTGTTTAAATACATCCTTGCTTTGCCTCTTTGTGTCAGTTGGGAGTGCTTTCGCCTGTTAAGTAAGAGAAAACCTTACCACTATGGTTTAAACAAATGGGGGTGTTTTTTTCTCCCTTAACAAGGCTAAAGGTCAGTGGTTCAGGAGCTGTGGTGACCCAGCAATGGTGTCAGGAAACGTGCTTCCTTCCATCTCCCTGTTCTCTCCTCTGAGGCCCATTGGCTCTCCCTCCAGGCAATGCATCTGTGTACCAGCAGATGGAGGAAGGGAAAAGCAAACAGTGGCCTTCTAATCATAAGGCTTTGTCTGCTTAATTCAGGAAGGACAGCCTTTTCCAGCCAGCCTTTCCTTATATCTAATTTGACAGATTGAACCAATTGCTGGTGAAGAGGACAGATGTTACCAGGATTGGTTTACTGATTTTGATAGATCCCATAGGACTAGGGTAGGGACCTACTTGCCTGAAGATCAGGAAATCTCTGCGGGGTTCTTGAAAAAATAAGACTCCGTTTTCAGAGAACAGGGGGTGTCATGAATGTGGATCTGCTGTATCTATCCAACTCCTACTCATCCTTCATGGCCCAACTGATGTGGCAACACCTCAGTTAAGTATTCCTCATTTCGCCTTGAGCAGGATTGATTATTTTGCTCCTCTGTACTCCAGGAGCACTTGCAGTTTTAATTCACCATGATTTCACTGGGATATCTGTTCTTTGGCTTATTTGTCCTTCCTGGATTGCATGTTCTTCAAGAGCAAGGACTGTCTACATTATTTTTGCATCCTCAAAGCCTAGATTAATACTTCACACAGAAAGTGCCAAGTAAATGTTTAAATAGTTGGACTCATGATGCTAGGAATCAGTCTAGATTATTTTCAATTATTTAATAATAATAGCTCACACTTGCATAGCACTTACTATGTATCAGACACTCTTCTGAGGACTTAAAAATCCTAAAACAACCCCATGAAGTAAGTACTTTTATTATCCCCAATTTACAAATGAGAAACCTGGAACACAGAGAGCTTAAGTGACTTGTTCATGGTCACTGGGTAAGAGAGGCACAGTTTTCCACCCATGTGTCTCCTGTTTCTCCTCTACTACTCACACACACTTCGCTTCTGACTCTTCTGATCACCAAACATGGGGTTTTATTTTCCCCACACCACCCTCCACCTGGAGACACCATCAAATTCCACAGGTTCAGGGCTCAGCGTCACAAGACTGCTCCCCACCCTCACCATTCATTTCAGATGCCAACAGCAAGCCCTGGTTATCACCTGTGCTTCTGATCAACCAGCTGTCGATCAGAGGTTCCAATGACCGTCTCCTTGGGTTCCCTGAATTTGCTACAGTGGCTCACAGAACATAGGGCAACATTTACATATATCTATATATTAAAGGATATAATAAAGGATATGGATGAACAGCCAGATGAAGAGATAAACAGGGCAAGGTCTGGGCAGGTCCTGAGTGCAGAAGCTTCTGTTTCTGTGAAGTTGTGGGGTGTTACCTCCCCAGTACGTGAATGTATTCACCAACTTGCAAGCTCTCTGAACCCCATACTATTGAGATTTTATAGAGGCTTCCTTACATAAGCATAATCAATTATTAACTCCACTTCCAGTCCCTCTTCCCTCTCCGGAGGATATGGGGGAGGGTGGCTAAAAATTCCAAGCTTCTAATCATGGCTTGGTCTTTCTGGTGACCAGCCCCCCTCCAGGAGCCATCCAGAAGTCCAACCAGAGTTTCCTCAATAGAACTAAAGATGCTCCTAGTGCTCTTTAACACTTAGGAATTTACCAGGGTTTTAGGATCTCTGTGCCAGGAACGAGGGGCAGAGACCAATACATATATTTTCTATTCTCTCAAAGACATGTGTTAAACAAGCAGTGTGGGGCTAGTCCAGCTCCAGACGCTCTTAACCACCATGGTATGATCTACAGAAAACTAACTTCTCTGAGCTTTAACTTTATTTACAGTATATTTCTCACTGTGGGGAAGCAGGAGGAAATCCATCAGCTCTTCTAGACTGCATAGAAATCCTTGTCTGCAGAAATATGGGATATTATAAAACCACAACTTTTATAGTCATGTAATCTAACTTTCTAACTCATGCAATCAATCACCCGGCCAACTAACCAACAAATATTTATTCAGTGCTTCTCAGATACTGGACACTGGGAATATGGTGGTGAGTCTAGTGGAAGAAATGAATATTAAAGAAATTATTTTACAGATACATAATTAAAAATGATAACAACAGTTTGAAAGGAATATTCATAGTGCACTGAGAGTAATGGGTGTTACTAATTTAGATGGATTTATATAATGAGCCATGAGGGCAATCATGAGGAAATACATATAACAGCACGTGATTGAAAGCAAATCTTGAACAATTAATAATTATCTCAAATGACATTGCTACTGACAAAATAAAAAAAAAATTAATTCACTGAGGCATGATAAATTCTACTTATGAAGCTGTTCTCATTGAGGTTTTGGATAGCATAAATCTTTCCTTTTAACATAGCTTGTGCTACCTGCTTTAGTGATCCGATCACTCTGCAGCCGCAGCTGGCTGTCAACATTTCTCTTCCCTGTGTAGTCTTGACAATCCTTCATTAAAGGAAATCTCTTTATTTCCCCTATGATAAAATCCCCTGTATACTATTTTAGATATGTGGTTGGCAGCAGTGAGTTTACAGACTGGCTCTTATTCTCATTTCTGGAACAAGAAAAATAGGTCGCTAATGAATATTTTGAGTATTATTTGCTACTATTTATTAAGGGTTCATTCTGTACCTTAAATATTAGGGGTCCTTTGCTGTCACTCCTGCCGCCAGGCAAGGCACTGCACTAATTGCCAGCATAATGGTGGCAGAGCTGACTCCCATTATTCTGAGGTAATAAGGAGAACATTAATTGGAAAGAATAAGAATGAGCCAGGAAGGGAAAGAATGCACTGTAGAAGGATATAATTTGTTCCAGAATCTGGATCTTCATTAGTTGTTCCTGACTGTCAGTCCTCAGTGGCTTTCACCCTCACTTTTAATAAGAAAATTAAAAAAAATAAGTTTAAGAGTGAAAAAAGGTCATTTAACTGAGGTGGGTTTTTTTGTTTTTGTTTTTTTGTTTTAATCCTCAGGACAAGTCGTAATAATTTCCCATGATACTCAGACATGAGTATACTCCTCCATCTTGTGTGAAAATAACTATTTTCATTTCCCTCCAGGGCCGTTGTCAGTTTCCAGGCAGAGATACTTGTTTGTATTTGAAACTTTGAAAATCATTAAATGCTTACTGAGAAATTTCTGAAAACACAGTATTCTAAAAAGTAAACAAAATTTCTGTATTAATTAGCCTTTGCTGAAGAAATAAACAGTTCTAAAACTCCAGCAACTTAAAATAACATCTTCACTTCCCTATCACATTACAGGGGGTTTGTGGGGGTGATTTATGTCTTATTCCAAGATCTGGGCTGGAGGAGTAGTCCTTATTTTGGGATGTGCTATTCTCATGAAATTGCATTTAAAGCTTCTCCTGGGATAGAGTGCATGCACATTCCACTGCCCAAAGCAAGTCACATGGCTAAGGCCAGAATGAATGGGACACTCTTACAGTTATGAATAAAGTGAATCATTAGAAACAATAACATTAGTATGACTGCTATATCCAAACATAACTTCTGCTAATGTTTTTATTCAGGGATATTTTTAGATACAGTTTATTTATTAAATAGATATTATTTTTTGTATGTATACAGTTTCAGATTTCAAATATTTGCTTTATATCATACTTTTCATGAAACTTATTTTTAATGGCTATATTTCATTAAATGGAGAAACCAGAGTTTTCTATGGTTTCTCTCAATCTTTTGCTCTTATACTGATCAGCAATGGTGTTATGGAAATCTTTGTGATTTTTTTTTTTTTAAGATTTTGTTTATTTATTTGAGAGAGAGAGAATGAGAGAGAGCAAGCACATAAGAAGGGGGAGGGTCAGAGGGAGAAGCAGACTCCGTGCTGAGCAGGGAGCCCGATGCGGGACTCGATCCAGGGACTCCAGGATCATGACCTGAGCCGAAGGCAGTCGCTTAACCAACTGAGCCACCCAGGCGCCCTTTTTTTTTTTTTTTTTTTGACGGAGAGCATGAGCTTGAGGGGAGGGGCACAGGGAGAGGGAAAGAGGGAATCCCATGCCCAGCTCAGAGCCCTATGCAGGGCTCGATCTCATGACCTTGAGATCATGACTTGAGCCAAAAAATCAAGAGTTGGACACTTAACAACAGCCACCCAGGCACCCCGTGAATTTTTTTTTCAGAACATAATACGCTTTCTTTTGACTAGATGCCCAGAAAAATAATAGTAGGATCAAAGGGTATGAATTTAGAGTTCATGAATTACAGTTCTTAAAATAATATGACAAATTTCTGTCCAAAAACTGTGATAGTGATTTTACTCCTATTTGCAGTATAAGGAGACCCATCTGTACCAAATTCTCATCAGTAGCAATATTATTAATGATGTGAAATATTTCTGAAACTACTTCCTACACCAGGTATATTTTACTACCCCTTTTATTTTTGTGTGTGTGTGCCTCTTTTCTCTGGGCCTTTCTCTTTCCAAGGGGCTGAAATTTCACTGCAAGCACTCTGGGTATCTAATCACTTAATCCATAGCACCTTGCCTCTTCCTGTTTAATAAAGGCTGGTTGAGTGAATCACCTATTGAATAAGTAAATAACTAAAGAAGTTAAAATTGTATCTTGGGTCTTAAAATTTTTCATTGATGACCCCAAGGTAGAACACTTTTCTGTATTTTTATCAACCAGTTGTGTTTTTTCTTTTATTAATCAAGAGAATCCTTGTTCTTTGCCTACTTTCCTATCAGCTCTCGTTGCTTATACCAAAATATGTCTTATATAAAAATTAATAATCCTTTCTGGTATAACAAATGATTTGCTCCCATGTGCTATTTGACTTTTAATTTCTATTATATATATATATATTTTTTTAAGTCCCGTGACAATTGTTTATTATAAAGGTGAACCCTGATCTTCATGATGGGCTTATTGGTAGGCTTTCTGGTAGCGAGCACCAGTGCCGGGACCTCCAAACTCTTTGGATTGGCAACGCCAGAGATCAGCTACCCGCAGGAGCAGTTTGTACTGGATGGGAATGTCTTTGATGTCCTTCTTGGAAGCCTCATCCATGTATTTCTGATAATAAGTCACCAGGGCTTTGGAGATGGACGGGTGGATTGCGTCAGTCTGGGCCACGTGACCACCACCCTTTACTCGGACTCAGATGTCCCCCTCGGCAAATTGCTCCTTGCGCCCAAGCAGAGCTGGTTCCAACAGCTTGTGTTGCAGCATGCGGGGCTAGAGCTGCCCATTCACCTTGATGAGGCAGTGGCTGTGGTCGTCTCCTTGCTACCGAAGACCTGCACGGACTACAGAGGACCCTTGGACCGTATGGCGGCGAACATAGACAAGAGCTCTTCACTACTCGGCAATGGGGGGAAAAGAGCTATTACATTTTTTTCTTAGATGTGTTCAATCTTTTATGTAAATATATCTTTCAATCTTTTGTAATTTCTTCTGTTGCTTGACGTTTCTTCTCCTAAAGTTTTGATGAATGTTTGCTTCTATTTTTTATATTTATGTTTATTATTTAATTTTATGTTTAGCTCTTCAATTTACTTATAATTTGCTGTTGTAGGGAGTGAGATGAGATTTTAAACTAATTAAACTGAATTTGTTCCTTTTAGGACTTACAGACTCTCTTGTTACGGGATTCTGAATGGAGTTGCCTTCTAATGAGCAAAATTAAATGAATTTTGTGTATTTAATATTTTGAACTACTTGAATTCTTTTTTTTTTTAAAGATGATATTTATTTATTTGACAGAGAGGGACACAGCGAGAGAGGGAACACAAGCAGGGGGAGCGAGAGAGGGAGAAGCAGGCTTTCCGCCTAGCAGGAAGCCCAATGTGGGGCTCGATCCCAAGACCCTGGGATCATGATCTGAGCCAAAGGCAGATGCTTAACGACTGAGCCACCCAGGAGCCCCTGAACTACTTAAATTCTTAAAATTTCTTATATGGTCAAGGGTTAAATCACCAAGGATTAAATTACCTTTATTATTTTTGATCATCACAGACTACTCCCAGCCTCAGTTCATGGTCTATTTTTTCCTGATAAGCACAAAAAGAACTGGGCAGAACAACACCAATCTATCATTCCAAATAGAAAAGCAACCCTTAGAAATCTCCCTGATCTCAATGACTCAGGAGAGTCAATTTCATCTCTGAAGGAAATTTGTAGCTCAGAATTACATAATCCAAGTCCATGACAATTTGAATTGTGAGGGTCATGGCCAGATTGCACGTGGCATTGTGGCTAGAATTTAATATGAGGTAATGGCTACCGTTGATGAAACACTGCTCCCAAGAGCCACTCTAGAGTCAGAGTTACCTCCGGCCCACAAGGATGACTTCACCCAAAGAGGAAAGATAAGAGGACCTGGGGACAACTGGCTGCTCCAGAAACATAGCCATGGGCACCTCACAGTTAATGGGTCAATTTATAAGTTCGGGAAGAAGGAGAGCATTACTCTTTGAGAAGCTACTATTAAATCTGTTGTACAACGTTGAGCCTGTAGTTAATAATACTGTGCATTTAGAAATGTTCAGTGGGTAGATCTCATGTTAAGTGTCCTTACCACAAAACAGCAAATAAAAAACCAGAAAAAAAAAACAAAAGGGCAGGAGGAAACTTTTGGAGGTGATGGATATGTTTATTACACAATCAAGGGTATATACATATGTCAAAACTCATCAAATTGTATACTTTAAATATGTGTAGTTTTTGTGGGGTTTTTTTTTTTTTTTTTTTTGGTATATCAGTTATACCTGAGTAAAGCTGTTAAAAAATATCTTGTCTGTATTGGGGGCAAGTTGTTGGATACTTTTAGAAGAAAAGACTCTATTTAATCCAGTACCTTAAAATCAGGGATTTGGACTCTGGTGAGAAAAATGAGCCATCAGACATCAAGATCAACCCCACCCTGGCATGTCTCTAGGTGCCTAGGAGAGCATAGGACCAATCCAGAACAGCACATGCTGACCAAGAGAATGACTGGGGAATTTGAGCTTGGTGAGTTCAGGAAAGCCTTTGAACCATACGGCTTGGAAGTCTGTCCCTTTAAGCTGTAGGTGGTCGTAGAAGTTTTTGGGTTTCATTACCAGTAAAACCATTGAAATTGGCAAGTGTGGAAATGTCAGACTGTCCAGTAGCGTTTTTATTTAACTTGGTCAATTCATATTTATTTAGTACAGGAAATACAGCTGTGAAAAAAGACACAGCTGCCTCCCACCCCCTCCCGTGTTGTTTACAAACTAAGGGAGAAACAGACATTAAACAAATAAGTGTAAATAAGGAACTAAACAATCACAAGTAAGCAAAGCAATCTTTATACCAGGGTATCAGCTAATCCTGGTATATCCGAGTCAGCAGTTAATGCTGGCCAAAAATGCTGCCAGTTGTGTGTTCTTTGGTTTCGCGTCTTGAAAACGAAAATAGTTCCAGCCTTATCTCTTTTTTCTCACTTTGAGGAAATTATTGAAACTTCAATTTCACTAATTAAAAACAAATCATTCTACCCAAGTTTCCTCAATTTCCTATCTGTAGTAGGCAGAACAATGACCTCCCAAAGATGTCCATGCCCTAATCCTCAGAGCCTATAAACACGCTTCTCTGGCAACATCTGTTCAGGTGCCAATGGTCCTCTTTCTCTGAGAAACGACCCACTACCTACACACGTGGGCCCTTAGCTGCCATGTTATTCTACGTGAGTGTTCCTTTGCCACAGCTGATTGAACTCAGGGTGAACGCCAAGCTTGGGAAAACTGAGCATGGGCTTGTTCTTGGTAAGTGGGAAAAAGAATAAGGTGCACAGTTGGGACCTAGGAGGTAGCCATCTTTGAGTATCTGCATGGCAAAGCAAAGAAAGCCTTGCTACAAAAAGAGAGAAGGATGGAGCCTGTACTTCCTAAGGTCTCACTTGTTTCCCAGTTTCTGGTACTAGTCCCATATATGGTTTTGCTGTCCTTGTGGTTCCCTGGAGTATCACTGGTGTAATTTACATAAATTCTCATTTTTGTTTAAATCAGTTTGAAATGGGTTTATGTCATTAACAATAAATAGAATATGTGTTAAACAAATATGCACAGAAAACAGAATAGCAAAAGCTTTCAGAATGTTAATGATGGTGAGAAATTGTACATAACTTATTTTCTTCTTTATACTTTTCCATCTTTACAGTTTTCTAAAGGGAGTAATATCATTTCCATAATAAAAAAAAACATGCATTATAAGAGAAGGAAATCTTTATTTCTAAGGAAATCCTTGGTTTTTTTTCTTACACTAGAAAAGAGCTTCACTACAAAATATGCTACTCAAATATTCTCAAATATAACTCTATATCCAGTAGGGGAAAAACAGCCCAGTGTTAGACAGTTGATAGAGTTCTCATGCAGGCCCAATGAGACCTCAATTTAACCAAACCCCAGATTTAGAAATGAGCCCTATTAGGCTAGTTAATTTTGAGGAAAATGGACTACATACCATCTTATATTTTCTTTACCAGAACAACTGCTAGAAACTAAGGTAATTAATAAAATGTTATGAAAGAGATTGTGGAGTAAACTTTGCAATAGTTGATGTGTACTGGAATGTTTTTCACAAAGATAAAATATATTTCATGAAAAAAAAAAAGAGAGAAAAGAAATAGGCCCTGTTAGTCTAAAGAGAAAGAATACCAACCGTTTTTCCAATGATTGGTTCATGAGTGAATATGTGACCCAATACAGGCCAATGAGATTAAAGAAGAGGCTTCTAGAACTGTTCTTTTGTCCTATTTCCAAAGAAATTCAAGAAATGATCCTTCTCCCTTTGTGGGGAAGTTGTCATATATAGATAGAAGACCCAGAGCGGCTGCCACCATCTTACTCCCGGCCCAACTATGAATCTGACACCTAGAAGGGCAGAGAAGGTAAGAACACTGCAGACAAGTGGAGCAGAGGTTGCTTATTTAATCCATCCTGAAGCCCGGGGTGCCTTTGGACTTCCAGTTAAGGAGCCCAATAGCCTCCACTGTAGTTGAGCCTGTTTGAATTGAGCCTTCTGTCTTTCAGAGCCAAAGATTCCTAACTGACAAATCTATAAATTTAGAGATAATATCATGTAATCTCAGTTAAGATCTGGTCTAGCATTTTTATTCTTCTCCATTTATCTCTACCCCATCTTTTTTGTCTCTAAGTGAGATTCCTTTACTTTCAGCATATTTTAATGTGGCTCGGCTTGTAAACAGTACATGTGTGGAACCTACTCAAAGATATTTCTAAAGTCCAAATCTGCTATTTCTTCTAGTTTTCTCTGACCACACATCTATAGTCTGCTAACCCTTTACCCACCCTTCATCCCCCCTGCCACCACTAGGAAGCAGTTATGCTTTTCTCTTATAGAAGGCACTGCTACTCCTCCAAGAAATCACGTAGTCAGTCTACTCTTTATCTAGTGTCCTCCACCATGCCTCTTTGGGAACCCACAATGTGTCCCTTGCTAACTTGAATTAACCTTTGGAAATCAGTTGGGAAGAAAAGTAGATACATTCTGCCATTTTTTATTCTTAGTCTGTGTTGGTTTATTCCAAATAGCTTATAAAGAAATAGGTAGAATTTAAATAAAATGAAACCACAGTTCTTATGTGCTATGGATTCTAGTGAAGAGGTATAATCAACATCAGTGATGATGCTTCTGAAGAAAATTTTGCTCTAAGAGTCCTTAGGAGATCTGATTTTACTAAGTCTAGTAAATCAGTCCCACTTATGTAAGAAATATTTATTCAAGGGCTTTATACCAGTTTCACCTGCTAATCAGATGAAAAGAGAAATGTAAATAATAGGGAACCATTTAGGCCCAGAGGCCACAAAAGCATACCACTGCGTATTTTCCTAAGAGCTAATGAGGAAAAACTGTATCTTAGACCTCACACCCTCTCATCTTCCAATGCCTTACGAAGAAGAGTTTTACATGTGATTTCTAGATTTCCAGTAACATTAATATATGTTTTATTTAGATAAACCCTTTTTTCAGAGTTTTTATAAAACATTTAAATACTCTAAGTTCTTTATAATAAGATTCTACTTTATCTGTCCCAGTATTTCTGGCTTTTAGATAATGGAGGTACAGGTGTCAAATCATACCCGGTATATCATAGGCATCGAGAAAAACTAGTCAATAAGTGTCAGATGGGTTGTGATAATAGCTGAATTAAAGCAGCAGATTAAAGCAAGTTTCTGGTACGTAAGAAGTGCTACAAAAATGAAGCTAATGTTTTAGAGCTGATCTGACAGGACCCAGCTAAGTCAGATGAAGTCACACATTAGGTAGAACAATGGAACTGATGAAAGAAATACCAAACACAGAACCTGATACCCAAATGACACATAGAAGATTCCCAGCATTCACTGGCTACCACTGGACAGAGGAATCAGTGTTCTGAGTGGGGCCAAAGCAAAGCATCTGCAGTTAACACTCTTGACTTCAAAAGCACCTTCCAGAGAGTAGAAAATGTCATTTTCCATTCCTTTGTACACGTGCCTTGAAAGATGGAACTGAGATATAATTGACATCATTAGAACTTCCTATAAAATGCAATATTTAGGGGCGCCTGGGTTGCTCAGTTGGTTAAGCGTCTGCCTTCAGCTCAGGTCATGATCCCAGAGTCCTGGGATCGAGCCCCGCATCGGGCTCCCTAAGTAAGGGAGCCTGCTTCTCCCTCTGCCTGCCACTCTCCCTGCTTGTGTTCTCTCTGTCAAATAAAAATAAAAATCCTTTAAAAAATGCAATATTTAACCTTGTCTTAATTGAAGGAAGGTTTTAGAATATAGCTCCCAAACACTACTGTATATATTCAGAAGTTTACATATATAAATGTATATTGGATGGTAAATTAATCGTTCACTAATACCTCTATTTGCTAATAACCAGGGATGCTGATGAAACTTTTATTTTATTAAGATGAATGAGAATAGATATTTTTTCTGTTTTAAACATTTATCAAGAGTTTACTACATACCACACAAGGACCCTACGTAAACAATCTTGATGATTAGAACATAAAGACAGTATTGGAGGATATAAATAATATGTAAAATAGCCACAAAGTGGAATATATCCATGCAATATAATCTTTGACATTCTATAGCCTCCAGCTGAAGATGGCATGACAGACAATCATATATAATTATAAGCAAACAAAAATGTATTATATCTAAAGACTGTAGAAAAAGGAATAATTGTAGGGCTGAATTCCTGGTATGCCAAATGTACAGTCACATGGGACCTACACTTAGAAGGACTCTGAGATTGGTTTAATGCTCTACTGTCACTGTCTTAAAATTCTGAATAATGTTTGAATATAGGGCTCTGCATTTTCGTTTTGCACTGGATCCCCATATATCATAGGGCATGTCCTGTTCTCAGTTCTAATTCTAATATATATAATTATATATATATAAAATTTTACATAAAAAATTTTATATAGGAATATATATATTTCCCACACAAATACATCTTCTAAATGGAGGTACTCTTTCCACCACAAAACTGATCTAACTTAACCTCTAGACTTTTGGTTTTAACTTTCTTACTTGTGATGATAGGTTGTCACTAATCCATCCACAATCTCTTTCTTATTCTCCTTTATGAGAGGTTTATATAAGATGTATTTTATGATTGTGGACAAGGCTGGTCCTAAGCAGTTCCTTTTTAGTTTTACCTCAGTTCACAGATATTTTCGTCTCCATCTACTGATTTTTTTTTTAAAGCAAAATATAGCAACAACAAGAAGCCTTGCCTTTTCTAGGGAAAATGCAGGTGTTGGGGCAAGAGATTTATCTATCCTTTCATCCAATCATCTGTCCATCCACCTATTTATTTATTTTTGTAACACACATTTATAAATAAACACCTATTATGGAAGAACCCGGGGTTCAAGGATCTTATCTAAGATGGGGTCCCTGGACCTGGAATGATTCACTGCATAATACATGGAGCCTGGCATATGATACTAGCATGATAGTGCAATGTAATCAAGTATTACAGAATGTTAATTAATTGAATGTTAAAAGGATTTTTTCCCTTTAAAAGTCCTGACTGGTTACCCCAGCATTATTCATTTACCATGGCTGATTTTCTCCACAGGGTTCTATGAGCAGTGACTGAAGAAGTCCAAATAGAGCACTGGGATCCAGGGAGAGTGAGGGAAAGGACATTCTTTCCAGAGTGAGGAGCATACCAAGATTTATGGAGATGTAACTTCTCTGCTGAGTCTTACCAGGTGGGTGATGGTACACTTTGTCTGTGGTAGGGAGGCAGGGACGGAGTTCAGATAGAAGGAGCAGCATTTGCCAGGGCTTGGAACACAGTAGGACTTTGCTTTGCTCTGTATCAGTCACTCTGGAGTGGCCCCAACTTTGGCACAGAATTCTCCTCTGCACAAGGGGAAATGCCTGGAATGAAAGGTAAACTCCTGAATGGTTTCATTAGCAGAGACTCAAACCAGCTGAGCTGTCTGATTTATTAAACAAGCAATACAACAGTAAGTATCTCTTACTACAAGTGTGGTTTATAGGTAGAACCACCATTTGATCTGAAACACCATTTGATCCATCCACATTGCTGCAAACCCAAGATTTCATTCTTTTCATGGCTGAGTAATATTCCATTGTATATATATACCACATCTTCTTTATCTGTTCATCAGTCGATGGACATTGGGACTCTTTCTATAATTTGGCTCTTGTTGATAATGCTGTTATAAACACCAGGGTGCATGTATCCCTTCGAATCAGTATTTTTGTATCCTTTGGGTAAATACCTAGTAGTGCAATTGCTGGGTAGTTCCATTTTTAACTTGTTGAGGAGCCTCCATACTATTTTCCAGAGTGACCACACTAGTTTGCATTCCCACCAACAGTGTACGAGGGTTCCCTTTCTCTGAATCCTCACCAACACCTGTTGTTTCTTGTGTTGTTGATTTTAGCCATTCTGACTGGTGTGAGGTGGTATCTCACTGTAGTTTTGATTTGTATTTCCCTGATGATGAGTGACATTGAGCATCTTTTCATGTGTCTGTTGGCCATCTGAATGCTTTCTTTGGAAAAATGTCCATTCATGTCTTCTGCCCATTTTTTAACTAAATTCTTTGTTTTTTAGGTGTTGAGTTTTATAAGTTCTTGATATATTTTGGATATTAATCCTTTATAAGAGATATCATTTGCAAATATCTCTTCCCATTCTGTAAGTTGCCTTTTAGTTTTGTTGATTGTTTCCTTTACTGTGCAAAAGCTTTTTATCTTGATGAGGTCCCAATAGTTTATTTTTGCTTTTGTTTTCCTTGCCTCAGGAGACATATCTAGTAAGAAATTGCTATGGCCAATGTCATAGAGATTTCTGTTTGTGTTCTTCAGTATTTTGATGGTTTCCTGTCTCACATTTAGATCTTTCATCCATTTTGAATTTCTTTTTGTGTATGGTGTAAGAATGTGGTCCAGTTTCACTCTTTTTCATGTAGCTATCCAGTTTTCCCAACACCATTTGTTGAAGAGACTGTCTTTTTTCCATTGGATATTCTTTCCTGCTTTGTCGAAAATTAGTTGACCATATAGTTGTGGGTCCATATCTGGGTTTTCTATTCTGTTCCATTGATCTATGTGTCTGTTTTTGTGCAAGTACCACACCATCTTGATCACTACAGCTTTGTAATATAACTTGAAGTCCAGAACTGTGATGCCTCCAGCTTTGCTTTTCTTTTTCAGGATTGCTTTGGCTATTTGGGGTCTTTTGTGGTTCTACACATATTTTAGGATTGTTTGTTCTGGCTCTGTGAAAAATGCTGATGGTATTTTGATAGGGATTACATTAAATATGGAGATTGTTTTTGGTAGTATAGACATTTTAACAATATTTGTTTTTCCAATCCATGAGCATGGATATTTTTCCATTTCTTTGTGTCATCTTCAGTTTCTTTCATCAGTGTTTTATGGTTTTCAGAATATAGATCTTTCACCTCTTTGGTTAGGTTTATTCCTAGGCATCCTGTGGTTTTTGGTGCAATTTTAAATGGGATTGATTCCTTGACTTCTCTTTCTGCTGCTTCATTATTGGTGTGTAGAGATGCAACAGATTTCTGTACATTGATTTTGTATCCTGATTCGTCTATCAGTTTTAGCAATTTTTTTGGTGGAGTCTTTTGGGTTTTCTACATAGAGTATCATGTCATCTGCAAATAGTGAAAGTTTGACTTCTTACTTGCTGATTTGGATTCTTTTTATTTCTTTGTGTTGTCCCATTGCTGAGGCTAGGACTTCCAGTACTATGTTAAATAATGGTGGTGAAAGTGGACATCCCTTTCTTGTTCCTGACTACAGAGGAAAAGCTCTCAGTTTTTCCCCAATGAGGATGATATTAGCAATCTGTTCCTCCTCCAAACCATGTCTCTGCTTTTCCTACCTTCCTCGAAATGGACTTTTCTCTCCTTCTAGTTGTGTAGTTTGTTCTATCAGTCCCCATGTCAATTTCTTGGGTATTCAGAATGATTTCATAGTTATCTAGCTGTGTTCAAGAGGCAAGGCAAGGCTAGGGTCCTCCTACTACACAGCCATCTTAGCTCCCCCCTCATGTTCTTTTTCCATTGAAACCTGGGTCCTATGCTTCGTTCCTATGGCTAGTCTCTTTTGAGCCTCAAGATGACCTTAATGTGCATCATAGATCCTTTTACTTATGTGTTTCTAAACAACCTCAAATACAACGTTGCTTTATATAGTGTAGTTTTATTGAAGGCTTGTAGATATCTGAGGCAGTTACCCTACAGTATGGCTAAAAACTACAATGTGGGTGTTAATGGTAACTTTCTTCTTTAAAATGCTTTATGGAACCCAGTGCTGATCATTTCCTGTGGCTGTCTTTCACTCCAGGGCCCTTGCCTGCCCACTTGTCTGTCTCCCTCCTCCACTCTCTTTCCATATCCGTCTCCTCTGGGGAGCACTGCCGATTTCAAGTCTCTACTTGATTATGCCCAGAAAAGCAGATCAGTACACTGACTATGCACATGTGAACACATATGAGTAGATCAAGAAAATCTCCCCCTCCCCCCCAATTCTACATAGGTTCCCATCCTTGCCAAGAACCTGCCAAGATCTGATATTTTCCTCTCCTTCGCACCTGCTCCAGTAGTTCTCCATATATAAAATGGAGAAGTACAGGAACTTACCTACCTTAACCAGGAAAGTATATATAACTCATACTCCCCCCAGAGAGTAGAAGAGGCACTAATCAGTCTAGGTTTAAGCAGTACTTTGGTGTCCCCCCTCTGGCTGAATAACACTGATGTGCTGTCCCTAAAAGGAAGTAGAATCGAGATTAGCCTGTTACTCAGCAGTTTGACGATTCTACTTGTCTGCCAATCAGTAACAATGCAAGGCCTTCATGAAAATAATATTTGAGCACTTCAAAATCAGGCAGGTAGAAACAAACCTATATTCTGAACAAATAATTATAAATACAAATTTTAAAATAGCTGGTCAGGAAGAGGAAGACAGAAAAATCTATCATGATTCAGAAGAACCAGAGGTGCAAAGTTGATTAAAACTTGGTAATTAAGAATTAAAAAATAACAAAGTACATTGTGTCAAATGCTATTTTTAACACTATGGCTAGGATAATGAAGTAGTTCCATACCCTATATCTAATGATCTGATGCTTTTTTAGAGTTGTAATATTATGGGTTCTTTTTCTTTTCTGTTACTGAGATTAACATAGCATGGCTCTATACATTGTATAGCTTGTGAAACAGTTTTGCACACAGTAATCTGACAGTTTCTATTTCTAATTTGCTTTCATATGCAGCAGAAATTATCTGATTTAAAATAGTGCTATAAGGCACAGGTTCTTATATAACTATCTCTATCACTGTGGTTATCACATTATAGTATAATTACTGCTAGGGTAGTTGTTTTTTCATAAGGCTATAAGTCCCTCAGAGTTGGAACTGGTTTGAATTCATCTCTGTGTCCCCGATGCTAAACACAGTTTCTAGAACATAGGTGATGTCCAACAAAATGTTTGTTAAATGAATCAGTGGATAAATGACCAATGGTTAAAAGAAATCAAGATGAGTCTAATGAAAATGCAGTGGAGTAGCCCAATAAAAGCCAGACAGCATTCAGAAAGAAACTATTCTGGTAACCACTTCAGGGAATGGGTTTGCACTTGTTTTAGACTAATGATTAGGTTAGTCTTATCCAACCTACTTATAGTTTCATTACTTTAGGTGAAAGAAACTTATCCAGCTCTTCTTATTATTGATAAATCTAGATAAATGCAGAATGCCTATATCATAAATTGATAGAAGAATCCCCAGAGACATTGTTACATGTACTATTTTGATCTCTTAAAAATAAGAATATTGTTTTCCTCCATTCTCTATTTTCTCCAGTGGTAATTAACAGGCCAGCAAAGAAAGCAAAAAGTATTGCCTACCTCCTCCAGGGCCAGAGAAGCTTAGATCTTGAACTATAAAATTTTGGTCAGGTTCTGAGTGCAAAGAGATTTCTGGAGTATAGTTAAAAGTGAGTTTATGAACACATGGATTACTCTTCTAGATGCTCATTTCTTCACATGTACATATCTACAATCTGAATTTGATATTTTACCCTGGTCTCCTTGCACTCACCCATTCCAAACTGCTCAGATTAAAATGTTAATAGGTATGAGGATGGCAAAGAGTAGAAGATGTTTTAACCAATGAAGATATTTTAACCATATTTTAAAATAATGTATCTTTTAACATAGAATGTTGGTATGCTGTGCTCAGCCTCCAGGAACTGGGTTGACAATGACCAGTGTGGGGAGTCACTGAGGCAGGTATTAGAAGACTGAACGCTTATATCAGATGCAGGGTTCCGAAAGAAAAGAGGAGCTCTGGCAGGGTGGTGTCTCTGACCTCCCTGCATGAGAGATGGTGTCTCAGCTCCACCCAGGACAGTGGGACTGGTCAGCAACTAGCCCCATAGCACAACACCAGTCAAAGGCACTTTAAGAAACACCCATCTTTTTTCAGGTATAAAGCAAAGCAGTTCAGAAATTATTTCTCTCTACATACTATCTGGTTAAGATTATCAAACCTCCTCTCATTTACTGAGGAAGGAAAATGTATGTTGGGATGGTTGGGAACACTGTCTGTGCAGAGGGACTTTCTAGGTTTACACTGTGGCTCATTCTGATGTCAGCCTGGGGCAAGTTATTTAACCTCTGTGCCTCAGTTTTCCCATTTACAAAATGGAATATCTTGATTATAGTGTTTGGATGGGATACAAATGAGATAATATTTGCATAGCACTTAACATCATGCCTGGCACAAATATTCAACAAATGTATATATGTGTGGATGATAGAAAGATACATAGATGGATAAATGGATATATAGATATCTAGTTAAAATCTGATATAAAGGCTCTCAAACTACCAATATGAAATAAAATTCCTTCAGTATGCAGTTGCCATATTTGATGTTACATGAGCTATTTCTCCATGTAAAATAGTAAAGCTAGGAAGCATCTCCAATGGAATATAATGTACTTAAGTTCTGGGTCCCCCATTTACTAATTTTGTAAGAATTTGAACAAGTCATTTAACTCTTCTGAATTTCATTTTTTTTTATCAGTTAAATGCAGATGATAATGACTATCTCACAAGGTGGGGAAGTTTAACAAAATGAAATTATAAATTGGTAAGTGCTAAGCACATGTGAAGGTTATTATAAATATTTATTTGATGAATGTGCTTTGCATTGAATGCAAAAGAGTTAGATAAAAATGTCATACACATCCTTTAGCTTTCAAATTAATTTGTTGCAGCTTAGCAGACACACCACGACAAGATTTACAGAGAACAATATATTTACCCGGCACAAAGAGGCAGTTTCTGACTTCTCATTCATAAATCTTCAGAGAGCTTACTAGAGTTTTTCTGATATCTAAATATATTAATTCATCCCACAAATATTTATTGACTACCTACTATGTTCCAGGCATGGTTTTAAGGAGCCTGAGATACTCTCATGGATATATCTCTCTTGGAACTCACATTCTATCTGGGGGAGAGAGGCAACACACTATAAACATAAGAAAATAGTCAATTACATTGTCTTTAGAAGGTATAAATATTTGTGGAAAAAAGAAAAAATAGAACACTGTGAGGGGGATAAGAAGATGGACTAAGGTTATAATTTTAGCTAAGTGGTCATAGCAGGCCTCATTGAAAATTTGAGATATGAACAAAAACTTGAAGCAAGAGAGGGAGTCAAATGAGGAAATATCAGGGACAAGAGTGTCCTACTCAGAGGCAAAAGATAGAGCAAAGGCCCTGTAGCAGGGGGATTCCAGGGAGTTCCAAGAAAAGTCAAGAAGTTTAGAAAGAAGAGAGAGTGAGAGAGAAAGAGAGTGAGTGAGAGAGAGAGAAGAAAGAAGATTATAGACACATGGAGAACCAGATCACCAAGTACCTGGTGTATCATTGCAAGGACTTTGACTTTTCTCCTAGTGAAGTGAGGTCCATTGGAGGGTTTGGAGCACTGGGATGACCTGATCTGACATACTTTTCAAAAAGATCACTCTGAATGCTGTGTTGAGAACAGTTTATAGGTGGATAAAGGGCAGAAGCAGGGAGACTAGTTAGGAGCTATTGCAATCATCCAGGTAAGAGACCACAACAGCTTGGACCAGGCTGGTGGCAGTGGAAGTGGCTAGCAAGGCTGAGATTCCATGCTTCTGAAGCCAGAGCCTCTAGTGTGCTGGATTCCTTCTCTTCTTTTCTATCCAAACACATTTCTCCAGGAATTCTCCCCTTACTCTTCAAGTCAAGTGCGCCCTCTCTACTGGATCATTCCCATTAGCATACGAACACATTTTTATTCTTCTGACTTAAGAAACAAAGCAAAAAACTAAACTTCCCTTATGTAAAGAAAAAGGAACCCTTAAGCACCTTTGGTGGGAAAGCAAATTGGTACAGACACTGTGGAAAACATTATGAACTTTCCTCAAAATATTAAAAATGGAAATACCGCATGATCCACAAATTCCACTACTGGGTATTTACTCAAGGAAAACAAAAACACTAATTCAAAAAGATATACGCACCCCTATATTTATTGCAGCATTATTTACAATAGCCAAGATATGGAAGCAACCTAAGTGTCTATCAGTAGATGAATGGATAAAGAAGTGGTAAAAATAAATTTATATTTATATATTTATGTAGTATATACTTATATTTATAAGTATATATATATGAAATGGAATTTTACTTAGCCATAAAAAGGAATGGGATCTTGTCATTTGCAACAACATGGGTGGATCTAGGGAGCATTATGCTAAGTGAAGTGAGTAGACAGAGATAGATAAATACCATATGATTTCACTTATATGTGGGATCTAAAAAAAACAAACAAAAGCAGAAACAGACCCATCAATACAGAGAACAAACTAATGGTGGCCAGAGAGGAGGAAGGGGATGGGCAAAATGATTGAAGGGGAATGGGAGATACAGATTCCCATTGTGGAATGAATAAGTCATGGGGATGAAAAATACAGCATAAGGAATAGAGTCAATGGTATTATATAATGTTGTATGGTAGCAGATGGTAAGTACACCTGTGGGGAGCATAGCATAAGGTATAGACTTGTCAAATCACTATGTTGTACACCCGAAACTAAGTAATATTGTGTCAACTATGCTCAAATAAAAAATTAATATTTATTTTAAAAACTTCCCTTGGCCTCTCTTGTCACCCAGCTACTAATGCATTTCTTTGCTTCTCTCTTTTCCAACTGATCTCTCATAAGCTTACACCAAAAAATTTCTTGTTCCCATCATGCCATCAAATTTGCTCTTGCCCTGGTCACCATTGCTGGATCCGATGATTAATTTTCAGTCTTTATCTAACTACTTAAGTTCTGGGTCCCCCATTTACTAATTTTGTAAGAATTTGAGCAAGTCATTTAACTCTTCTGAATTTCATTTTCTTTATCAATTAAATGCAGATGATAATGCCTATCTCACAAGGTTGGGAAGTTTAACAAAATGACATTATAAATCGGTAAGTGCTAAGCACATGTGACGGTTATTATATTTATTTGATGAATGTGCTTTGCATTGGTCACTCATCTTGATTATCATTTCTTGCTGAACCATGCTATTGTTAACTCAGTTAAGCCCTCTGACTTCCTCTCCTAGAATTATCTTCCCTGCTTGGTTCCAGGTTAGAGTTCACCAAAACAGGTAGACAGTGGTTACTCCCTTCAGAAAGTTGTTGCTCTGAGATGTGGTGATAGATCAGTGTAGCTTGCTTTTGCTCCCCTCTACAACATATCTAGCTTGTCTTCCTGACTGTTGGCCCTGCTGTCCAATACAGACCCCAGACTCACCACCAGGTATTGGTTATGGACCCTACACAGGGTCAATAGCTTCTCATAGACTTCTCCAGAACCTCTTCTTTCTTGATCACATTTTGGCTGCCAGGCACATGTCAGGTTTATGGTCATGAATTAAAGGGAGAATCTGCCCCAAAATAACAAAATTAAAATTGTGAAAATCTTTCATTAAATGACCAGCCACCATCCACTTTCTCTGAGATACTAGGGAACAGTAGGGTGACTGGGCTCTTGTGAAAGCTTATGATTATATACTCTAGGAAAAGTACCCAATACCCCTGTCTCAGATTTCTAAATGTTTGAACTAGTCCAGATCTTGTGACTACTCCAATATTGTGATCTGAAACTGCCATGTCTTTGGAGGTGGGGAGCTCACAGAAAATGACCCTGCCTTGGGTTGGCTCCCAGCTTGGGAGATTATTATGTGTGACTGTGGGGGGCATTCTAGCCCCCAATTTCCTCCTGGGGATGCAAGCTGCTTTAGGAGGAATCACTGCATCATTATGTCCTTAGACCAAAGGATTTTTAGAACCTCTTTCAGACAGTGGGGTTGATTTAGGGGAGGAGATTATCAGCACTGGAGGGGGCCTCCCAGGGAGATCAAATGTTGTCCCAGCCCTTGAGCCACTGATGGGGCTCCCTATAAACCAAGTTTCTAAATACCAGCAATCCAGAGTGGGAAATCTGGCCTCTGTTCCTGACTATCTCCTGAAACACCACACCTGCTATCTGCCTCCCCTAATTTGCAGTAATGAGTTGTCCAAAAAAGCACTTTGGAAGTATCCAAGAGAACACTGCCTCATCCATAAATTGAGGGAGTCTGAAAACGAAAGGTTTAAAATTCCATTAAGAATCCCCTGAGTCACCCATCTTCCTCCTTTCTTTCAGTCTGCACTATGCAACTTTAGCTCAGTGGGTTTTCTAAATTGTTCTGTTAATTTTAGCTGTTTCTAGTTAGATAGCCATATTCTAGGTGAATCATCAGGAAAATTGAGGATAAGAGCAAATAGCACACTGCACCATTGTGAACCACATAATCAGCTCTTTACAGAAATTCAGGCAGGGTATCTCTATTATATGGGTGTTTCTGGATAATACAGAATATATATGTATGTGTATACACACACACAGTGTATGTGCAGTAGTGACTGATGATGAAAAACATTAACTTTTCTTTGTTCATACTTAGCTTTTCTGTGTCTCTATATTTTCTCAGCCAAATGCAGTCAAAGAACACCTATATTTGTTCAGATAAGGATTTATTACACAATTCTGATGTTATTTTCTCTTCTTGATTCGACTCATTGCCATCTTGGGTGCAAAAGAGGAGGATCTTTGTATTGTCAGAGTGTAAATTTGACTAACAGCAGACAAGAAAGGGTTAGTTGTTTGATGTATCCCAGGATTACAATGTGATTAAATATTGCCTTATTTGTACATGATTTGAAGTATCAGCTTGCCCTTATTCAAGAGATTTTATCGTTTTAGATTAAGAAATCTATTTTGTAACCTATTATTAAGCCAAATATTTCCCCCGCATTATGATTACAAAGGGTCGTATTTTCCTGTCCTTCTCACCCCCAAATGGTTCTGCCTTTAATGCAATTTGAACAATAGAACTGCATTTTTATCTTCCAGAGAATTCAAAACCAGACTTCTACCATGCAAAATGACATTCAACTGGAGATAGAGGAAACTGGAAAGATGAGCGAATGCACAAAAGATCTCTAGGTATCATCATCCAAAGGAATGTTTTGATTGGTCACTCATGCTTTTCAGAAAGCCAAATAATCCTCCAGGTAGATGTAAGGTAGGTTCTTAAAATCAGATAGGAATTAGAGACCAGATATCCTCTTTTATGTCTTTGTACCCCCCAAAATGTCTTAACAGTGGATTTTGGAGAAATGTAAATAAATGAGTGGTCAGAAAAACCAATGGAGTTAAACTTATAAAAGTGAGATGTGGAGACAAAGGAAAAAGAAAATGTGAAGAAGGGAATAATCTCTTTCATTAGTGAGAGCAGGATTTCTCTACCTCAGCACTATTGACAATTCGGGCAGGAAATTTTTGGGGGGTGGGGGAGGGATGTGCTACGCTATACATTGTAGGATGTTTGGTAGTGTCCCTGGCCTCTATCCACCAGATGCCACTAGTGACAACCAAATACGTCTCCAAACATTGCCAAATGTCCCTAAGTAGCAGATTTCAGGGGAATGTTGGGGGGCAGGGAGTTGGGCAAAATCACCCCTGGTTTAGAACTACTGATCCAGAGAATCAATTTCCTTTAACCATAGGAACTGGGAATAATTAGAGTTCTTTTAATATATATGAGGCAGTATATACATATAGAGTCATATTGCAGATAACATTAATTATTAAGAAATTTTAACTCTAAAAATTATTTTACATATGTCAAATTACAGAATCCAGATTTTAGGAAGGTATATCATTATCAACTTCAATATGCTTCTTACAACTATTCTTCCAATTAAAGTCAGATATATAAGAAACACCATAGCAAATTTGGGATAGACATCCAATAGATCACTATGCAGACATTTGTATTTAGTATGGTATTTAAACCATTCTCACTCTCCCTAGTGGCAATATGATTAGAATAGAAGGTGAACTCGGTGAGAGAAGGAAACATGTCTTTCTTTTACATGAGCGTAAACTCAGTTGATAGAATGGTGCCAAGCATAAGAGAGGCACTCAACAAATGCTAACTGGATGAGTGGATGGATGGATGGATGGATGGAGGAAGGAAGGAAGGGAGGAAGGAAGGGAGGAAGGAAGGAATACACTTCTCTTTCCCAAATTTACTGCTGAGGATTCTCTTATGTGCTGACTGAGCCCAGATATTAAGATTGAATCTGATCTGTACTATTGAAGATTATTATAAGGTACAATATGAACTTTTTGTAGGATTTTAGTTTTCCATCTATGTATGAAATTTACAATATTTCAAGTTCCTTCTGGATTTGTATATTCAATAATTACTTTAAGCAATCTTTTTATAAGTGAAGAAGCAAAGGCATTTGGGTAATCTCTCCTCCTTCCAATGGTGGTCTGCCTGGTCAGTCACCAGGATGCTAAAAAACATGAGCAAGTTTATTTATTAAAAAATACGATCACAATTTACAAACTACTCTCCTGCAAGAATTGAAATCCAAAGAAATGAAATGAGCTTAGAACTATACATGTTATACTGTGCAACATTCTTCCTGATAAATTATTAAGTTGTGATATATGAAATCATTTTTGTAGTTCAAAAATTGCCAAATATGGCAACTTCATATGATTCAACTTATCAGATATTAAAATCACATGTATAGGGAGAGTAAAAAAATACCTACCTTTGGAGGATAGACCAGATAACAGCAAATGTCAGCACAGAAAGGAGCCAGGACCAAATGTTTTTAGGTGGTTTTCTCAGCATTACCTATAAACTCACCTACAGGGAAGATCATGACTGCATCTAAAGATGGCCCAGATGTCTTGATATAAAATTCACATTGGGACTTCTGGGGAAGATGATGGAGTTGGAAGACCCTAAGCTCACCTCATCCCACAGATGCGAGATAACAGCCGCATCAGTGTAAAGAATCTAAAAAATGACCCGAAGACTGGTAAAAAAGACTCTCCACAGCTAACTGTAGAAATGAGGCTGGACCAAAGAGTGTAGAAAGAATGGAGATGCAGTCAGATGCAGTCAGAAGCTAAATGGACCCATGGGACTGTCTGCAAGAGGGAGGGATGTCGCAGGTGCAGAGAGGGGAGAGAAACAGACTCTCACACCAAGATAAATTCCCACAATATTTGGCTTTAAAAACCAGAAGGGTTGAATTTCATTAGTTCTTACAGTAAGTAGGGCTTAACACCTGGAACTTAAAAAATCAACATACTCCTGGGAGAGCCAGGAGGACAAGAGGAAACTGAGTCCCTGCCCTTAAAGAGATAGCCCCACAGAGATAGAGAATAGAAGCAGCAGTTTGAAAAATGCCTGGGGTATATGGGAGGGAGATTTGTTTACTAATGCCAGAACATATGCTGGAGGGGCAGGGGTCTTAGGGAGACTTTTCTAGGAACAAAGGAGTTGGTGGGCACCATTTCCCTCCCCTGCCCCCGGCATAAACACATAGACATCTATGGGCACCAGTCCAGTGCCAACATTTGCTACCTAACTTGCTAACAGTGTAGCCTGTCCCTCATCCTTGTATTCTCCTGTGGGTATTTACCCAAAGAATATGAGAACACTAATTCAAAGATCTATGCCCCCCTATGTTTACTGAAGCATTATTTATAATAGCCAAATTAGTGAAGCAGCCCAAATGTCCATCAATAGATGAATGGATAATGAAGATGTGGTATACACACACACACACACACACACGCACACGCACACACATACTGGAATATTACTCAGCCACAAAAAAGAATGAAATCTTGCCATTTGCAACAACATGGATGGATTTGGAGAATATAATGCTAAGTGAAATAGGCCAGTCAGAGAAAGACAAATACCGTATGATTTTACTCATATGTGGAATCTAAGAAACAAACATAGAAGAAAAAAAAAGAGACAAACCAAAACCAGACTCTTCACTATAGAGAACATACTAATGGTTACCAGAGGGGAGATGGATGGGGTGATGGGTAAAATATGTGAAATAGGTGAAGAGGATTAAGAGTACACTTCTCATGATGAACACTGAGTACTGTATAGAATTGCTGAACCACTGTATTATACACCTGACACTAATATAACACTATGTTAACTATACTGGAATTAAAATAAATAAATAAATAAATAAATAAGGCTGAATAAATAATAAATAAGGCTAAATAAATAATAAATAAGGCCAAAAAATAAAAAATAAAAAGAAATAGAATTCACATTCTATTCCCTCTTTTCTTTTCCACTCTTTCCCCCCAATTTACACATAACTCATGTCCTATTCACATTAACAAACAGAAATATTGGAGAGAAAATTCACTGTATAACTCAGCAGAAAATACTTCTTTTTGTTACACTACACTTAAAATGATGTATCTCTGACACATTTTGATTTGGTTTGGTTTTCATCTTTGGGTTTTGGTAGAACCATAGGCATTTGCCTGTCTCCAAAGAAAATGCTTTACAAAACATGTTGTCTCTGAAAAGAATTCTTTTAGAAGTATGAGGTACTAGTTAAATTAATTCTTTTGGGACATATTTGATAGAGAAATTACTTTATATTGAGGTTGATTATTGGTTATTTATTCCATACAGGATTTATTTATTTTCTAAGTCTCAGGGATTTACTTTCTACTTACAGTTTTATGAATGACCTAAATAGCAAACTTATTTATAAAACTACAAACAAATCAAACAATCAAAACAAAACAAAATGCCCACTACCAACTAAGTAAGAAATGTAAGATTACATATCATTTTCTGCCAAAATTAGGAACAAGGCATTCTTAAGTGGTAACAATGGATGAATCTGAGTATTGAAACCTGTAAACATTACAAAAGACATCTTAGTGATTGCCCTCTAACTAAAAAATTGTTACTGCTAGTGACTGATTAATAATTGATTATAATGTCATGTTCAACTTTTCTAGTGATCCTATATTGAGCCCAATAAAATTTAGTCCTACTCATCAATACCTCAATTCTTTAGGCTTTCAGATACTCTCCAAAGACAGAAACACAAATTTCCAGTTATAAAATAAATAAGTCATGAGAAATGTAATGTAAAGCATGGAGAATATAGTCAATAATATTGCACTAACTTTGTAAAGTGACAGATGGTAACTAGACTTATTGTAGTGATCACTCATCAATGTATATAAGTGAGCAATCACTGTGTTGTACACCTGAAACTAATATAATACTGTATGTCAATTATACCTCAAAACTAATAATGATAATAAAAGACAGCCAGATCTTGTAGTTATATAGCTCTCCCTAGAAAATTGGGATAACACTGGGAAAATCAGTAGCACTGATACAGAGTATGTAATTATTTGGACTTTTGTCTTCTACTCTAGGTGGCATGGCTATTGCTAATGCTGCATAGCCTTCAGAATTTGAAGGCATATTTGCCCATTTCATCAAACCTCATTCTGCTGTGTTGTGAGATATTTTGGGCAGTTGTATACAGCTGTGTTCTCCAAGTGTGGTCCCCAACCAGAAGCATCATCCCCACTGGCAATTTGTTAGAAATGCAGCTTCTTGGGCCCCACAGACTCACTGAATAAAAATCTGGAGGTTGGGGGGCCTGGGTGGCTCAGTTGCTTAAATGTTGGCCCTCAGCTCAGGACATGATCCCAGGGTCCTGGGATGGAGCCCCGCATTGGGCTCCCTGCTCAGCAGGGGAGTCTGCTTCTCTCATTCCCTCTCCCTCTGCCCCTGCTCCTGTGCACGCTCTCTCTCTCTCTCTCTCTCTCTCACACACACACACACACACTCACTCTCTCAAATAAATAAATAAAATCTTTTAAAAAAAATCTGAAGGTGGCACCAAGTGATCTGTATTTTAACAAGCCCTCTGAATGATTCTGATGCTCACTAGCATTTGAGAATCACTGTATTGGATTGTATCTTGGAGAAAAAGCTTTTTTGCCCTCTTGAACCAAAATTTAAATTTATCAATGAGTCAGGATTTTCTTATTCTTTTGTCTTATTCTATAAGACATCTGTTTGATTTGAGTAACTAGATGGGAAGACAGAAGTCTGTGTAGAAACCCATCATGCTCAACAATGTAGGTTTGATTCAATGAGTCAATTTCTCACTCATATATAAGGGAAATTTTATAGTCTTAAAAAACTCCAAAAAAGCATGTGGCCCTACCCTAAATCAAGCACAGGAAAGACCTTTTATAGTAGTTACCGCTCCATGACATTCTTTATGTTTCAGCTTCCAAAAGTATATGGAATTCAGCAGAATATTAGGGTAAAGTGAGTAACTATAGTGTGTTGGTCATATAAATGAAGACTGGAAAATACAATTTTTTTTTAGCTAAGCCATTTAATTGAGGAAAAAGTTGACCTTAGGGAGTGGCCAGGAAAATGAAATACTGGAACAAAGAAAACTAAATTCTTTGTATAAGAAAAGTGAACTTTTAGAAATAGTCCAGAAAGAAGGGATGATGCTCAAAGAGTAGAGAGCATAAAATCTAGCTATAAGGGGATACAGGAGAGCCAAGGAGAGAGAGGTGGCCAGTGAAAAGTTCATAGAAGCAAGTCTGACCAAAGCAAAGGGACATCTAATACATATTAAACTGAAAGTTATCTGCCATGCTCCACTATGCTGTATTCCCCTCCAGAATTCTCAGGCTGTAGTGGACAGGCTATAGAGTGGTCCCCACGTGATCCCTGTCTCTTGATGCTCATGCCCTCACATGGTGACTTGTGACTTGCTTTTAGTAGAACACAGCAAAGTTGATAGGATTTATCTGATGATGTGTACATGATTATAAACCCAAGATTGTAGCACCTGCTTTGCTGAGTCTTTCTCTTTCCCTTGCTATCTTTGAAGAAGCAAGCTGCCCTGTTGCAAGCTGCCTGAGTTGGGAGACCGATGTGGCAAAGAACTGTGAGAGGCTTTAGATCCTGAGGGTGGCCCCCAACAGAAAGCCAGCAAGAGACCAAGTCCTCAGTGCTGCAGCTGCAAGGAACTGAATTCTGCCAACAACCTAAGTGAGCCTGGAAGCAGATCCTTCCCCAAGAGAGCCTCAAATGAAAACACAGCCCTGGCCAACACCATGATTGCAGTCAGTGAGACGCTTAAGCAGAGCACCCCACAAAGTCATGCTTGTACTCCTATCCCACAGATATTGTGAGATAATAAGTGTATTATTTTAAGCCACTAAATTTGTGGTAATTTGCCACACAAAAATAGATAGCTAATAGTTGAACCATCAGTGAAGTTTGCTACACGTAACCTGGATTTGGGGAATGAGAAAATGAAGGCAAAACAATTGAACTTGAATCTGATCAAGTCTAAAGATTTAACCACCACTTTCCAGAAGATACAGGGTGTAGAGAAATGCATTTGAAAAAATATCACAGGGATACAATCAGCAAAATCCAGACTATAGAAACCTCAAAGGGGCAAAACAAACTATCAAAAACAAAAATAGTTCTTTGCACAAACAATCTGAAAAACAAAAAATTAGAAGGCTGAAGTTTTTAAAAATATTTAAGAGCCTTACAACCAATTAAAATGCATCCACCTTACTTTCAATCTTGATGCAAACACAGTTAAAAATACATAAGATATCCATTCATCTGTTGAAGGGCATCTTGGCTCTTTCCACAGTTCGGTTATTGCAGACATTGCTGCTATGAACATTGATTAGGGTGCATATGGCCCTTCTTTTCACTACATCTGTGTCTTTGGGGTAAATACCCAGTAGTGCAATTGCTGGGTCACAGGGTAGCTCTATTTTTAAATTTTTGAGGCACCTCCACACCGTTTTCCAAAGTGGCTGTACCAACTTGCATTCCCACCAACAGTGTAAGAGGGTTCCCCTTTCTCCACACCCTCTCCAACATTTGTTCTTTCCCCGTCTATTTTTGCCATTCTAACTGGTGTAAGGTGGTATCTCAGTGTGGTTTTGATTTGAATTTCCCTGATGGCTAATGATGATGAACATTTTTTCATGTGTCTATTAGCCATTTGTATGTCTTCTTTGGAGAAGTGTCTGTTCATGCCTTCTGCCCATTTTTTGACTTATTTGTTTTTTGGGTGGTCAGTCTGAGATAAAGAAGATGTGTATGAAGGAGGGCATGTACTGCATGGAAAACTGGGTGTTGAGTTTGAGATAAAGAAGATGTATATTAAGGAGGGCACGTACTGCATGGAACACTGGGTGTTATACAAAAACAATGAAGCGTGGATCACTATATCAAGAACTAATGATGTATTGTATGGTGACTAATGTAACATAATAAATAAAATTAAAAAAAAGAATGGCAAAAATTGACAAGGCAAGAAACAGCAAGTGGTTGTGGAGAAAGGGGAACCCTCTTACACTGTTGGTGGGAATGCAAATTGGTACAGCCACTTTGGAAAACAGTGTGGAGGTGCCTCAAAAAATTAAAAATAGAGTTACCCTATGACCCAGCAATTGCACTACTGGGTATTTACCCCAAAGACATAGATGTAGTGAAAAGAAGGGCCATATGCATCCCAATCAATGTTCATAGCAGCAATGTCCGCAATAGCCAAACTGTGGAAAGAGTCGAGATGCCCTTCAACAGATGAATGGATAAAGAAGATGTGGTCCATATATACAATGGAATATTACTCAGCCATCAGAAAGGATGAATACCCAACTTTTACATCAACATGGATGGGACTGGAGAAGATTATGCTAAGTGAAATAAGTCAAGCAGAGAAAGTCAATTATCATACGGTTTCACTTATTTGTGGAACATAAGGAATAGCATGGAGGACATTAGGAGAAGGAAGGGAGAAATGAAGTGGGGGATCGGAGGGAGAGATGAACCACAAAAGACTATGGACTCTGAGAAACAAACTGAGGGTGTTACACCAGTCAGAATGGCTAAAACTAACAAGTCAGGAAATGACAGATGTTGGTGGGGATGCGGAGAAAGGGGAACCCTCCTACACTGTTGGTGGAAATGCAAGCTGGTGCAGCCACTCTGGAAAACTGTATGGAGGTTCCTCAAAAAGTTGAAAATAGAGCTACCATATGATCCAGCAATTGCACTACTGGGTATTTACCCCAAAGATACAAATGTAGGGATCCGAAAGGGTACGTGCACCCCGATGTTTATAGCAGCAATGTCCATAATAGCCAAACTGTGGAAAGAGCCAAGATGTCCATCGACAGATGAATGGATAAAGAAGATATGGTATATAGATATAATGGAATATTATGCAGCCATCAAAAGGAATGAGATCTTGCCATTTGCAATGACGTGGATGGAACTGGAGGGTATTATGCTGAGCGAAGTAAGTCAAACAGAGAAAGACATGTATCATATGACCTCACTGATATGAGGAATTCTTAATCTCAGGAAACAAACTGAGGGTGGAGTGGGGGGTGGGGTGGGAGGGATGGGGTGACTGGGTGATAGACACTGGGGAGGGTATGTGCTCTGGTAAGCACCGTGAATTGTGCAAGACTGTTGAATCTCAGATCTGTACCTCTGAAACAAATAATGCAATATATGTTAAGAAAAAAAAAAAAGAAGAAGATAGCAGGAGGGGAAGAATGAAGGGGGGAAATCGGAGCGGTAGATGAACCATGAGAGATGATGGACTCTGAAAAACAAACTGAGGGTTCTAGAGGGGAGGGGGGTGGGAGGATGGGTTAGCCTGGTGATGGGTATTAAAGAGGGCACATTCTGCATGGAGCACTAGGTGTTATGCACAAACAATGAATCATGGAACACTACATCTAAAACTAATGATGTAATGTATGGGGATTAACATAACAATAAAAAAAAGTTGCTGAAAAAAAAAACTGAGGGTGTTAGAGGGGAGAGGCATGGGGGAATGGGTTAGCCTGGTGATGGGTATTAAGGAGGGCACGTGCTGCATGGAGCAGTGGGTGTTATATGAAAACAATGAAGCATGGATCACTACGTCAAGATCTAATGATGTATTGTATGGTGACTAACATAACAATAAAATAAAATTTAAAAAATTCATAAGATAATTGTGAACATTTGAACATAGACTGGATATTTTAGAATGTTAAGGAATTGCTATTAATTTTTGTGGCTGTGACAGTGGCACTATGTTGGTTAAAAAGTCTTTAACTCTTAGATGTGTAAAATAAAACACTGTAAATTAAATTATATGGCTTGGTTCAAAATAATATACTGAGGACAGAGAAGGGGGTAGGAAGGAATTGTACAGATGAACAACTTTGACTATCCTTTGATAATTCTTTAAGCTGGATGATGGGTTAGTGGGAGTTCATTATATTATTCTCTTTACTTTTGCATATCCTTGAAATTTTATATAATAAAAAGTGATTTTGGTTTTCTTTTTAAAGGAGGAATCCATGGAAGCATGCAAAAGTCAGGTTTATTTGAGAGCTGTGGAGCTGCGGTACAAACATACTGAGGATTGAACATGAGGCCAGCCTCATTCCCCCGACCAGCAGCTCCCAAGAGGGATGTGCAAGATGATCTTCTGGGGTATGAAAAGAAATGATTAGAATTTCCATTTGTACTAGAAGACCTCAGTACTTCCCTACTATGTATGTCCTTTACTATTCACACAGAACACATCACTTCTGACACTTACAGTCACCATATGGGTGGGGATTTTTCCCCTCACCAAGCAATTCTCTGTGACATCAGCTGGGTGTCCTATAATTTAACTTAATTCTGATACCATCTATGTGGAGGCAGCAGGGGCTCAGTCCCACAAGATGGCCTCTGCTTCAGATGGGAGACATATGTCCAGGTTGCACCTGTGCTTCCAACCAACTGGCTATAAATCTGAGGTACCCGTTGTCAGATTTGGTTAGTTTGCTAGAGAGGCTCACAGAACTTAGGACTGTTCACCCATTTATGATATAAGGATCTGATAAAGGATACAAATGAAGAGATGGAAGAGATGCCTAGGGCAAGGGATGTGGGAAGGGGCTGGGGACTTATATGCCATCTCTGAGCACACCACTCTCCCCTCACCTCACCTGTTTTCCAACCTGGAAGCTCTCCCACCTCATATTTTGGGATGTTTATGGAGGTTTCATCACATAGATAGGACAAATTATGAACACCACTTTCTAGCCCCTCTTCTTCCTCTGGAGGACAGCAGGTGGAACTGAAAATTCTGAGCTTCTAATCACAGTTTGGTCCTTCTGGTGACCAGCTCCCATCCAGGAGCCATGCAGGAGCCCACCAGGGTCACCCCACTAGAATAAAAGATGTTCCTAGTGTTCTAATCACTTAGGAATTTATAAAGGTTTTCAGAACCCTATGTCAGGGACAGGGTCAAGGACAAATATGAAAACAAGAGGTGCTCCTAGTACTCTTATCAGTGAAAAAATTACAAGGGTTTTGGGAGCTCTGTGCCAGGAACTGGGAGCAGACAGACAAACACACACACACACTCACACACACACACACATACTCTATTATCTCACACCATTTATTTGTGATCTCATCCATTTAAAAGTTGCATTTGTGCATATGTAATTTATAACTAAATTACTATGCATATGTTGTGGATGTGCAGGCTCCAGGTTTTGTTTGTTTTTACTGATGGTAAGCACACACATAAGAGTAAGGTGATTCTTGAGCATGGGGTGTCCTCTATCTGGGTTACATTAGAGTTAGCTCATTCTGGAATATTTTAATTCTGAAGGAGGACCCATTTGCATCTCTAAACCACTACTCTAGATTGATCCAGAAGAATATCTTCATCATGGAGCTCAGAGGGAATACCTATGACCTGGCTGATTCTTACAGCATGGTGGTCTCAGGGTAGTTAGTCTTCTCAGTGGCAGCTAACTTCTTCCAAAATGAGAATTCCAAGAAAACCAGGCAGAAGTTACCAGCTCAAAATGCCAGTGTAACAGTGTAACACCTCTGTATTCTATTGGTCAAAGCCATAGACCAGCCTGATTCAAAGGGGTAGAAAAACTGACTCCACCTCTTGTTGGCAGAATGGTTATCCCCAGACAAGGGGGGAAGGAACCAATGGCAGCCATCTTGGAGGCAAGCTACCAAATTCCTGCAGAAGATTCACCTACTATCAGTATTTCTTGGGTCATGTCAGGAGCTCTAGATTTTGAGAAAGCACTCCTAGAAATTCTTAATGGTATTAAATTTTCAAAATTACTCTAGTGAATATTTGGTAGTGGCTGGATCTCTCACTTAAAATTTCTGACTATGCACTTAAAGAAAAGAGGAGATTCCACTCACAGGTTTGGATCCAAAATGCTGCTGCAATAGGTAGTACAGGTGGGCATTACTGAAGAGAAAGTATAACTACTCTCTATTAAAGTAACAGGCTTCTGGGTCTATTTAATATAAGCTCACACTGATTAGAGACCTGACAGAGGCTTAAAATTCTCTGCTAGCCAAGTTTAGAAAACATAAGAAAGAAAGGGGCGTGTTTTTCAGAGAGTTGCATGGCAAAGCAAAGTCTCACAGGGAGACCCTTTTCAGGTAGGAGATTGATGAGGCAGGAGGTGATGTGGGGTGGAGAGTCCACTCACAGCTCCAAGCTTGGGACAAGATGGTCTCCCACCACCAGCGATACTGCTTCCCGAAAATGTCCTAAGTCCTGACAGGTAGCCGCACTTGCTCGTCTCTTAAAGTATGGGACAGGAAGTCAAATCACACATCTTCTCTAGGACTTGACAAGCTAAAATTTCTAAAGGACACCCAGAAAAGAGCACAGAAATCTGGAGACTGCCTTTAAGCCAACAGGAAGCAAAGAAGCTCAATCAAAGGAGCAACCAGGCAACTGGTTCCACGGGTTCATTCCATGCCTGTCATTGACTGCAGGCTTAGTGCTGTTTTTCCTTAACACCACAGAGAGTAAGTATTACAGCCATCTCTCTTCTGGTGCCTGGGAGGAAGATTCACCATTTTCTCCTCAATATCTGGGTCCCAGGTCCTTAAAAGAGAAATCTGCCAATGATACAATTATATAAATTAGCATATAAAATGATTTAGCTAAAAATTAATCTCAAGGTTTAAATGCAGTAAAGCAACAGTGTTCAACCAGGGCACAGAATGAAGCAGCAGCAAACAAACTACTTGTAAAATGAAATAATAAAAGAATACAACTTCCATCTTCTGTTATCTGGGCTGATCTCAGTGGCCCAATCTGTACACTCTTGAAGGTAAAACAATTTTAAGCTGTGTAAATATGGATGTGAAATGAATTATAATAACCCATCCTCCTCCCCAAATGATATAAAATACCAGAATTCAAACATAGAAAATATCTGTTACTCTAAAATTATGAGTCTGTCTATGGTTTTGGGAGTTGTAATATATCATGACTTAGAACCATGATAAATTCTGGCAGTTCTTCCTGAAAGAAATACTACAGAAAAAAGTAATGTGAATATGCAATGCATGGAAGCAGAAACACTGTTTTATCCTGCTATTGTTAAAATTAGTTATTGAAATGTGAATAATGTGAAATCAGTAAAAGATATATTAGTCCTACCTTGCAAGGTGACTTTTTATTGCTCCAAATTTAATGAACAGCCCGTTTTTTACAAGAAGAATCCTTTGAGAATGGTATGTGGCTAGATAGTAATGTGAATGAATCAAGACCCGAACTTCCCTCTCAGGTCAGGAAGGATCATCTTTTTAACCTTTACATTTATCTTTATAATTCTCAAGTGTTTTTCAATTCAATATTACTTAATCTTCAGGACATCCCTAGAAGGTAAGTCAATATTATTAGACTGAAGTACTGAAAGATTAAATGATTTGCCCCAAGTTCCAAGGAAAACAATGCCAAGGGGCAGGATTAAAATGTAGAAGTTTACTGTAATTGACTACATTCTCTCTCTGGACACAGGTGACTCTGTTTTTTATAATAGACTCAAAGAATTTTGGAAGTTGATAATCACAATTTGAAGGTATCCTTGCCTTTGAAAAGAATAAAGTAATGAAAGATTGATAGAAGATTTTTGTGCAAGCTATTGCTTCCTCAAAGAAGGGAAATGACCAGAAATTGCATGTTAGGGCCTAGAATATCTGTAAGGCAGCCAGAAACAAGGAGATATGATGGTTTCCTTTTCCTAAAGTAGTGACATGAAGTTAGCCACGGATGGATTAGAGTATAAACAGCAAGGTGACCAACTACAAGGTGGTCAGAAAGGTGAGCTGCTATCATCCGAGCCCCTTGAGATTTGAAGATGAGGGGGATACAGATTACGTGGTGAAGTGGTTTCCAAGGCTGTGTTAGTTTCGTAGGGCTGCTAACAAAGTACCATAAACTGACAGTTAAAACAACAGAAATGTACTGCCTCACAGTTCTGGAGGCTGGAAGTCCAAATTCAAGGTGTCAGTGGGGTTGACTCCTTTTGAGGTCTCTGAGGGAGAATTTGTTCTCTTCCTCTTCATAGCTTCTGGTGGTTACCCGCAATGCTTGGCATTCCTTAGCTTGTAGATGCATCATTCCAATCTCTGCCTCTGTTGTCACATGGCATCCTCCCTCTCTGCATCTCTTCACATGCCTTCTTTTTATAAGGACACCAGTTATAATGGAGTAGGTCTCATCCTAATGACCTCATCTTAACTTGATTAAATATGCAAAGACCCTACTTCCAAATAAGGTCACATTCACAGATACTACAAGTTAGGGCTTCAACATACCTTCTTGAGGGACACAATTAAACCCATAACAAAGGCCAAGAGAGTAGAACAGAATCTCTGAGTTAACCTTTCATTGAAAGCCTGCAATTTAAATTGGTCTCATCATAACCATTGATTTTAGATGTGGCAAAATAAAGAAAACAGAGTCATGGGCTATAGATTAGTTACTAAGCTAAGCACCTAGTACATGGTCCCCCTCATGCTGAGGAGATGAATGGTGATCATTGCAGGTCATGGATCTTTCAAGAAGCACCAACCTACGTCCATTCCTGGGCCATTTTTGGAATAGGTAGTAGCTTGTTACAGAAAATAACTCTTCTGGCCCTGTAGAGATTGTAAAGTATTGCGTAATTAATATGAACTTCCCTCTCTGATTGAGAAGGGTCATTCTTGCTTATAAACCCCTTCACACATCAAGTACTCCCTAAATCCTGACCTCAATATGTACACATAGTTCAGAATGCTGCTCATTTTGGGACTCTGTCACAGATAAATCCTTAACATTCAAATGAGCAAACAATTTATTCTTAATGCACAAAAAGAAATATTGTGAGAACTTATTTCCAAAGGAGTGGAAATCCCTACTGTTAAGAATTGTTCTTAAACAAATTATACCGAATTAAAATTATTTCTTACGCAAATCCCATTACTAGCTCAATAGTGTTCTTTCCATTTTGGCAATGGATACCTGGTAGAAAAATTGTTTCTGTGATCATTGATTTTCAAGGGTTTTCGGCTTGCCAGGACGAGGGGATCACTGATTTAACATATAAGTTTATGTAAAAAAGTAAACATTGACTTCTTTTTCCAGTGCACTATAAAAATTTTATCTGTTCAAGGCAGTTGCATGGGTCTGTCAATACAGAGGTATTTCAAGAAATTTTAAGAAAAGGTAGGAAAGAAGAGTAGAAAGATCAATATTTTAAGATATTATCTTGCAGTCTTATTTTTTTTTTAAGATTTTATTTATTTATTTGACAGAGAGAGACACAGCGAGAGAGGGAACACAAGCAGGGGGAGTGGGAGAGGGAGAAGCAGGCTCCCCACGGAGCAGGGAGCCCGATGTGGGACTCGATCCCAGAACCCTGGGATCATGACCTGAGCTGAAGGCAGACGCTTCATGACTGAGCCACCCAGGCACCCCTTGCAGTCTTTATTCATAAACAAATGGGAATACATTGGGATGTATTTCACAGTTTGTATTTTAAGAAAAACAGCAACTCTCATGTCATATCTTTTCTTCTGCATTAGCTATGTGATATATGCCAGATTCACATATGTGGCACTGCCATTGAAATAATCCCACACCACATGCGGCCAATCCTGCTTATTTATTTTTTGATCGTATAATTGTCACTCTCAAATACCTGGACCTACAAAAGCACATGGAAAGCAAAAGCCTTTTATATGATTGCTCAGTGCCCAGCCCATGGCCTCAGACAATAAAGTAAAAATTTGTGATCAGTGTATGTTTTTGTCATCATCCAGAAGAATAACACCACCTTAATTCTAAAAAAATATTGATATACATCAGTAAATAGTTAATTTTCTTCTAGGAAGTTTGCCTTTTAAAATGAACTGGAATTTTTTTTTCTAGTCCTATAAAATGGAAATATTAGTCAGAAAAATCCTTACTGGGATTTATATCTATTTTGGGTATAGATAAAGAGAAGAAAGGTGATTGGAATTATTGGATGCAAAGAAGATTTAGGAAGAGGAATGAAATAAGTTTAGGACTAAAAAGATAATGACTTACAAAAGAAGTGAAAATGATGTTATTATTGAAGTAACTAAGAGGATTGCTCACTTCAGATACATACTCTAGAGGCTCTGTGCCTGGAAGTGTCAGGATTATGTTGGAAAGGACTCACATCACTAAAAGCCTTCTGGGTGGGAGTGTGGGGGTGAGGGTAGGAATACAACTAGCTACCCAAAGGATGAAATAATAATGTTAATGTCAAGGAAAATCATTACTTGGACCTTCTTTGGCTGGTCTCCTGCTGGATACTTTTATTGATTGCTGAAAAGAGATTAGGCATGTCCAATTTGCTGTAGGTCACAGTCTTCATTAAAATGAGAACTTATTGTTTACTTTCCTTGAGAATTATGAACTTTTCCACTCAATAATAGTGATGGTCATGATCTTATTTAAAATACATTGAGATCCATCCTAGAAAGTATAAATGATGTATTTTTTAAAAGAGTAAACAAGCAATTTGGAAAATAACAAAATGTAATAGAACCAGGAACAGTACTAATGGTGCTAGTCTCACATTTTTGTACAATCTTTTATTTAAGCGTTTAAGAAATTAGATACAAGACACAACTTGTTCTAGGGAATCAGCACTATGCAGCGGGGATGTTAGAGAGCTGCATTTTGTGCCCAGTGACTTTCTGCTTAACCTTTGGCCACTTCTTTTATAACTGTCTTCCTCATCATTGTCATTACGTCATTACCATCATCTCCATCAGCACAACCATGATGTCAAACGTCACCTCTGTAGAAGGTCTTCCCTTACCTAATTCTCTCTGTCACTAGTGTTTTATCTTCCCGTATTTTTTTACCCTGTTACCCTGCCTTAAGTTTCTTCATGATATATTTAAAGATCAAAAATTGTATTTTCTATTTAGTTGTTCACTATAGCTGCATGAGGACAGGATTTTTTTTTTTTTAAGATTTTATTTATTTATCTGAGGGAGACAGAGTGAGTGAGTGAGAGCACAAGCTAGGGGGAGAGGCAGAGGGAGAGGGAGAAGCAGGCTCCCCACTGCACAGGGAGCCTGACATGGGGCTTGATCCCAGGACCCCGGGATTATGACCTTGGGCAGACGCTTAACCAACTGAACTACCCAGGCACCCCAAGGACAGGATTTCTTTTGTCTGGGTTTCCCAGTGTGTGTTGAGTGCCTAGAAGTGTTCCTGACATGTATTTGGTACTCAGTCAATACCAGTTAAATGAATAAATTATTATTTATTAAACATTTATACTGTTATGTTCATTCCTACATTTAACACTCTTTTTTGGGGGAGGGAGTGTTAACAATGTGCCAGGTACTTTTCTATAAACAGGGAATAAGCAGGAACAAAAGAGGCAAACGCTGCCCTTGAAGGAATCACTTTCTAGTGAAAGAGAAAGATAATAAGCAAGGTATAAAAGTAAATTATGTAGTATATTAGTGATAAATGCTTAGGAGAAAACCAAAGTAGAGAGGTAAGGAATGGTGTGAATGGACTGACATTTGGATCAATACTGTAGGTAAGTGAGAGAGAGAATCATGTGAATTTGGTAAGGAAGACGTTCTATTCCAGGTGGACAGAATCTAACATAATGAGTAAAGAAAGAGAATCCTGGAAGGAGGCCAGTGTGGCTGAAACAGAGCTAGGTGGGAAGGGAATAGTAGGAGATAAGACAGAGACAATGGAAGCCTTTCATTCTGAGTGTGTTGGGAAGCCATTGGAGGACTTTGAGAAGAAGAATGACAGATGCCACATCACTGTAAAAGGCTGCTGTGTTGAGAACACGTAATGGGACAAGGGCCACAGAAAGGAAACCGGTTTGTTATCTTGTTGGCAATCCAACTTAGAAAAGGAGTTGAGAAAGAAGAGAGAAAAAATGATAGCAGATAGTGGCTCAAAGGAGAGGTGAGTAGGATAAAGACGTCACATAAAAAATAAAAGAGAAGAGGTATTCTTTTGTTGTTTTTACCATAGGGTGAGGGAAACTAGGAAGGGAGAGCAGGCTTCACTAGTTTATGAAAGAAATGGGTGATGAGCAACTGAAAAGGTATATGGAATATTCTTTAAATACATTTGACTATGAAGTAAAAGAGAAAGAGGATGACAGCTAGGAAAGCTCTTGAGGTCTTTAGGAAATAGAGGGAATATATTTATCCTTACTATTCTCTGATCATGGAAGTCATACATGTATGTTGAAAAATACAAAGATACAGAAATAGATGATGAACAAAGTGATATTCCCCCAATTTTCAACACCAAGAAAGCAATTATTAAGAGTTAATGTAAATTCCTTCAGTTGTGTTTTATGTATATAATTATTCAGATATGCATAACCATAATGCTCCTTGAAAAAAATTAAAGTGGTAGGGTATGGGTAAAACTGGATGTTCCTAAAGTAAACTAGATACCTGAAAAATATGTAACTCAAATATAGGGATAGCCAGTAGGACATGTGGACTGACTTGATTTTCTAGGGGCATCTATGCCTATGTACAAAGTCATCCCTATGTTTTGTCTTTACCTGGCCAGTGTTCCCTACCTGGAAATAGTCTGGTGGGTGGGATAAGAGAATAGAAGCTGGCCTTCTTATATGAGTCCGTGGTACCCTTTACTATTTGGAACACTTATGACAGGTATTATGATTGCCTGTTTTATTCTCTGTGTGAGCTTTTTGAGGGCAATGACTATCTTTTTTTTTTTTAAAGATTTTATTTATTTATTTGACAGAGAGAGACACAGCGAGAGAGGGAACACAAGCAGGGGGAGTGGGAGAGGGAGAAGCAGGCTTCCCGCCGAGCAGGGAGCCCGATGCGGGGCTCGATCCCAGGACCCTGGAATCATGACCTGAGCCGAAGGCAGGCGCCCAACGACTGAGCCACCCAGGCGCCCCTAATGACTATCTTTTGCTTAATATTGTACCTACAGAACATAGATCAATGCCTGACACTATGATGTGGACCTCACTTTTGTTTGTTCATTGAATTAATGAATGGGTAGTATACAGTTATAAACATGTATGTACCATAGCAAAGATGTGCATATGAGTGTGCACATGTGCATGTGTGTGATTTTGTGTTTGGTCTTGGTTTATAGTTCCATATTTTATCTAATGGTTCCAATTCATCCAAATAAATTCTACTGTTGGAAGTAAATTGTTGCTTTCTAAGTGAGTCAGTTAAAACTGTCAAAAGTAACTCGAAATTTTAAATGATCTCTTCAGCCTTTAATTTTTGCATATGTACTATTAGTTTGATTGAAGCAGTAAATATGGCTTGTGATACATGAATGGCACTAGTATCTGTATGCATACATTCCTTGATTATCAGTAATGGATTAATTTATTAAAAATAGTAGATACGAAATGAAAATATACTCCATTCCTTTCCAAATTCCACTTCAACTGAATTGTAAAATTCAAGTTTTATATGAATAAAAAAGGCCACTGGAAAGGCCAACATAATTAAAATTCAATTAATAGCCTACTTTTCTTTTGAGTCTACAAAAAACCATTCATTATTCTTTGGCAATTGAGTGCATTCCAATCTGTCATGAAATTAGCCACTTACTTGCTTTGTTTTCCCAATTTCAAAATCGAGTGGCAGTCTGATCATATTCATTTCTTTCTTGGTTGAACTCAACATACATTTTTCATTCATAGTTTTTGTGAGATTCTCTAATATTTATTTACTAAGGCTTTTGAAGTATGAACACTTTTGGTCAATTCCATCAGAGAAATAATTGGGTTCTTTGACAACATCAGAACACAGTAAATGATTGTAACTCAGCCTTTTGAACAAGCAGACAATTAAGATAAAGTGTCTATTATCAAAAAGGGGTTTGCATTTATTTTTAGACTCCCCTCCCAACAAGAAAAACAAAATCCAAGACTTGGCTTTTAGTTCATTTAGGGTCTTGGAATAGACCTTGGGCATTGACTTGGTTTTACAGTGATTTAGGTTAGAATGACAACATGTAAATTCATAATTCTTTTTAGGGTAAATCAAGCAATAAAAATGCATTTATAATAAGTAAATACCTATATTGCTTACTCTGTACTAATTACATGTAGTGTTTCATTTAATATTTACAATTAATCTGTGAGAAATATATTATTGTTCCAATTTTTCAGGTAAAGAAGCTAAGGCTCAGAGACATTAAGTAACTTGTCTAAAGTCAGAATAAGATTCTGCTGCCAAGCAATATACATAAGAGTTTTAAATTACATACTTTTCATCCACTTATTGAATGCTCTTTCAATTCAATAGCTTTGTTCTATGCGTAGTTGTTCAAATTACCTAAGGCTGGAGAATCCGAAAGAAAACTGAGATCAGATAACACAGTTGCCAACTCAGTGTCTGCTGAATTGTTTTAACACTAAACATTTAACCAAGTATGCCTTGCATTTCCTAATTGTAATTTCACAGTTTAATTATATTATCATATTGGCTAACTTTTGGTTATTTTCCTCTAAAATAAACATGCATCTGAGTGAATCTATAGACTTTGGGTGGAAAACCTTCTTGGGGCCATGGCTGCCTATCAGATAGTCTTAAAAAGAATGGCATGTTTGCTATAGCTAAATTAATCAAAGTCCCTCAGACCACCCATGAATCTAGAAATGCCATCTAATATCTATGACACACAGAGTAGACCAAGATTTCTGAAAACCGGAACCATTTTGTGAGCCTTTTAAATAAGCTAAATTCCTAACGCCCAACCTCAAGGTGTCCAGCAAACCTGTGTTTCCTAGTCTGTGTGCTTCCTCATTCTCCACTATGACTATCTAAAAATTTTGCCACTCTTCCTAAACTTCTGGCCATAGCAATTCCTACTCACTCTCAGCCTCTTACTTCATGGAGAAAATAGGAACATTAGGTGGTATGGCAGGCAGACCATGGTAAGATGGGTCCCAATAATCACCACCTTTTGCTGTTTCCACACTACCGTAATTTGCGTTTTGACAGGCTGTACTGCTTTCTTGGCTACCACACTGTAATGAATCAAAATGCCTGTAGTTGGCAGAATTTCTAAACTAGCCCACCCAAATATGCTGTGCTCTAGTCTCCAGAACCTAGGAATATAGGACGATATAATTCTCATGATTATGTTATATAATACGGCACACTTGGCCTCAAAATATGCAAATGATCTGGGTGGGTATAATCTAGTCTTACAAGACCTTAAAAACAGTGAGCTTTCTCTGACTGGTTGCAAAAAGGGAAGTAAGAGAGATCTGAAGCATGAGAAGGATTCATCAAGCCATTGTTGGCTTTCCCGACAGAGGGAAATATGTGATGAGGAATCCAGGCAGCTTCTAAGAACAAACAGAAGGCTTCAAGTGGTGGCTCACAAAGGAACATGTACCTCAGTCCTACAACCATGAGTAACTGGATTCTTCCAAAAATCTGAATTAGCTTAAAAGTGGGATTTTTCCCAGATCTTCTAGATAACAGCCCAGCATGGCTGATACCTTGACCCTAGCCTGGGAGGCCCTAAGCAAAGAACTCAGTCAAGCCCTTCTGGATTCCGATCTATGGAATTGGGAGAAAATAAATGGGTATTATGTTGGGTTTCTAAATTTGTAGTAATTTGCTATACAAAAAATAAAACTGATGTGTTACCATATTTGAGAGGCCCATGTGGCAAGAAACTGATGGCAGCCTCTGGCCAATAGCCAGCTAGGAACTGAGGCCATTGGTCCATTAGTCCTAGGGGAACTGAATTCTGCCAATGATCACATGTACCTGGAAACAATTCCCTTCCAGTCAAGCATTCAGATGGGAGTCCACCCAAGGCTGACACCTTGATTGCTGACTTCTGAGAAGCCCTAAATCACAAGACCCAGCTAAGCTGTGCCCAAACCCCTGACTAGAGATACTGTCAAATAATTAATGTGTACTGTTTTACTGTTTTAAGCTGCTACGTTTGGGGGTAATTTGTTATAAATCAATAAATAATGAATACAGATGGAAATTCCAATTTCCCTCCACCAAACGTATAGCTGATCACCATGAAAATGCAACCTTCTATAGCCTGGCTTGTTCCACACCAAAAGTGTCAATAAGCTTTATGCTAAATCCAGTGGTCACTTGGTATCTTAGAAATTTTTGCTATTGCTGCCCATTCTCTTCTTCTGTCTTCCACTACATGCTGACTGCCTGGTTTTCTTCATAGACTGCTCAGATAACTTTTAAGAGGACTCAAGACCCCCTTCCTCCTGTGAGTTTTCATCATCATGGGAAATTCACATCTCATCCTTGCTCTTGGTGGGGAAGTCACTCTCTATTAGTATTTTAATCTCCCTTTGCTTTGCCTCCAAAGAGGTTGGCCAGGCCCTTCCCCTTAGACCTTTTCAGGCGTTCATCAGGTACCTCCAAATACGAATGGGCATATGCTTATGGTACTTTTACAGCTCCTCTCATTTGGAATAAGTACCCATTTCTACTCAACAGCAGCAAGGAAGTAGAACACAACTCAATGACAACTCTAATCAAAGAAATCTACATGCTTTCAATTTCCTTCTTTTGGGTATTATGGAGATGGATGATCTACCAATGTTGACAAAACATATCACAGTCTCTTAGCATGACTGAAAAGCCATATTAAGTCCTATGATTTTTCTCAGCCCTGGGACCTCTGCTAAAATCAAGCTATGGTAAAAAGCATCACTTAACATCCTGCATTTTTAAGGATGCATTTTTGTCCTATAAAGATGAAGTAGATAATATAATCCATTCAGATTTTAACTTTGGATAAATTTCTTGGCATTAGAGAGTTCCAGCATGTGGTAGGACCTGTAAATATAACAGGAACTTTGCATTAAACATATTTTACAGTTCTGCAACCAATAACATTAGAATATGTAAAATATTTCTTGATTTTCAGTAATGTCAGGACACTATGCACACAAATAGTACATTAACATTATCATTAACTATAATATGCTTACAAGAAATTCACTACATGTGAATATTGTAGTTGATTCCCTAATATTCATTCCACTCAGGTGACTGGCCTAAGCAAATCATGGCATATCCATGCCTCTTGCCAGTGAATGGTTCAAGAATGGGCATATGGCCAATGAGACATGAGGGGAGGTCTGCAGGGACTGCGAGGAAACATTTTCCTGGCTCTGAGGAGAGACTGCAAAAAAAAAAAAAGGATGGTCTTTTCTTCTCTAGATAATGAGTCAGAATGAGAAGACTAGATTTGCCACAGCTATATTGCTATTTGCCTAAAGATGGAACCAAAGCTGGCATGGTTGAGAAGAGATGGAAAGAAGCTGGATCCATGAAGACATCACCATTGGATTCCAAGTTTTTATTACTCACAGCAAAAACTATTCTAGTAACAATATGTTTTGAGCACCAATGATATATTGAGGTCAAAAAGGACTGTTTAATTTAGTTAAATTTATGCAGGCATGCCTAGGAAGAAAATCAGAGGACTATACGAGCAAATTTGGAATGAAGAACAGGGACTACTTTTAGATTAGGTTTTATGAAAAGACTAATCTGGTACCGAATCAAGGAATTGGTCGAGCCATGAGAGAGAATCAAAAAATACAAAAAATACAAATGGAGTCAGAACTTGGACATGGGAGTTACTTTTTTGCACCCCAAAGGATGACCTCAAACTATACCAAAATCCTTACCAAGACAGATGTGAAAGCCTCAAGGCCAATACAAAAAAGTTGTTGATCCATGAAAGGCCTGGTATGTTCTGCCCTCTTATATGAAGAACAAAGGCCATTGTCCATCTTCTTGATTGTTAAGTAACTTAAAAGATAAGAGAAGTTAATAATCAGAGGGTTTTTTTGCGGGGGGAGCGGAGAGTAATCCTCTGGGTTAGAATAAAATTGAAACATCAAGAAGATCCAGCCACACTGAGAATTATAGGACATTCTGTTAGTTAACCATTAAGCCATTTTACATGGTGGTGGTTTCATTTCAATATATTCAATGAGGGTAAAAATGATACAGTGTACAAACCAGATTTTATCACTTAAATATCAATTCATCCTCATTGTTGCTATTAAATTGTGAGTCTCACCTGCACCAAAACATAACTGCATATATAATTACTGATGTGATGTTGAGTGTACATGATCTTGTACATTACAGAAAATTTTCTCATCACTCCGATCCTTTCCTCCAAAACCAGAGCTAGAGGAAGAGAGTCTACTGCATGTGTCAAGAATAGATTAAATCTCACAAATCTAGAAGTAGCAATTTAAAATCAGACCAACCATGGCTCAACACTCAGGATGGACATTTTTCTAGCTCTGTGATCTTTGATATGTGATTTAATCCCACAAATCTGTTTTCTCCTCAGGGAAATGGAGTTAATAATATCTTCCTAAGAGGTTTGTTGTAAAGCCTAAAGTCAGGAATGTATGGAAATTGTTTATTAGGCAGCTATAATGTAACAGAGACCAAACAATGTCAATTTTCTTCCCACTTTTCCTAATAAGGACTTACATTGGAGAGAGGCAAATCATTGAAGAGTGAGAGAATTTTTTTGGCCGAAGAAAATATGTTTTTCGCTAGGGGGGTACTCACATTTAAATACAGTACTGATAAATCAATGGATCAATCCCCCTAAGAGTTGTTTATCACAACAGGGCCACAGTAAGTCAGAATATTTTTGCTTGGATGAGAATTCTAGGTTACAGATATTAAAACATAGCACTATTTTTAGCTAAGAGTGTACTTAAGTATGTGAAAAATAATTGCCTGTATCGTGTTTTTGAATTCTTAGAATAAAGGAAGAGAGATTTTGTTTAAATGTCAGTATTTGTTTAAATGCCTGCGAGTCCCTCTCATTTTTTAGCTCCTAGTAGCTGACAGTCCTAGCTCTGGGGGATGAGTAGAAGAGTGTGTTCCAGTATTTACCAAAAGAACTAAATAAACAAAGTAAGTGTCTGATAGAAAACCGTATTCATAGAAGTCAAGCCACTGAAATCTGGTGTGTGAGAGAAGTGAAATGGCTCAGAGGAAGATGCAAAGGCCATGTAACTCTCCCTTCAATTGGATTCTATGCAAACATTGTCAAAGGGAGCTAGGAGGCCCGTCTCCTGGATACACAAGGACAACAGGATGCTGACCTCCTGAAGGGCTCTTCAGCAGAAGCCTAGACACAGGAGGGGTGTGGAGGAGGGATTAGAAGCCAAGGGATGATGGAGGAGGACGAGGAAGAGGAGGAGGAGGAGGGGCAGGTTCCACCAGGGCTCCGTGGGGCTCTTCTTAATGACCCTTTTGGGATGAGGGGCAGCCCACTCACACAGCTCTTAAGCAAGATCCTGAGGGTCATGGGGAGGCAGAAAGACATCTGCACCTGGCTCAAACCTGTGCTGTTTTCTAAATGAGTAAATAGATAATGTCTTCCATATACTTAGAATGTTTTCTTTGAATCTCACTTCGGTTAGCCTCAATTTTAACAGGAGCTAGAAGTCTTCAAATTCACTATTTTCTCCAGTGAGTACCAGGTTCTGCTATTTTACCTTGTGGACCAATGAGAGATTCTTATGTTTTGGTGGTTTAGGTAAACAGGTCACAAAACACCTCAATGGTGTCTTTTTGAAAACTTTTGAGACCTATCCCTTACTAGAATTTATTGTCCCTTTTTCTCTTCTCCCACTGCAGTTTGTATATGTGTTTAAATATTCCTAAGAGTCTTCTAAAGTTATTTGCTTTCAAGTCTCTGCTCCATTCAAGTATTAATTCTCTGAGAGCCCAAACTTGCTAGTCATATTGAAACTCTCAGCTCCTAAAAAGTGACGGATACATGGTAAATCCTAAATACTTTCATTGACTGAGTAAATAAATGCTGACATTCCTTTACAACAATTGCAAAGATGGCAAGCCAGGGATAACTGCAAGGGAATTTTACCTAATTTACATATACATATAAAATTGGCTATATCCTTAGTTTGTTTCTGTTCAATAAATCTTTATTGAATATGTACAGGTACCAGCTGAAGTTTTGGGTAGAGGGAGTACTAAAATAATTATGACATTATTCCTACCTGGAAGTGTTAGAAACAAATTATTTATTTTATTTTAAAATATTTTATTTATTTATTTGAGAGAGAGAGAGCACAAGCAGGGGGAGGGGAAGAGGCAGAGGGAGAGGGAGAAGCAGACTCCCCGCTGAGCAGGGAGCGCAGTGTAGGGCTCAATCCCAGGACCCTGCAATCACCACCTGAGCTGAAGTTAAATGCTTGACTGACTGAGCCACCCAGGCACCCCCAAAACAAATTATTATTTTAAAATCTGTTCTAGAGAAAAGAAATACCTTGACATCTCTGTAGCTTATTTGTATGTTGGATGGCAATTAATCCATTTGTGATACCATTTAAACTGGTTTTCTTATTCTAACAAGAAACCCAAATCAATATTGCCAATAAAACATTAAAAAAGCCAATATTTTGTTTTAATTGCTCATTTCTATATACTATATATTCCCATGAAACTATGAACTTTGTATTATGGGTTATGTAACTAGCCTATTGTAGTTTAGTAATTGTTCATCTGTTTGTCCTGTGAGATTTTCGACGCTAAAGCACGTTTTTCAAAACTCCTTTGGTTTTTTTTGAACCATTGCCGCCCCCAAGTGGAGAATATGGTATTTCATTAAATAAAAGAAAGACTATTCCCCCAAGTAACTAATATTGCAATTATAATCAAATGTTTATAATCACAAATCACCAAAATTAAATCTTTTATCATACTGAATTATGATAAAAACTAATTAAAAAACTAAGTCCTTTAAAACATTAACTATTCCAACAAATCTTTATTGATACACACAGATATTATAATTGTTCGATGTATCATGCTTGTGTTGCTGTTCTTATAGTTGTATAGTATATTTCTTTTATATTCTTCCACATGTCTTACAGTTAGATGATGATTCTTATCTGGTAATTCTATATGATTAGTTTTACTCTATTTCCAATTTTTCTTCTGTTTTTCAAGGCTCTCTAGGGAAGAACCACAGAGGTTCATGCAGGTCCTGCTGCTCAGCAGGGGATATCTCCTCTAATATCACGTTAATCTTTCCTTTATGATTTTCCAGAATTTGAATCCAAGGTTCAACCATTGTTATAGTTCTTAAAACTCTATTTAGATAAATAAATGCTTGGGTGCATATGCAATTTAGGTAAATCTTTTTTTTGTGCTGCTTAAGCTTGAACTAGCTGAAGTGCTATAGAAATTTGAGCTTGATTTTAAAAAGATTAGACAAATAAATGTTCCCAAATGCATATGATTTCTATACACAATCACCTATTACATGGCACCCGACAGGGTCAACATTTACAAATGAGCACAAATAATGTTTATCTAATCATTGCATGCTCTAGAGTGTGTTGACCAGCATAATTAGAAACCCACCTTTGGGTTTTACAGTTTTTGCAATAATCCCTTGTCAGAGGGACAATCTCAATATCCCTTCTACGAATTCTTCAAAACACTTCTCAGTTTAGATGGTTCCTTCCAGCAGATCACATGTCAAATTCTACTTTCAAATCCCTGCCTCCTTTGTGGATGATGTGAGAGAAAACCTCTCCCTTGACTGGACCAGAGGAAGTAGTTTACTAAACAGCCTCTATCATCAGTCCTTTCAGGGTGAGTTTACTTGTCTTGTTTTGAAAGAATAACTTGAAAAAAAGTGCCTTTTGGGGAACTTTAGGAACTCTGTTAAAATCTGTCTCTTATAAACCACTTTCCTTGTGATTTCAGAATTGTTTTTCATAAGGTGACGTCTGATCATTTTCCTATTCATATTAAAATCGTTAGTGATGAAACTTTTAGTGTTGCCCTAGAGAGACTTCAGGCTGAAATTTAAAATGTGGAAGTAGACATTTTATCTCAATTATTGAACATCGGACTCCTGTAAATTAACCAGATAAGTTTAAATATTCTGGCATTGTTCTTAGCATGACTTCACTACAATTGTCAATAATTGTATTATTTTCTTTATGCTGGCTCTCTATGTAATTTTTTCTGTGATTTTCATATCTTTCTTTAATCAATAGGTTCCTGCTCACAAATATTTTTGTCCTTTGATCTCTAATTTGTTATAGTACTAGCAAAAGGCTCTCTTGACATTAATCAGACATTTCATGATGATAAAAGTTACGTTTCACATTCAATTCTTCAACCTTAAAAATCTTTCAAATTTCTTTGTAATGCGTTTTCTCTCTAAACTGTAAAAACAGAAAACACCCACCTGCTTAAGCTGATGGTCCCACTGAGTCAAATTTAGGGAGGGGCGCAGGCTTCCGTTGGTACCCACACCCACATAATGAAGCTTAGACTGAAGCTAGGACATATGACAGGTTTACCTTGGAGAATTTGGAAATTGCTTATTACATAGAATGCTAATTCAAGCTTAATGGAAGTAGTCAAGGAAATTAAAAAAGAGCAAAGAGATAAGTTTGTCTCATAAACTGTTAGATACAGAACAACCTGCTTTATATTTTTCTCCAGGAGAGTCATGTGGATGAGCCCACACGCTGGCAAGTAAACTCTATCCCTCCAAATGAGATCAGAACATTAGTGTAAAAATACAAGTATCTGGGTAACTGGGGCAAACCAGGAGAGGAGGGCAGTATGCCTTCTCAGCAAACACACAAACAAACCCCACCAAAACCTTCAGGCACAGAACAAGAAGAACTATTCAAAATAGTATAAATCTTGGCAGGCAAGTCAAATCCATACCAGTGTTTGATTGATTGCATTTTCTAAGGCACTGACAAGTCTAATTCTTATTATTACTTAAGTAAAGAGCAATTACTGCCATCAAAAGCATTATTGAGCACTTACTATACTCCAGCAGATGCTAAAGATGTAAAGAGGGCTGAGATCAGTGTCTACTACCTCAAGAAAATAGCTATAAAGAGAGTTATGCCAAAACAGAGTGGCAAAGGCAGAACAAAAATAACGTTTAGTTTGATGTACAACTAACTGTGGGGCTTCTTTCTCCCCCTTTTAAATTCTGACTTACAATCAACAAAACTAAATAAAATACAAGGCAATTGCAAGAGATACAGTTATAATTTATTCTCTTATATTTTAATTAGCATAAAGAAGAAAAGACATATTTTTGACTCTTCTTAAATACAGGAAATAAGAAGAAACACAACACTGATTCTTGTATCTCAGGTGTTAATTTCTCAATATTCTACAACTGGAATGCCTTTACGGTAAACAGCATCAAAAATGTTTTGGAATTCAAACTGTATGTGATGTCTAGAAATCTCCAAGTGGGAAAAAAAGAACTTGATTTAAATAATTCAAATGTGAGAGACAAATATATTCTTTTTTTTTTTTTTTTTTTTAGATAGAAAGAACAAGTGAGAAAGGGAGATGGGGTGGGGTGGGGGTTAAGGGAGAGGGAGAGAGAGAATCCCAAGCAGACTCTGAGCTGAGCATGGAGCCGGACATGGGGCTCGATCTCAGGACCCTGAGATCATGACCGGAGCTGAAACTAAGAGTTGGACGCTCAACCGACTGAGCCACCCAGGTGCCCCGGTAAGCAAGAGAGACAAAAATATTCTTAATTAAAACCAACTCATCAAGCAAAATTAACTCATTGTTAGAAAACACAGCTCAGAGATGTGTTGACACACACTGTGATCTCAATGGAAAGGTGTAAATGAGGGCGCCCTTGGTGACGACAGGCTCTGAACTGAGCCATAGTCTCTATCAAATGCATGACAGAAGGTACTTTTTTGCAAATTGCTATTGAAATGCTATTCAGCTTAACTTAGTTGTGTTGACCTATGTTTACACATTTGAATGAAAGTAGTGAGCCAAGATTGATAGGATCCTGGAGGTGAGTGTCTAATAGTAGCACCACCAGAATCAAACCCTCCAGAAACATTCTCCTGAGGAAAAATTTGACCAATGGCACCTATGAGATAGTCTGTTGACATGGATAGTGTTTATCTATGTGCCATTTATAGGAAACATAGATAACGTCTGTGTAGTAGCCAGGGTTTTCCAGAGAAACAGAAACAATAGGATGTGTTTGTTTGTGTATGTATGTGTTATAAGAAATTGCTTCACAGGATGATTATGGATCTGTGCTCAACAAGCTGGAGACCCAGGAGAGTCTACAGTGTAGTTCTAGTCTGAAGGCTGGCAAGTTCGAGACCCAGGAAGAGCCAAGGTTCAATTCAAGTCCAAAGGCAGGAATACACTGATGCCCTGGCTTGAAGGCGGTCAGGCAGGAAGAATTCCCTCTTATTTGGGGGAGGGTCAGCCTTTTTGTCCTATTCAGGCCTTCCAGTGATTGAATAGGCCCACTCACATTAGGGAGGGCAATCTGCTTTACTCAGTCTACCAACTTAAATGTTAATCTCATCCAAAAACAGCCTCACGGAAACAGCCAGAATAATATTTGACCAACTGTCTGGACACCCTGTGGCCCAGTCAAATTGACACAGAAAATTAACCATCATACTCCGTATTGCTTAAAACATATAATGCTGAAAATGTATGTTAAACCTAAAATTGCAGAAATAAAAATATGAAATACAATAACAGAAATATACAAACCAACGCATTGATTTAATATTTACAGAGATTCACTGTGCGCTGAGTCCTCACTGTTCTTGGCACAGGAAATAAGACAGTGAACAAAGACAAGTTTCCTAGCCCCTTGGAGTTTACACTCAGTGAAAGAAAGACAGTAAAAAATAGGATTATATATACAGAATATCATTTCAAGGAGAGATAAGGTCTGGGAAGAAAAGTAAAGCAGGCCCAGTGGCTGGAGAGGGACCATGTAGGTCAGCAACCTGGGACAGGGTAGACAGGGAGTCTCTGAAAAGTTAACCATCTGAGCAAAGACTGCAATGATGTGAAGGAGTGAGGCAGGTGAAGATATGAGGGGAGAGCATTCAGGCAGAGGGAACAGCACATGGATAGATCCTGAGATGGGAACAGACTTAGCATGCTTGAAGACCAGCAAGAATGAAAGTGTGGCTGCAGCAAGGACGCAGAAAGAGATGAGGAGGCAGGCAGCGGCCAACTCAGGGAGCTATACACTAGCATTTATCAATTAATACACATCTCTGCATCAACACTTTTACCTTCAATTTCCCTGTTTATGTGTTCAGTACATGGGAAGCATATTAAAAACCATAGCACAAAAAAGGAACAAAGGAATGAACACATATTTGAAAGGGTCCATTAACGTGTTGATATGCAACATGCTTTTATGAGGATACCGGTTTCCAGTTAAATAAGTAAGTAATTATCTTGACAATAAATAGTTCTCAGCACAGGCCGATTTTACTTTGTAGCTAAATATTTAAGTACAGAATTTGGTATGTTTCATATTACTATGGTTTCTGGATTATAGATTGTTTTGCATTATTTCTCACTGGAAGTATCTGTCAGCACTGTGATAGTTTCCAGATGTTAACAAATTTTGGTTGTATGCATAGTCTCCAGTAGAACACATGCAAGTAAAATACAATATTTTTGTGTATTTCCAAAATATTGAGAGATAAAGAAAGGACTTTCAGAGAAGTGTTTAAGCTTGCTGTTCCCCAAAGTGCATCCATCAAGTATGAATGTATATTAGTCTTGTTCAAGTCAGGAAGACACAAACCATTGAGGTATTTAAAATAGAAGTGATATAATATAGTGAATAATTTACAAAGTACTCAGGAGGCCTGAGGAGCACAAAGGAGAAGGAGGGGATGCTAGAGGGGTTATAAAAGGGGAGAGGTGATAATAAGAGATCAGAAGGCCACTAACACTCTGGAGCTGGACCCGTGTGTTGAGCCTGTTGCTGTGCTGTGGGTTACTTGGCAGCTGCCAGTACTAGAAAGGCTGAAAAGCTGTTTTTTCTGCCAGGGTTGGAATCATAAGTTGTCACGAAGGTAGCAGTTGGAACCCGTCAGGGAGGTGATGCACTCCCTGGGATGCGGGAGTCACAGCAGCCTGCTTCTTCCTGCCCTATACCCATCACTAGTAACTGTCAGTACTGTCAGAACGAGCACCATGAAGTTTTTATCTTCTGGTCTCCTCCCATGTCTCCCATGGGCAGAACCAAACAGGAAGCCAGCTAGCAAAGGCATCTGGGAAATGCAGTTTTCAGATTCTGTAACCCAGCAGTACAGAGCAAAGAATAGAAACGTGGGGGCTGAGACACATCAGAAAAATATCCAGCCCTTTTGGCTATTCAGTATTCAAATACAACCTTCTATATACATTTAAGCTTCCATACAACAATGACAACCACTTTTTCCCACTTTTTAAAAAATTAATTTCAGAGGTAGAATTTAGTGATTCATCAGTTGCATGTAACACCCAGTGCTCATTACATCAAGTGCCCTCCTTAATGCCCATCACCCAGTTATCCCTTCCCCCACCTACCTCCCCTCAGCAGCCCTCAGTTTGTTTCCTAGAGTTCAGTGACAACCATTTTATACTTCCACCTGATACAATGCAACTATTCTTTGAAGATGAATACTTTTCCTCAATAGTACCTCAATGGTACAAATGAAGATGATCTTACCCTCTCCTAAAAAAAGTTGAGATACAAAAATCCATCAATCATTTTATCTATCTCTGGATGATGATAATTTCCTTTTTTAGTTCAGTCACCATCTCACTTGATTATTCTGTACCTGAGAGTCCAAATTATAAACAACTCATAAAATTATTTCGGAAAAAAGGAGGTGGCTTAGCTAATATTTATAAATGTGAAATAACAAGTGTATAATTTACTGATTTCTGCATAACAAATTGCCTCAAAATGTAACAGCTTAAAACAACAAATATTTATTACCTCAGTTAAATCAGTTTCTGAGAATCAAGAAACCAGAAGTGTCTTACCTGGATGGTTCTGGCTCAGGGGCCTATCATGATCTGTAGTCAAGATGTTGGCTAAGGCTATATTCATCTGAAGGCTCGATTATAACTGGAGGGCTCAACGCTAAACTTGCACACATGGTTGTTGGCTGGAGCCCTTAGTTCCTTGCCATGTAGTTTTCTCCATGGGACTGTTCATGATGACATGGTGGCTGGCTTCTGCCAGAGCAAGTGATTGGAAAAAGACAGAGAGACCAAGACATAAGTTTCAGTGCCTTTTTATCACCTAGTCTTATAATTGGCATACCATAATTTCTGCTATACCCTACTGGACACACAGATCAACCCTGCTTTAATGTGGGAGGGGATTACACAAGGGTGGGGATACCAGGAGGCAGGAATCATTAGGGGCCATCTTGGAAGCTGGCCACCATGAAAAGCATGGAAAAAAAATATACATAGCTGCTCCAATCATTTCTGTAACAAGTCATAAGGCTTTAGTTGATGTTTATAGATTCTGTTTTCCACTATTTTTTGTGTTCTCTTTGCATCCTGTGAACACTTCAGCTGATTAGGATATTTTATCAAAATACCCCAAACTTTCATTCCTAAAGGATCTAAGTTCTCAGTGATTCTACCTTAATTGAGTTGTTATTGTCTTCTCTTAATTTTCCTAACTGACATGGAAATACCAGGGGGTATCCCATAGAATCCTGTAGGCTACAGGCCTACTCCTCCCTTTCCATGCCTATGTGTAGCAGTAAGTAACCAAATTCCATCTTGGTGTTGGGATCAACAGCACTGGCCAGTACAGTCATCTCCTTCTTTGTCTATTCATTCTACAGAACAATTAGATTCAAATAACCAGGTGGGAGGCCCAGTTTCCAACTGGAAAACAATTGTTGTGTCTTGGGAACATATCATAGTTCAAAGATACAAAGATGGAGGGTGCCTGGGTGGCTTAGTTGGGTAAGTGTCCAATTCTTGATTTTGGTTCAGGTCATGATCTCGAGGTTGTGAGATCCAGCCCCTCATTGGGCTCCACACTGTGCATGGAGCCTGCTTAAGAATCTCTCTCTCCCTATCCCTCTGCCCCTCCCTACTCTCTCTCTCAAAAAACAAAACAAAACAAAACAAACAAAAGATATAAAGATGGGAAGTAAAAACCTTGTGAATAGGTATGAGGTATTTTTATATATAGAAAATAGAAACTTTGCAGAGAATTAGCTCCATAGTTTTCAATAGGTCAATTCTATCAGGTAAATGATAAGAACAATTAATTATTTGGCTGTGGTATCACTGCTTCTCTTCTCTTTCTATAAAATGAGTTTCTTTGTTTTATGGGAAAATGGGGAGGCAAATACGGTACCATGTATGAATGTGCTAGAAGTATAGTGGGCAAAAAGGCAAATCTATATCTAGAATATGCATTTATTCCAGTGAGAACATATAATTGTTCCCTGTAAGGTAGAAGGGGTCCATTGTAATCAGCTTCCAGGTGGCAGGTGCCATGCAGGGGCTTGGTGCTGGTCTCTGCTCCTAGCAAGCTGGGAAATCAATAATGGCGGCATCCAGATCAGCTTTAGTGAAGGGAATCCATGTTGATGAGCTTCTGCATACACTCCATCTCTGCCCTGTAAGTACTTGTAAATGGTACCACTGAGTACCATTAGGATGACTGAGGAAGTTGAGCTGACATCTGAAGAATGAATGAGTTTGCCCACCTGCTTATTGGTAGCCCCCTTTGAAAGCTAGTGCCATTGGTGACCATTCACAAGGGACCCAAATATCCTCATACAATGGTGTCAGTTCAAGAGCTTCTTCCACATTGCTTTTCCCAGAACCTCCAATCATCAATTCTCTAATCTTATTTTTTGTGATATTTAACTTTTTTTATTATTATGTTCAATTAGTCAACATATAGTACATCATTATTTTTTGATGTAGTGTCCAACGATTCATTAATTGCATATAACACCCAGTGCTCATCACAACACATGCCTTCCTTAATACCCATCACCCGGTTACCTCATTCCGCCCCCCTTCCCTTCTGTAACCCTCAGTTTGTTTCCCGGAATCCAGAGTCTCTCATGGTTTGTCTCCCTCTCTGATTTCTTCCCATTCAGTTTTCCTTCCCTTCCCCTGTGGTCCTCCGTGCTGTTCTTTATGTTCTACATATGAGTGAAACCATATGATAGTTGTCTTTCTCTGCTTGACTTATTTCACTTAGCATAATCCCCTCCAGTTCCATCTGTGTCAGTACAAATGGTAGGCATTCATCCTTTGTAATCTTTTTTTTTTTCTGAATTCTGACCATATGGACACACTTAGTTAGCTCAAGCTGCTATAGCAAATGCCATAAACCAAGTGGCTAAATAATACAAATTTATTTCTCACAGTTCTGGACACTGAGAAGTCCCAGATCATGGTACTGGGAGAATCAGTATCTGGTAAGGACCCTCTTTCTGGCTGCAGATAGCTGCTTTCTTGCTGTATCTTCACATGGCAGAGAGAGAGAGAGAACTTTCTCTGGTCTCTTCCTTTTCTTATAAGGGCACTAATTTCACCATGGGGGCTCCATCCTCATGACCTCATCTAAACCGAATTACCTCCCAAATGCCCCACCTCCAAACACTATCATATTGAGAGTTAGGGCTTCAACATATGAGTTTGAAGGAGTACAAACATTCAGTCCATAGCATAGACAACCCATTAGCACCTGGCTATGAATCAGTACACACCTTCCCTCCTGGCCATTTTTTCATCCAGGCAAAGTGGACATTCAGATGAACTGCTAATCATCCTTGGTGGGAGGCTTTCCCTTCCCCCTGTCCTCGTCTGAGAGGAATTACAGTGCTGTAACATCTGCTTCCATCTGAGAGTGGATGCTCTGTGTGTCCATCTTTCAAGTAGGTACAAGTTGTTTTTTCTTCTTTAATCAATTCTTGGCAGGCAGGGAGGGACTATGATATGGTAAGTGAGGTACCTAGGGCACAGAATTTAAGGAGGCATTCATGCCTAGGATGCAAGTTCTAACTTCTGTGAAAGAAACTAAGAAATAATAAAATTTGTGTGTATCTACTTATTTCGGCAAAAAATAAACACAGGAAGGGTAAAGAATAAATTAGTGAACTTGGTTACCTACAGGGACATAGAAATGGAGTGGAAGTGATGTAGACAGAGTGATCTTTGGGTAGTTCTGAATTTTGGAACCATATTAATGTTTTTCATACTAAAAAAATAACAAAATAAAATCATCAAAGATGAAGGAGGGAACTAAAATGTAATATAAACAGGAGAAAATGTATCTAATTGTATTTTGGATGAATACTATAGCTGCACTGCGGGGAGAACAAAAACAAGTAATTTTGAATGGAATGTTTCGCCTATAAATCCACAGATTAAAGACAAAAGGAGCTGTTAACGATTATTAAACAGATATTAGTCTACTAGGTTTGTTTTCCTTGTGGTTTGGGTTAGCAATTTTGAAACTGCTTTTATGTTTCTTGCAATTGAGCAAATAAGCAAATGCATTGATGAAAGTTGAAAGCAGATTTCTCAGTGTTGAAGAAGGGAGTTAAAATATAAAAAGGTCGATGGCTAGAAATGAACCTTCTGGCATTGGATTGGGATTGGTGGTATTAGTATAAACTCAAAGTTTTGGATATAGACACAGAAGTATATGTTTATATGCACACATTTATTTCCTAGCTGTTTCTGTTGAAAGTGTTTAGAAGCAATGATACTCCAGTAGCAATGTTCACACATAAAGCCTAGATCTTGGCTTCTTAAAACCATTCTTCATTTAAAGTACTCTAGGACTAGAGCAGGGAAGGGATAAGATGACCTCTAATTTCTCATTGGACCTGAAATTAAGAATGATCTCAAAAAATGATGAGGACATGTTAAAAACAAAACAAAAACAAAAACAGAGGAGCCAAGTTTAAAGGGGTCACACTGGCCAAATCTGGGAAAAGTGAGCTTCAAAATAAATAATGAAAATAAAGGACAAAAACCACTTGTGGTCAGCCTCCAAGATGGTCCACAATGATCCTCACCTCCTAATATCTAAGCCCTTATGCAGTCCTCTCCCGTAGTGAATCAGGGCTGGCCTGGGTCACCCACAGAATGCAGTGGAGGCAGCAGTGTGCAACTTCCAAGGTCAAGCCAAAGGCATTGCAGTTTCCCCCTTGGGCTTTTGGGTCCCTCACTCTGGGGGAACACAGACTCCAGGCTGAGAAGACACTCAAACAGCCCCGTGGAGAGGTTCCTATCACCAACCAGCACCACCTTGCCAGCTGTGAGTGAGCCACCCTGGAAGTGGCCCCTGCAGTCCCACTTAAGTCCTTGCCAAAGACTACAGGCTAGCAGACACCTACCGCAACCCCATCAGAGACCTCAGCCAGAACTACCCAGCCAATCACCCTGAATCTGTGACTCTCAGAATGCATGAGAGACAATAAATTGTTATTGTTTTAAATCACTAAGTTTTGGCATGATTTGCTATGCAGTGTTGGATAAAAAATCCACCATCAAATAAAATGAGAATTCATGAGTTGCTCTCATGTGACAGAAATAAATAAATAATGAAAGGGTTCCTCTTTGCAATAGATTGCTCAATAATAAATGGAAAAAGATGATGGAATTAGAAAATTACCATTTTGTAGGCACTATAGTAATAATTTGGTACAAAAAATTGTCAATAGTTGCTAAAATTATTGGGTGAAAGTTTAATGAGGAACAAGATATTACATAGTCTCAAAGTATCTCCCCACAAGGTGTTTATTAATCTGGAAGGTAAAACTAGTAATCTTATAGTAGAAAGACATGGCAGATGCCATCCTAACTGAGAAACCGAAGTTAAGCTCACCTGTAATGGGACAGTCACACATCATGAGCCCCTTGATACAATGCCCCGAACACAACACAACTCTCTTCTTGGCATTCTTGCCAAAAAATGCATAAGTTGAACCAACTGATGATAAACCAACATCAGATAAAGCTCAAGTTGAAAAGTATTCTACAAAACTATTAAGTCAAAGAAAGACTAGAACTATTACAGATTAAAGTAGTAAAAGAGGATGACTGTATGCAACACATGGGCTTTTGTACTCAGGCATGGCTTTATTTGCAGGTATAATAGCTTCAAAGAATGTAGTAACTTCTGTGTTGTTTTCAAATGAACAGAAAATATAATACAGGGTTGGTAACTCTGAGAGCTGTGTGGGTGCAGGGCTTATGTGTACAAAGTAGATCTGCCTTATGCACAAAGCTTTACATAAACCAAATTACATTTGTTTTAGTCAGATAATCTCCAGACTATTTGCCTGTCCTATTCTTTTTATTCATCTCTAGGTTCTGATACATGAAAGGATATAAGTTTGTTCTAATTTTATCTTACCTTTCTCTATACATATATATCCTTCCTACCGTGATGTATAAATGGAACTCAATTTTAGGTGCTGAAAATTTTATCACTGAAAATACATACGTGAAATCTTAGCTTCTACCCAGCTAGGGTTAAAAATGTAAACTGACCTTTTTGAAACAGATTTTAACAATGTGTTTAGATTGTTAAAGATTCTTGCTAAACATTATGAAGGAATCCACTGCAAATGTCAATATATTTCAGTGGAACATAAAAAAATATTTGCATACACAAATCTTGGATATTCTAAGCAGAATGCTAAATGTCTTTGTGGGTGATGGCACATAGGTTTGAAGTAGAACTTGGGACAGAGGAATTGCTTTGCATTACAACTTCCTGAGAATTGAGAAGAGGGAAATAGAGAATGCAAGGTAGGTTAGTGTCCACGGGATGAGAGGTGAGCTGAGATGCAGAGTGCATGCATTAGCCTAGCAGGTGGGGGATTGGAAAGAGAGAGGTCTAAGAGGAATTTTAGGGCAACACGCTCTGCAGTGTGACTCACAAATCTCATAATGCTTAGTGTGCTTGGAGTTGTGGGAGAAACTGACAGAGATGGAGTTTTGTATGTGGATTGACATGGAGCTGAAATCATCAACCTTTGGACAGGGGCACTGCAGACAACTGAATTACATAAGCAAACGTGGGCAACTGGTAACCTGGAAAAGACCCACTTGGGAATCGTTTCTTCCTGGGCCTTACCTTCGTGGGTGTATGTTTATACTATAAAGACTGGTCAACAGAGATTTCCTGTACTTTTTTGCACTAAGCCTTTTTACAATGGAACAATTTAATATATTTGGTAAATTTCTTAGGCTAGTTCACAGGCAAACAAATTCACAAGAGGATGGATAACAGTCTGTTCACCGGTTTTCTCTAAATAGATGCAGTGAGTCATCTCTTCCCCTTAGTTTACCATCTGCTATGATTTAGAAATCAGCCCTAATTTAATCAAGAATTTACTTTATTCTGTTTTTTTCCTTCCATGATATTCTTGCTGAAGGACTGTCCTAGGACTCACATATTTATTTTTCGTTGTGCATGATGAGCCATATTTTCTGAAAGCCTCATTCTCTTGTTGTAAGCTAGGTAACCTAGTGAGATGTAACGGCTCTTTCAGATTGAAAGTGTGAAGCCTAGCGCTGACTGTTTCTGTAAGCCTGAAGGTCTTGTTTTGGTTAGGCAAAAGGTACTAAGGGCTTTAGGTTATTAAGAGCCACGTTATAGCATGTATGTCATCAGATCAAAAGAGTCAGCTGTTTTACTCAGGCCACGGGCATCTCCAACATAGAGACCTACTGGGTTGACAGCTGAGCTTGAAGGCAAACTAAGTAGCAGAACTATCTCCCTGGCATTCTGTTTTGTTCACTGTCCCCAAGCCATTTAGCAGGCATGTGAACATTGTAAATAAATATGGTCATACTGAGACAAGGAACTTGTTCATTGCCAAATCAAGGTTCCTTCTGATTAGAAATAGGCCAGGTCCACGCTCATCAAATAATTTGCTAATGGTGACCAAGGAAATGTATTTACATCTTTTCATTGTAATCTCTGCTAACTTTCTTCAAAAAAGTCCAGCCTCTCTGTGACTTGGACCTAATTTAACTATTTGGAGAGGATCCAATGATGGTACATACATTCAAGGAGCATTGCTCAATGGTTCAAAGAGCTATTCAGTGAAGAGTTCCCAACTCTTATTGGATGTTAACAGGGTTGGTCTGTCATGTTGTCATCTTGGAGGAGAACGTTTGAGTCAAAGAAGATAATTTGTATCTTTAGCCAAACTCAAAGGCTCAGGGCTCAAAGACAGATGGAGAGGTATAAGTCCTGGTTCTTATGCTGATTTGTTTAAAAAAGTATATAACCTAGTAACCCTAACATGTGTATCTACAGTAGGGAGTATGATGAAGATACAGAACTTGAAATGACATGGTCTTTCTTGAGAGTTGCATCAGGAGCTTTATTTATCTTGTGCTCTGGTGCACTTTTGCACAAAATTTGGTTCTTTTGATATTTTAAGGATAGGAATTTCAGCAATTGTCACTGGACAAGGGAATGGGGGTAGAAGGGCCAGCATAGAAACTAAATACAAGTGTTTAACTTTTCTAAGTGTTTTCCTTTATGGACTGTGGTTGAAATAACTAACTCCTGAAAACATGGTTTCATTGAACTGTCACAAGGATCCCAGGAGGGTGGTATTATCAGACTCGTTTTGATCTTAAGCACCAAAGCACCAGTCTTGGAAGCCAGGGCTCTGTGACGGCAGATCTCACAGCCTGCACCTGTGTGCTACAACTGTGAGAAGCAAACACAAGTCACAGCCTTGACGGAGCCCAACTGTACTGTCACCAGAGACCAGCCTCTTGGGGCTCTTGACTTGTGAGAGTAGCGTGTGCTGTGCCTGGCACATGAAAGTACTCAATTAATGTTTGTTCCTTTTCTCTTCAGCTCATCGGAAATACTGACTGTTGATTGCTCCCCCTAAAACATTATTTTTATCATGTTATTCCACTGCTGAACATCTGAGAGTTGGGAACAAGATTAAAATCATAGAAGATAGAATGGATAAATGAACCACGGGCTATTTATACAATGATATATTAAATAGCAAAGGAAGTCCTTGAACTGTGGCTATGTGCCCCCTCATGGGTGAGTACTGCGGTAATGTTGAGCAAAAGAGACAAGACTTAAAGCATTTTTGAAGTATAGAAGTATCACTTTCTAAAAATTGTAAAACAGGAAAAACAAATGCTATTTCATAAGAAAGCAAACTGAGGTGTGAAATATAAATGAAGGCATATAAATTGTTACCACAGAAGAGAGGCTAGCTGTTACATGATGGGGGGAGGGAAGAGCTTGTGACCCAGAAGAGATAGACTGGAGGCTGCTGAGATTCTGGTGACATTTCTGTGTCTTGACCTGGGTGGTAGTTACCTAGGAACTGGCTTTTAAGCCATTCATTAATTTAGGATGACAATAGAGCCCAGCCATGTCTGCTGTCTTAGTGTCACTGTTAACAGAGGTTCAGTTCTTGCTCAGTTTTTGCTCTTGGGAGATAAATTTGTATGGGCATGCTAATGAAAATGTACATATAAATTTTAGGCACTTTTCAGGGTGTCTGTTCCTGCTCTCACTCTCTCTCTCTCTGTTAAATAAATAAATAAAATCTTTAAAAAAAAATTATAGGCACTTTTCTTGGTGTGTATTATATTTCACAGTAAAACTTTTTAAAGAAAAAAAACAATTGATATGAAGAGTATGACAACTCTTATTTTCTAATGCAGCCTTTGAAACAATGAATAATATCAATACTAATATAATGATAATTACATAATATTGAAAAATTACTATGTAACTGCATGGTCCAGTGACCATGAAATAGCTTTATATAAAGCTGCACTTGTCTGTGTATCGTGGAATAGAATGAATGTCATTTGACTTCCTGGTGGCCTCTGGTAGAGTGCAGCATTGCTTAAAGAATTATTTCCCCAAACACATTAATAAGTATGTAAATGCCTCAGATCTTGACTAACAACTTGCAACATATCATAGATCACCACTTAGAGTACTTTGAAAAACACGTGTCCACGGGATCCTTGTTTGCATCTCAATCTCTTAGGCTCCAAATCTTGCTTTCTGATCTTTTCCTCTCTACTCCCCTGCACAAACCCTCTGATTACATTCTTCTTCACATTAAATAACCACCCCATTTTTCCCTTCCTTACATTCAACTCCTCCTTGTCACACCACCTAAGCCCCACATCTTATATGAAACCCCTTGAACCAATCCCACAGTGATCTTCCCCCTTCAAAACTCCTGTGTCCATCATTACCAGGATTAGGGGTGGGTAGGAAACAGGGATTTGCCCTGTGGATTCCGGGCAACTGCTGAGACAAGGAGGGCAGATGGAGGATGGGTATGCAAGGGTGCACACCAAGGCCAAGGTCCAATTAGCTGCCCTGTGTTCAGGGTGAGCCTGTGGATACAACTAGAAGAGCAGCCTGGCCACTGGATGGACACAGGTGGTATGCCTGAAACTTGTGCCTGGTAGATCAGGAAGACAGTGAAGGTCTCAGAAAGCACATATAGAACATCTGGAGATAGCTAATTGTTCAAACACAGCAGATGGGAGGCCTGACAGCAAGGATGGTGCAGCCAAAGCAAGAAACTGGCACATCCCAAGAGCAGGGCATTTAGAGCCAAATAACCTGCAAAACTTAGGACTTGGCAGGTGAATGGGGGCAACCAGTTAAAGTGGAGATAGGAGTGGAAAGGATGTCTCTTGGCAAATTCTTGGTACCAGTTCTCCTGCTCCTTTGGGATATGTCATGGGCTGCCTTGCATATGATATTTATCTGTGTGAATCTAGTACTCCAGCTCAATTATATGGTCTTAAAGGACAAGAATCATGTGTTTTCCCGAGCTTCTGGAACAATCAAGCCCTGTCTAGACTTCTCCAGTCTCACTCCTGCCACTCTTGTCCTTCCCCTCCAGTTCCTCAAATCTGACAAATTCTTCCTACCTAAGATATTCACAACAGATTCACCTGTCACATGGACATTCTTCTCCCACCCTGACCCTCCTTCACTTTTGCCATCAAATAATTCTGCTTCCTTGAGGTCACTATTTAAACATCGCAGTCGGGTCTGTGACATTTCTTGACCACGTAATGCACTCCTCTGGTATCTTGTGTTTGCATTCCAGAACATTCAGTAATAGGTAATAAAACTAACAACTCACTTGCCATTCGCAAGTACTCTGCTACAAGGCCTCATTAGAGTCTTTTTAAATCCTGACAGCAGCCCTGAGGGGGTAGGTATTATTAGTCGTATCACCATTCACAAATAGAGAAAAGGGAAGCATGAGAATTTGAATAATTCTTCAGGATAAATGGTCAACATCTGTACCTAGACAATGATTACAGGGCCTAAAACAGTAAACTCTAGGTAAATAATCTGTTGGTTATGATCAGTGGTACTCCATAAAAGTAGCAAGTGAAGAAATGTGGACAAAAGGCTGTTCACATCAGGGGCAATGTCTAAGATCCCAACCATCTGTTCATTTTACTCTCCATGAAAAGGAAAGAGTGGGGATTAACTGTCTAGTTTATTGGAAGAGAAGTGATGAAGTCTTTCCAGGGATTCAATAATTATCACCCATTTTCTTTTCAGGGTTTCAACTGACTTATAATACTATCACTCAGCCCTAACAAACCCACTTAAGATTTTCCCCTTTAAACCCAGGTTTGGTTCAGCTGGAAAATCACATTTGGCAGATGCTTGAATTGAAGCTGCCGTTGATGCCCTTGTTTTTTGCCCTGGGGCACTGGTTCTCAAACTCTGGTCCCCAGACCTGTACTAGCAGGTGCCCTGGGGACTTCTCTCCTTTCCAGGTCCCAGCCAGACTTATAGAATCAGAGACTCTGGGCTGGGGCCCAGCCATCTTTGGAATTCACAAGCCCTCCAGGGGATTCTGATGCACCTTACTGTTGGAGAACCACTGCCCGAGAGGATAAGTGAGGAACATACCTCAGACCTGGGTATACAATACATTTTGTTCCCTTTGTTTTTGAATTCCATATGTTTGCCATGTGCTTTCCCTCTAGGCACCTACATTAACTGCATCACCATCTAGAAGTTATTTGGCATTTTTAAACTCCAGAGACTGTATATGAGGTAACTGAATTCGAAGATAGTCTCTCCAATGTCCTCCTTGGTCCTGCTTGCAGATAGAAATTTGGACAACAGGTTAGCCCTTTCTGTCGGGATGCCTGGTACAAGGCATCTAAAGGTAGCGCCTGCAGCACGTGCAGAAGTGCCTCAGCACACCCGGCCAAGAAGACAGTAAAACCAGGACAAGACTGTTCTCTCCCCAACATGTAAAAGTCCCCAGTAAAGCCAGCTTCTTTTTCTTTTTCTTTTCTTTCTTTTAAATTAACATATAATGTATTATTTGTTTCAGAGGTACAGGTCTGTGATTCATCAGTCTTACACAATGCACAGCATTCACCATAGCACATACCCTCCCCAGTGTCCATCACCCAGCCACTCCATCCCCCCCACCCCCCTCCACTCCAGCAACCCTCAGTTTGTTTCCTGAGATTAAGAGTCTTTTCTGGTTTGTCTCCCTCTCTGGTTTCGTCTTGTTTCATTTTTCCTCCCTTCCCCTATGATCCTCTGTCTTGTTTTTCAAATTCCTCATATCAGTGAGACCATATGATAATTGCCTTTCTCTGATTGACTTATTTTGCTTAGCATAATACCCTCTAGTTCCATCCATGTTGTTGCAAATGGCAATATTTCATTTTTTGATGGCTGCATAATATTCCATTATATATATATAATATATATATATTCCATTATATATATACATTTATATATATATTATCCAAAGCCAGCTTCTTTTTCTGCAGGTGCATCGTCCCCGGGACAGTGGCCGCTCAGGAGGCTCGCCTGCGTGGTGAGCTGCTGCGGCCTGCACCCTGTCCTCCCTGCATCTGTGGAAGCTTGTGCTCGTTCTGGGGCCCTTCCCAAGTCCTCAGCTCCTCACTGCAGCCCCAGCTCCTGTAAGGCTGGCAAAATCTGAGCACCATTTTCTCGAGTCGCCAAAGCACAGACCTACTTCTACACAGTCACTGCTTGCACCTGTCCTTGTCATAAGCTGAGGCTACTAGTATGACAAAAACTCCACCATCAGCCACCGCACAGTTTTAAAAGGCTGTCTGGCCCGAGGTAAGCCTGCAGAAACTGTGGCAATCAGAACACCTGCTTACACACTGAGGTCCAAAATCCAAAGCCATAAAATCCTTCCTCCTCTAACAACTTTTCTTTCTCAAATTCCACTCTTTCCTTCATATGCTTCAATGTTTTTGGTTCATGCACCAAGTAGTGGGGTACCTGACAGGACCTAAAATAAAAGCACACTATCTCAGCTTGAGATCTGAATAAGGTGGGAAATAAAACAGGAAGATATAACGCATATTACGACAAATGCAAAGTTAGAGAAGGTAGCATAGTTTGGTGGTCAAAGGTAAAATTAACGGAAGCTGGGTTCAAGGGCAATGCTGAACCTCAGAGGTACAGAGAGGAAGAACTTACGGCATACCCCCGTCTCAGGAGGAAGCAGGGCAGAACTAAGCCATGCATATCCCATTTAACCTTCCAGAAATGTATGGTCCTCAAAGTTGATATTTATCAGCCAGATGGGTCTTCTTCCATCCACGGGAGAGAGTGAGGGAAGGGGCTAGGAGTTAGAGTAATTGATCTCCTTCAAGTGAAAGGGAACAGCAGCATTGGTCTTCCCTTACAGTGAATAAAAAAAAAAATTTCAAAAGCCAGCTTCTGTGACTTATGTAGGCTATTTTTGTAAGGTGTGGAGGGCCTGTGTGTGCGAGCTACCTGAGATTTATCTAATTATGCATTCAAAAGCTGCATACAGAATTTAAAGGCAAAGCACTTTAAGAAATACAAAGTTTTTGAGTCAAAAATTATAGCACAGTTTGGTTTACAAAACTGCACAGGGGCACCTGGCTGGCTCAGATGGTAGAATGTGCAACTCTTGATCTCAGGTTTGTGAGTTCGAGCCCCACATTGGGTGTAGGGATTACTTAAATAAATAAATCTTAAAAGAAAACTGCTCAGAAACATGCAGATTTAAAAAAAAAAAGTTTTCAAAGGGTTAAATTTCAATGAGTGGGAGAACTAGGTCAAATGGAAAGATTTCTATTTTCCTAATTGGAAAAGGAATAATTAAGGGATTGATTCTGCTTTCTGCCTTTCTCTTTTATAGGTTTGTTTTCTAGTTGTAGCAAAGGTGCATGGAACCTAAGCTAGTTTTTCTCTCCCAAAAAAGAGCAACTTCAGTGAATACTTATGCTAAGTAACTAGTTCTTCTTGGTTATCAAGTTTCAAAATGAGAAATTAAGTGTTGCAAATTCACCAACTGTAACCAATTTGCCTTAAGTATATACTACATCGAAAAGGAATGATTTCATGAGAGTTCTGCTTTGTGACACTTCAAATTTGTAGAACTATGATAAAAGTTCCTTAGTGTGAGTAATAAGAAAACTAACAGGTTTCAAACGCAATTTTTAAGCAGCCTACTTTTTTTTTTAATATCAAAGAAAATACTTTGGAAATGTATTGGATTGTAAAATTTTTGACAAGCTAACTGAATCAAAACGACCTATAACTATTTGTTGCATATATATGTGTGTCTCTTACTCTGCAATGACATTTCAAAATGTCAGTGATTTCCCCCAAACGTCTCCCAAAATGATGGGTATAAAGATAACCACACAGGGACATCATTAAGCAAAGTACTAGCTCACAGTTGTAGTGTGAGTCTAAAATTGAAGCTTTTAAATTTGCTTTAAGGAATTAAAATAAGCATTTGAAATCGAAATACATCTAAGAGCTTGTAAATTTGAAAGCACCATGCCTGAAGAAAAACTGAATTCCATGAAATCAATGGAAAATCACATCTCTCTTTTAATTAGTTTCCCTCCATGAGGAAGGAAGGGATCACCTAAATGTAATGCCTTAGGTTTAACAAAGTTTTAACTGTTTTGACTTCTCATCTAGAAGAGACATTCACCATTCCTGGCGGTGGGGCTGATCTGTGAATTATGAAAGCAGTTTATGGAAATCTGTGCACAGGGCGTGGGTTTGGGGTGTCATGTGCTGTTTGGCACTGAGGGCACAGGGTGAAGAGTGGAGGGAGGACTGGAAGCTTCCAGACTCTGAGCTAGCACCATGATTCGTGGGCTGAGTTCAGTCCCGAATCATGAGGAATCCATCAACTATGAATTACAAACCTGGCAAGGTGCAGGTAATGCCAAGGTTAAGTCCTCATAATTAGGCTTTGAACATTTATAAAGGCAAAGCCTGCAAGTTTATCTCCAGCAATATTTGGTAGAACTGACACTGAATGTTCATTTTCATAGAACGCATTAGAGATGAGCTACAGGTCACATGGGATGATTTTGTAAAGAAAGCAATCACATGACTGAGAAGTTAGTGCAGAGAAGTTGAGCAATTTAGATACAGGAAAAGCTTATCTAGAGCAGCTGCATAACTTTCTTTGCTTAAACTCATCATCCATTTCTATATGCAAGAACGACAATGCGAGACTCAGTTCTTACAATTAGTTCATGAGTTTCATTCAAAACTTTGATAAAAATTTTGGGCATCTACTGGGTTCAATCACTGAATAAGATAAAATCCTTGTATTCAAGAAGCTGAGTGAGAAAACCATTACACTTGCAATAATAAAGATATGCAAACAGACTAAGCAGGGTGATTTGGTCTAGCCTGGGAACTGAATGAAGGCTTCCTAGAGAAAACACTACTTAGGTTGTGCCTGAGTAAGAAGAAATCAGCCAAGAATTGGGGGTAACAGTGGGGTTGGTGGGAAGACAATGTTTCCAGTGGAGGGAGCAGAATGAATAAAACCTCAGAGGTATGAAATAAGAGACAGGAACCCCAGAAGTGTGTCTAAAAAGTTGCAAGCAGCTGACAGCAGGGCAGAGCAGAGCATGAGAACAGAGGGGTGGGAGTCATGCCTTAATAGTTACGTGGTGCAGGCCATGAAGAACACTGCAAGACATACAAAGAGGTTTGGCCTTGATCTTTAGGCAATGTGGGAGCCACTGGAGGATGTGGAGAAGATGTCTTTAGAAAGACATGGCCCGGGCGCCTGGGTGGCTCAGTTGGTTGAGCGACTGCCTTCAGCTCAGGTCATGATCCCAGGGTCCTGGGATCGAGTCCCACATCGGGCTCCCTGCTCTGCGGGGAGCCTGCTTCTCCCTCTCCCACTGCCCCTGCTTGTGTTCCTGCTCTCACTATGTCTCTCTCTGTCAAATAAATAAATAAAAAAAATCTTTAAAAAAAAAAAAAAGGGGGCGCCTGGGTGGCTCAGATGGTTGGGCGTCTGCCTTCGGCTCAGGTCATGATTCCAGGGTCCTGGGATCGAGTCCCGCATCGGGCTCCCTGCTCGGCAGGGAGTCTGCTTCTCCCTCTTATCCTCCCCCCTCCCATGGACTCTCTCCCATTCTCGCTCTCAAATAAATAAATAAATCTTTAAAATAAATAAATAAATAAAGACGTGGCCCGGGGCGCCTGGGTGGCTCAGTCATTAAGCGTCTGCCTTGGGCTTGGGTCATGATCGCAGGGTCCTGGGATCGAGCCCCGCATTGGGCTCCCTGCTTGGCAGGAAGCTTGCTTCTCCCTCTCCCACTCCCCCTGCTTGTGTTCCCTCTCTCATTGTGTCTCTCTCTGTCAAATAAATAAATAAAATCTTTAAAAAAAAAAAAAAAAGAAAGATGTGGCCGTGTGGAGGAAGGATTTGAGACAGACAAAACAAAATAAGGAAACCATTGAGAAGGCTTTTGCAGTAGGAGAGAGATGAGAGATGACAAAAGACTGAATAAGGCAGTAACCACAGAGATAGAGAGAAGAGAGATAGATTTGAGACCTCTCAGAAGTTAAAATTAATAGAACGTGGTCATTCATTACACGGGAGAGGGTGAAGGAGGAGCAGTTGAGGTGGTGGAGCTTGGTAACTGGCTGTCTACACAAGGAGCAGACTTGGAGGAACCTTAGTTTAGTTTTGGATATTTTATGTTAGAGCTCCCTAGTGGAGATATTCACGAGGCAGCTGGATATGTGCTGAAGGGCACAGCCAAGGTCAGAGTTGCCACTACAGATAAGGAAGTCAGCAGTGGAGAGATAGGAACTAAAACCATGAAGTCAATGGATGATTTGGGGAGAATGTGCAGAATGCAGAGGTCAATGATCAGAAGCAGCAAATGAATGAGAGGCTCAGAAAAGACCAAAAAAAAAAAAAAAAAAAAACCCAAAAGAAAAAAGGAGAAGCAGGAAGGCGTGGGTTGGAGGGAGTAGCAGCGGGGTGAGCTTGAGAAAGAACCAGAGGGATTAGAGAGAATCTGATAAAGAGTCTGATCAGGAACAGGAGTATAACCTCCCATTAAAAGTTTAATTCTGAGACAGCCTTCTTGATGAAGTGCACTTAAAATAGTTGAGCAAGCTTTAACTTACAAAGTAACAAAGTAACATTAGTCAGTTTGATATTGGGAGAAACATTTTGATCTGTTGGCCAAGTCATCTGTACCATCTAGCACTGTATTCTCTAGTATGGTAACTACTACTACATATAGCTTACATATATTTAATTCAAAATAAATAAAGATAAAATTTAGTTCCTCAGCACTAGTACATCTACGAGTAGTACTATATACTATTAATACTGGCAGCACCAGCGTATTTCAAGGCTCAGTAGCCACATGTGGCTACTGGCTACTGTTTTGGACATCATAGATATAATATTGCCACCATGGCAGGCAATTCCATTGGACACTACTGATCTAGAAAATAACTAATTTGTGTTATTGCCCAAGGAAGAAGCCATGTGCTAAGCAAAATGCAGTTCATCAGTAGGAAGAGTATAGATGCGGTCACGGTAATTATGAAGTCCTATGTTTGAAACATAATGCATCATAGTATTAGAATTAGAATACTTTGAAGATTGAAATTGTATGGTGCTAATTACAGCAAAGTAGTATTTAGCAGTAGGGAATAAGCCGAAGTGAATTCTTTTCCTGTGTTCAGATTCAATAAAATTTGGAGATGCTGCCACCATCTGGATGATTAGGACAATCGAATTAAATCTAAACACTGGAAGTTTGTATTTATTTTCCCCGAATCTGCCAAGTGACGTAAAACAGTAGATGCCTTTTGTGTATCAGGGATATTTTGCTTTTAGAAAACAATCTTTCACCATCTGTAATCCAAACTGATGATCTAAACTGTTTAAATTGTTCAATGTTATAAAGTGAGAGATCAGAGGGCCCCAAAATCCGGTTTCACTGGAGAAAAAAAGTAGGTGAAAAGTAAAAATGTCTCCTCAAATTTGTGTTTCCGTATAAATTATTCTTCATATTAGAGAGTAGTAATGTTAGCTTCTACTGAGAGGCAAACATTAGTAGTAACAATAAACCATTAAATGAAATTAACATACATCACGGTAATGATTTAGAGGATGAAGGTAGGAATTCACTAAATGGCCCATTTTCTATGGTGTTGATACTACTTTTATTTATTTATTTATTTTTTAAAGATTTTATTTATTTATTTGACAGAGAGAGAGACAGTGAGAGAGGGAACACAAGCAGGGGGGAGAAGGAGAAGCAGGCTTCCCGCTGAGCAGGGAGCCCGATGCGGGGCTCGATCCCAGGACCCTGAGATCATGACCTGAGCCTAAGGCAGATGCCTAACTGACTGAGCCACCCAGGCGCCCTTGATACTACTTTTAATAATCATACCATGGTTACCTGGGAGAAGCTGGCCAAGTGGAGGATGCTGGCCAGTTTGGCTGACCCCAGCATGAGGCCACATGGTATACTGCCCACAGATGGGTGCCTGCTTAACAGGGAAGTATAAGTGGCTAACTATGTTTTTGTGAGTGTGTGTGTGAGCGTGTGTGTGTGTGTGTGTGACCCCAAATAGTCGGTCTTTTTTTTTTTTTTAAGATTTTATTTATTTGACAGAGAGAGACACAGCGAGAGAGGGGACACAAGCAGCGGGAGTGGGAGAGGGAGAAGCAGGTGGGAGAGGGAGAAACAGGTGGGAGAGGGAGAAGCAGGCTTCCCGCCAAGCAAAGAGCCCGACGTGGGACTTGATCCCAGGACCCTGGGATCATTACGTGAGCCAAAGGCAGACGCTTAACAACTGAGCCACCCAGGCACCCCCAAAAGAGTCGGTCTTGTTGCTCAAGAAACACAGACCTAAGAGGGAGAGTGCAGAAAAACACTATTCTAAAGGCATCCAGTAGGTGGCAGCAGTGCTGTAGTTAATGAGCATGTTCTCACTGATAAATCCAAGTGAAACAGACTAATTTACGATCAACCTTAACTAACCATATCTCTTTATGACATCTGGCCAGAAGCACAATCTAAATATCTATATATTAAGGAGAAATCTCTTTTAATCTTGAAAATGATCGATTTAAAACATAATTTACAGAAAGCTTAGATGTAGCATAACTTCAAAGGCACGAATATGGTGTGTGGTGGGATAGGATAAGAACAGTCCACACGTGAGATAAGTGGATAGACTTTCACTCAGAAAAGGCCATCTGGAAAGAATGACTCCCTGTTTTCTGTGGCTTCATAAAACCCTTATAGGCAACCCTAATGCATGGGAAGCAGACATTTGGAAGCAATATCTCAGACAACTGGAAAAAAGAGGGTGAGTCCCTTGCTGCTGGTGCAGTCACTAATGTACACACAGGCAGCTTGCCTTAGGCTTACTTCCATGCAAGAATGAACAGCTCCTGACAATTTTGCTTGAGGATTACAGAGATGAAAAATAGATGAGGAGAAGGGTCTAAATGGTGGTTTTAGACCTGCCATGGACACACCAAATCTACAGCTATATATGGATCATATCCTTCTAAAAAAGATGAAACTTCCAAAAACTAGATGAACTGCTCTCCACAACAAAAGATACAAAGCCCACTTCCAGATGGATAGGCAAGGTAGGCACATGGTCTTGCAAAGAAACACAACCCAGCACGGTGACGTACAATGGGGAGGGATCTCACCAGACAGACACTTCTCCTGGAGAAGTGAGGGGTTGGTGCCCCACATTGAGCACCCCAGCCCCTGTGATCTGCATTAGAGAGATAAGCCACAACATCTGGCTTGGAAAAACCAGTCAGGCTGATGCCCAGAGGTCCACAAAGTGCTATGGGAAACTGAGACTTCTTTCTTGGGTGGCTCCCATATGGTCTCACTGGCCCCAACCCAGCACAAAACAGCAGCTTGATAAGTACCTAGATTATATGTGAAGGAGATTTCATTTGCTGATCTGGGGGCACTGACTGGAGGGATGGGGGACAATTAAGATAATCCCCAAAGATAGAGATGCTGGCAGACACCATCACTGCACTCTCTACAGAGCCTGCCGGCACAGTCTGGCAAGCTCAGACTCAGCCCCCTCTTGTGACACTTGCTGACACTGGAGAGCAGCATTCCCCTGCCACCTGACTGGGGTGAAGTACAAGTGGTTGTGGCATTCTTCTGCACCCAGCTTAAAGCCAGGGCATGCACATAGACAACTCATTCTTCTGCTGCATTGCTGAAGCCTGCACGCATGTGCAGTGAAGACATTTTCCCCCTCTTTTCTGAAGCTGATATGTACCCCATCCCCAACACTCTCCAGCTGCCATGCAGGCATGTGCAGTCCACTCAGGGGACACCCCTTGATCTCCTGGTGGCCAAGACGGTTGGTATTCCAGAGCTTCACAATACTACAATAACTGGAAAGGCAGTTCTTGGCAGGCCAACACCCCCAGGGCAGTGCACAGACAGTAAATTGAAACACACCCCAGTCTTCCTAGGAAAAAGGCCTATTTACTTTCCTAGATTTTCAGCCTGGGGGAGAGGATTCAGGTTTCCTACACATTGAGAAGCTAAAGAGGCAATTGTGGGGAATGTGAGAAGATACTATCCTTGTACACACCCTGGGCCTTGCTACAGTTGGATGAGACCACATAGAAAAGAGATTATACACTCATCTTGAGCCCTGATTTTTGCAATTCTCACCCAGGGGACACCTCCAGATCCCCTAGATGGGAGGTCAACAGGGTCTATGATTGTGGCTTCCCGGAACTGTATATATTTGCACACTGTAAAGGCTGTTGCCTGAGGGTCTGGCTTCAGACTGCAACTAGGTGCTGAATGAGATTCCTTCCCTTGGATCACTTACGGCTCTTGGAACCCCTTCAACAATGGAGGTATATCAAGAATAAGTCAGGTAGTTTAGACGATCACAAAGGTTTAAGAGACAACCAAATGCAAGGTTGAACATGAAGGATCACCACCTAAACAAGGCCACTCCTTCAAGACTGAGAGAGGTAGCTGTTCTGTCTAATACATAAAAAAGCAAACACAGAGAGCCAAGAAAAGAAAACAGAGAAATATGTTCCAAATGAAAGAACAAAAAAAACCCAGCATTGGATTCTCTCTCTCCCTCTCTTTTTCCCCTTCCCCCATCTCCCTCTCTAAAAGAGAGAGAGAGTGTGTGAGAGAGAGATAGATAGATAAGTAATTTACCTGATAAATAATTCAAAGTAATGGTCATAAAGATGTTCACTGAGCTCAGGAGAAGAAAAGATGAATACAGTGAGAACTTCAATAGTATGATAAAAAACATAAGAAAATACTGAATAGAAGTTACAGAGGTTAAGACTATAATAACTGAACTGAAAAACACACTAAAGTGGTTCAACAGGAGACTGATGAAACAGGATAAAGGATCAGCAAGCTGGAAGATAAAATAATGGAATCCATCCAGACACAGCAGCAAAAAGAAAAAAAAAAAGACTTAAAAAATGAAGATAACTTAAGAGACCTTTGGGATAACATCAAGGGGAATAAAAATCACACTACAGTGGTCCCAGAAGGAGTGGAAAGGATCAGAAAACTTATTTGAAGAAATAATGGCTGAAAAATTCCCTAACTTAGGGAAGGAAACAGACACTTAGGTCTAGGAATCCTAGAGTGTTTCAAATAAGATGAACCCAAAGAGAGCCATAGCAAAACACATTATAGTTAAAATGTCAAAAGTTAAAGATAAAGAGAGAATCTTAAAAGCAGCAAGAGAAAAACAAGTTGTTACATACAAGGGGCAACCCTATTAGGCTATTAGCAGATTTCTCAGCAGGAACTTTGCAAGCCAGAAGGGAGTGGCATGACACATCAAAATACTGAAAGGAAAAAACTTCCAACAAAGAAAACTCTACCCAGCAAGATTACTGTTCAGAACTGAAGGAGAGATAAAGAGTTTGCAGACAAGCAAAAGCTAAAGGAGGTCATCATTACTAAACTGGCTATGTAAGGAATATTAAAGGAACTTCTTTAAGCAGAAAGGAAATGGCACTAATAACAAGAAAACATATGAAAGTAGAAATCTCTCTGGAAAAAGTACATATATTGTAAAGGTAATGGGTTAATCACTTATAAAGTTACTAAGAAGGTTAAAGGACAAAAGTTGTAAATTAACTAAAACTGTAATAATTAATTAAATTAAATTAAAGTAAAAAGATATAAAAAAGTGACCTCAAAAACAAAATGTTGGGGGGAGAATAGTAAAAATATAGTTTTGGAATGTGTTCAAATTTAAGTAGTTATCAAATTAAAATAGACTGATATATACATAGGACGATAAATGTGAACCTCCAGTAACCACAAAGCAAAAACAGAAAAAATACACAAAAGAAATGAGAAAGAAATCTAAACATAACATTAATGAAAACCATCAAAGCACAAGGGAAGAAAAAGAAGAAAGGAACAGAAAAGAACAAAAAGAGCCAGAAAACATTCACAAAATAGTAATAAGGACATACCTGTCAATAATCACTTTAAATGTAAATGGACTAAATTCTCTAATCAAAAATCATATAGTGGCTGAATGGATTTAAAAAGACACATTTATATACTGCCTATAAGAGAGTAATTTCAGAAGTAATCACACACACAGACTCAACATGAATAAATGGAAAAAGATACTCCATGAAAATAGAAATGAAAGGAAAGCTGGTGTAGCTATACCCACATCAAAAAAAAAAAAAAACAACCACCTTTAAAACAAAGACAGTAACAAAAAAGAAAGAAGGGCACTCATATGCCAATATAAGAGCACCTAAATATATAAAGCAAATATCAACAGACTGAAAGGGAGAAATAGACAGCAATACAATAATAGTAGGGGACTTTAACACCCCACTTACATCAATGGATAGATCATCCAAACAGAAAATCAATAAGGAAACATTGGCCTTAACTGACACATTAGACCAGAAGGACTTATTAGATATATACAGAATATTCCATCCCAAAGCAACCAAATATGCATTTTTCTTAAATGTACACCAACTATTCTCCAGGGCAGGTCATATGTTAGGCCACAAAACAAGTCTCAATAAATCCAAGAATATTGAAATTGTATCAAGCATCTTTCCTCACCACAGTGGTATGAAACTTGAAATCAATTACAAAAAGGAAAACTACAATTATGTGGTGATAAAGAAATGTTACTGAATGACCACTAGGTCATAAAAGAAATCAAAGAAGCAATTAAAAAAATACCTTGAGACAAATGAAAACAGAAATACAACATAACAAAATCTGTAGGAGGCAGAAAAAGCAGTTCTAAGAGTTGGAAGTTAATAGCAATACAGGACCACCTCAAGAAAAAAGAGAACTCTCAAATAAATAATCTACACCTAAAGGAACTAGATAAAGAAGAGTAAATGAAGCCCAAAGTGAGTATAAGAAAGGAAATAATAAAGATCAGAGCAAAAGTAAATGAAATAGAGACTAAGAAGAAAACAGAAAATATCAATGAAAATAAGAGTTGGTTCTTTGAAAAGATAAACAAAATTGATATATCTTTAACTAGACTCACCAAGAAAAAAAGTAGAGAGGGCTCCAATAAAATCAGAAATGAGAGCGAAGTTATAACTGATACTACAGAAATATAAAAAATCATAAGAGATTACTATGAATAATTATAAGTCAATAAATTTAGGAACCTAGAAGAAATTGGTAAATTCCTAGGAATGTACAGTTTTCCAAGACTGAATCATTTAGAAATAGAAAATCTGAATTAGACCAATTACTAGTAAGGAGATTGAATCAGTAATCAAAAACCTCCCAACAAATAAAAATCTAGGACCAAATGGCTTCAGTGGTGAGTTCTAGCAAATATTCAAATATGACTTAATACCTATTTTTCTCAAAACTTTCCAAAAAATTGAAGAGGAAGGAGAGCTTTCAAACAAACTCATTTTAGAAGCTAGCATTATCCTGATACCAAAACCAGACAAGGACACCCACACACACACCAAAAAATTATAGGCCAATATCCCTGATGAACATAGATGCAAAAGTCCTCAACAAAATGTTATCAAACCAAATTAAACACTAGATTAAAAGGCTCATACACCACGATCAAGTGGGATGTATTCCAGGGATGCAAGGATGGTTCAACATACACAAATCAATCAACATGATACACTACAATAACAAAATGAAAGATAAAATCATATGATCATCTTAATAGATATAGAAAATATATTTGACAAAATGCAACATTTATTTATGATAAAAATTCTCAACAAAGTGGGTATAGAGGAAAGGTATCCTCAAAATAATGAAGGCCATATATAATAAACACATAGCTAATTCACATTCAATAGTGAAAAGCTGAATGGTTTTCCTCTGCTAACAGGAACAAGACAAGCATGCCCACTCTCCCCACTTTTATTCAACACAGTACTGGAATTCCTGGCTACAGCAATTAGACGAGAAAAAGAAATAAAATACATCTAGATTGGAAAGGAAGAAGTAAAACTGTCACTATTTACTGATGACATGATACTATGTATAGAAAACCCTAAAAATCCACCAAAAAACTTGGAACTAATAAATGAATTCAGTAAATTTGCAGGATAGAAAATTAATATACAAAATCTGTTGCATTTCTATACACTAATAACTATCAGAAAGAGAAATCAAGAAAACAATCCCATTTATAGTCACATCAAAAAGAATAAAATACCTAGGAATATATTTAACAAAGGAGGTGAAAGACCCATATGCTGAAAACTATAAAACATTGATGAAAGACATTGAAAAAGACACAAATAAATGGAAAGATGTTTTGTGCTCATGGATCAGAAGAATTAATATTGTTAAAATGTCCATACTACCCAAAGCAATCTACAGATTCAATGCAGTCCTTATCAAAATTCCAATGACATTTTTCAAAAAACTAGAAAAAATAATTCCAAAATTTGTATGGAATCACAAAAGACCCCCAATACCCAAAACAATCTTGAGAAAGAGAAAGAAGCCAGAGGTATCATGCTCCCTGATTTCAAACTATACTAAAAAGCTATAGTAATAAAACAGTATGGTAGTGGCATAAAAATAGACACACTGGAACAAAATAGAAATAAACCCATACATACATGGCCAATTAATTTACAACAAAGGAGGCAAAAATATACAATTGGTAAAAGGACAGTCTCTTCAGTAAATGGTGTTGGGAAAACTGGAAAGCTATAATTGCAAAAGAATGAAAGTGGACCACTATCTTACAATATATTCAAAACAGATCAAAGAGTTGAATGTAAGACCTGAAACCATGAAACTCCTAGAAGAAAACATAGATAGCTCCTTGGCATTTGTTTCAGCAAAGGGTTTTTGTTTGTTTGTTAATTTGTTTTTTGATCTGACTCCAAAGGCAAGGGAAATAAGAGCAAAAACAAGCAAATGGGACTAAATCAAACTAAAAAGCTTCTTCACAGAAAAGGAAACCAATAACAAAACAAAAATGCAACATACTGAATGGGAGAGGGTATTTGTAAATGATATATATGATAAGGGGTTAATATCCAAAATACATAAAGAACTCATACAACTCGATGATGAAAAAACAATCCCATTAAAAAATGGGCCAAGGACCTGAATAGACATTTTCCAAAGAAAACATACAGATGGCCAACAAGCACATGAAAAGATGCTCAATGTCACTAATCATTAGGGAAATGCAAATGTAAACCACACATGGTAGAACAGCCATTATCAAAAAGAAATAACAAGTGTTGGCAAGGATGAGGAGAAAAAGGAATCCTAGTATAGCAGGTGAGGATGTAAACTGGTGCAGCACCACAGGAAACAGTATGGAGGTTCCTCAAAAAATTAAAAGTAGAGTTACCAGGATCCAGCAATTCCACTACTGAGTATCTATCCAAAGAAAACAATAACACTAATTAAAAAACATACATGCACCCCCATGTTCACGGCAGCATTATTTACAATAGCCAAGATATAAAAGCAACCTAAATGTCCAATGATTGATGAATGGATAAAGAAGATGAGGTATATATACACCATGGAATACTACTCAGCCATAAAAAGAATGAGATCTTGCCATTTGCAACAACATGGATGAAACTTGTAAGTATTATGCTAGGTGAAATAAGACAGAGAACAACAAATATTGCATGAATTTGCTTATATGTGAAATCCAAAAATCAAAACAAAAAACCAAAACAAACAAAACCTATACTCATTGATGGTTGCCAGAGGGGAGGGGGGTTGGGTGGATGGGTGGGTGGGGGGTTGAAAATGTTGCAGGATTCTTTTCCTTCAGTGCCCATGGTTCTTGGTCATGCCACTTTGAAGAATGAAGATGTAGACCAGATGAAGAGTGGTGGGCAGCAAGGCAGTTTACTGAGCGATAATAAAGTTTATTGAGCGATAGTACAAAGCTCTTGAAGAGGGAGGGGACCTGAGAGTGTTGCCACCAGAGTTTCTAAGTTTAGGGGTTTTTATGGGCTTGTGTTGGTGGAATGTTTGAATCTGATTAACCCTCCATTCGCCTGCCACCCAACCAGGTTTTTGTCCATGTGTTCATCTACCTATCAGGGTAGTTCATGTGGGAAAGGGCAGCAGGCTCCTTTTAGGGTGGTGTAAAATCCTTTTAAGGGTGGTTTTGTCTTAGGATGGGAGCCCTTGTCCCTGCCTACCTTTCTTCTGACTACCCTTCATTAAAATGGGTGAAGGCATTAAGAAGTACAAACTTCCAGTTATACAACAAGTAAGTCACGGGGATGTATTGTAATGTACTATGTATGGAATGTAATCAATAATATTGTATTAACTCTGTATGATGACAGATGGTAACTAGAGTTATTGTGGTGACCATTTCACAATGTATACAAGTGTTGAACAATCATTATGTTGTACACATGAAACCAATATAATATTGTATGTCAATTAAACCTCAATAAAAAAAAGAAAGCAGATGGAATGCAAGGATGCAGATGCTGAGGGAGGCTTATTAGAACTAGAGCTAACAGTGCTCTGTCAATGTGAGAAGAGCATTAGTTCTCAACTATGACCGTACAATAGGATCACTTGGGTTGTTTTAAAAGAGTCACACCCTAGATGAATCAAATAAAAATATCCGGGCGGAAGACCAAGGCATCACTGTTTTTAAATCACCAGGTGATACTAAAGAGTAGACCAGGTCAAAAAACTGTTGAAATCCAAGAAAAGGTAAGAGAGAGGGGCCCGGGGCCAGGTTGGAAGAGGAATGTAAATAGGAACATTCAGGCTGGTCTGGTAGTGTTTGGGGAAGGTACAATTTTCTAAAAATAAATTAGACCATTCATTCAACTACTGGTTGATTCAATTATATTATGTCTAGCATCATATTAAGTATTGCATACATGCAAGTAAATAAAACTTGGGCATGACCCTTGAGGGGTGCACAATCCAGGCCTTGTAAATTTGTTAGCACCACACTACCTAGAGGCAGGGAACCACTGCTGAATGGTGGGGAGGATGAATGGCTATTAAGGTAGGTGCTGAGCATTGCAGAAATGCTAATGTTGACTTTATCTTGGAGTTAAAATGATACGGATGCCACTAAAATGGGCAAGGGGTGTTTAGACTTTCATGAGCAGCCCTGCTCAGGGCATTCTCAGCTGGTCACGAGGGACTTGTCTTCCAATGCTGCCCTCTGAAGGAAAGACTCATTACCAGTGTCCAGTAAAAACCTGGTTAACAGGAAAGACTGTGTGGAAAGGGTGCAGTGGAAGTGTATCAGACTGGCCACCGTGGAATGGAGCCCGAGGAGAAAGAAAGTTTAGGATGCTTTCACTGAAGAAGTGAGGGATGTTGAACAAAATTAATGCATACAAATACCCTTGGCCGATGTGACCCACACAATTGATTAAGCAAATTAAAGCTGTTGGGGTGACCACCCTCAATTCTCATTCATTCCTATCTGTGACACCTACCTTCATCCCACTCTCTTATTCATTCATCAAAAGGTGTAATATTTACCATTTGCTAAGATTCACTGTCAGCCTTCAGAGAGCTTACAATTTATTGAGCAAGATTCTTGCACTTCTCCATGCTCAGCAAAGAAAGGTCCTCTACTCTTGTCCAAGACCAACCCTTCCACCTATGCCCTTTACCCCATACTTTGGCTTCCTTCAGTACCTTGTTCAAATTCATCCCTTTTCTTTTCTTTTTCTTCAAACACCACTTTTCTATTGGGTCCTCTTCCTCAGCACATAAGGAGAGAAATATGTTTCCATCCTAAACACCCTCCAAACCTCCCTTGACCTTTGTTCCCAACAGCCACCAACAAATTTTACTCTTCTTCTTCTAATCCAAAAACTTCTTGAAACCATTAGTAATACTTCTTTATCTCTATTTTCTCTTCTCTTATTCACTCTTCAACCCAGACTAAACTGTGTCCCATTCTTTTGTCTCTCATATCCTCCATATAGCCAAAAGGGAAATTTGCCCAATTTCAAACCTGAGCATCTCTTTTAAGGTTAAACCTCTGTCACTTAGGGTAGAGTTCCATTCCTGAGCTGGGCATAGGAAACCATGCCTACTTCCCTGACCTCAGCTCTCACTAGCAAATGTCTCACTTGATACTCCTGCAATCCTGAACTGTAGTGGTTCCCAGTACATACCATGCCTTTTCTCCTTTCTATGTTTTTGCCCCTACTCTTTTCTATACCTGGAATACCCTAACCCTTCTCCTTTGCCAGCTTTGCCTGGCACTCAGGTCAAATATCACCTCCTCCAAGAGGCCTTCCCTGATTCCCCCAGTCCTAGCTGAATATCTGAACTCAGATCTGTGTTTCTGCAATAACCTGAGTATATCTCTAGAATGTACTTATTAGCTAATATCCTAATTATCTGTTTGTGTGTCTACATTATTGTCATTTGCTTGTATGTGTGTCTTCCCTTCCAGACTGAGAATTGCTTTAGAGTAAAGAAGCAGTTTGAGAATTTAGTAATATATTGAAGATTCCAAATATAAACAATTATTACCATACCATACTCTTTCTTATACACATTATTGAATTTTTTCTTTAAACATCCACTACCTATAAATACAGGCATTTATAGTTATTTCAAAAAAACTACTGTAATGGAAAAATTATGGAATTAATCTATGAGATGATTACTTAGAAAACAGAATATGGTTCTTTGGGAGAAAGTGTACACAAGTTTTCGAAAATCTAAATAAAGGCAGAAAAATTGAAAAAAAAGACAACATAACAAACACTTAAAGAAGGCCACTACCATTGCAAAATACCATGCCCAATGGTATGTTAATAAATTTGGAAATCACAATAAAATAAATGTTTTCTGGAAAACTATGAAATTGATTCAGTATGAAATATATAATATGAATAGACTAACCACCAAAGATCAAATTTAAACCCTAATCGGCAAAGAAGAAGTCAAACTCTCACTCTTTGCAGATGATATGATACTTTATCTGGAAAACCCAAAAGACTCTACCCCAAAACTGCTAGAACCCATACAGGAATTCAGTAAAGTGGCAGGATATAAAATCAATGCACAGAAATCAGTGGCATTCCTATACACCAACAACAAGACAGAAGAAAGAGAAATTAAGGAGTCGATCCCATTTACAATTGCACCCAAAACCATAAGATACCTAGGAATAAATCTAACCAAAGAGGCAAAGAATCTGTACTCAGAAAACTATAAAATACTCATGAAAGAAATTGAGGAAGACACAAAGAAATGGAAAAACATTCCATGCTCATGGATTGGAAGAACAAATATGTGAAGATATCAATGCTACCTAGAGCAATCTACACATTTAATGCAATCCCCATCAAAATACCATCCACTTTTTTCAAAGAAATGGAACAAATAATCCTAAAATTTGTATGGAACCAGAAAAGATCCCGAATAGCCAGAGGAATGTTGAAAAAGAAAAGCAAAGCCGGTGGCATCACAATTCCGGACTTCAAGATCTATTACAAAGCTGTCATCATCAAGACAGCATGGTACTGGCACAAAAACAGACACATAGATCAATGGAACCGAATAGAGAGCCCAGAAATGGACCCTCAACTCTATGGTCAACTCATCTTCCACAAAGCAGGAAAGAATGCCCAATGGAAAAAAGACAGTCTCTTCAGCAAAAGGTGTTGGGAAAATTGGATAGCCATATGCAGAAGAAAGAAACTGGACCATTTCCTTACACCACACACAAAAATAGACTCCAAATGGTTGAAAGACCTCAATGTGAGGTCTTTCAACAGGAGTCCATCAAAATCCTAAAGGAGAACACAGGCAGCAATGTCTTCGACCTCAGCCACAGCAACTTCTTCCTAGAAACATCGCCAAAGGTGAGGGAAGCAAGGGCAAAAATGAACTATTGGGACTTCATCAAGATAAAAAGCTTTTTCACAGCAAAGGAAACAGTCAACAAAACCAAAAGACAACCGACAGAATGGGAGAAGATATTTGCAAATGACATATCAGATAAAGGGCTAGTATCCAAAATCTATAAAGAACTCATCAAACTCAACACCCAAAGAACAAATAATCCAATCAAGAAATGGGCAGAAGACATGAACAGACATTTTTCCAAAGAAGACATCCAAATGGCCAACAGACACATGAAAAAGTGCTCAGCATTGCTCGGCATCAGGGAAATCCAAATCCAAACCTCAAAGGGATAGCACCTCACACCAGTCAGAAAGGCTAAAATTAACAAGTCAGGAAATGATAGATGTTGGCGAGGATGCGGAGAAAGGAGAACCCTCCTACACTGTTGGTGGGAATGCAAGCTGGTGCAGCCACTCTGGAAAACAGTATGGAGGTTCCTTAAAAGTTGAAAATAGAGCTACCATACGACCCAGCAATTGCACTACTGGGTATTTACCCCAAAGATACAAATGTAGGGATCCGAAGGGGTACGTGCACCCCGATGTTTATAGCAGCAATGTCCACAATAGCCAAACTGTGGAAAGAGCCAAGATATCCATCAACAGATGAATGGATAAAGAAGAAGTGGTATATATACACAATGGAATATTATGCAGCCATCAAAAGGAATGAAATCTTGCCATTTGCAACGACATGGATGGAACTGGAGAGTATTATGCTGAGTGAAATAAGTCAATCAGAGAAAGACATGTATCATATGATCTCACTGATATGAGGAATTCTTAATCTCGGGAAACAACCTGAGGGTTGCTGGAGTGGTGGGGGGTGGGAGGCATGGGGTAGCTGGGTGATAGACATTGGGGAGGGTATGTGCTATGGTGAGTGCTGTGAATTGTGCAAGACTGTTGAATCACAGATCTGTACCTCTGAAACAAATAATACATTATATGTTAAAAAAAGGAAAAAAAAAAGAAGAAGAAGATAGCAGGAGCGGAAGAATGAAGGGGGGGAAATTGGAGGGGGAGAAGAACCATGAGAGACGATGGACTCTGAGAAACAAACTGAGGATTCTAGAGGAGAGGGAGGTGGGGGGATGGGTTAGTGTGGTGATTGGTATTAAAGAGGGCACTTATTGAATAGAGCACTGGGTATTATATGCAAACAATGAATCATGGAACACTACATCAAAAACTAATGATGTAATGTATGGTGATTAACATAACATGATAAAAAATGCAAAAAAAATAGTCTACATAAAGAACTTTGGCTATCTATAAGTGAATTATTTAAATATTTCAAAGAAAATTTAATTTCTGTCCTCTTAAATTGTTTCAGAACATAAAGTAGTATGACTCATAGTTCAGCCTAAAAAAGTAAAAGCCAAAAATGTATCCTTAGCCCCAGAACAAAAACCAAAAAAGGGCACATTTCAATTAAGAATATACATGTGCTATGGTGAGCGCTATGAATTGTGTTAAGACTGATGAATCACAGGCCTGTTCCCCTGAAACAAATAATACATTATATGTTAATTTAAAAAAAGAATATACATATGGAAATCTAACTAAGAATATTGGCTAACAAAATACAACTATATATTTTAAATATTATGCCTTGATCATAAATGATTTATTTTAGAAAAACAGGGAAGATTCCGGGCGCCTGGGTGGCTCAGTTGGTTAAGCGACTGCCTTCGGCTCAGGTCATGATCCTGGAGTCCCAGGATCGAGTCCCACATCAGGCTCGAGTCTGCTTCTCCCTCTGACCCTCCTCCCTCTCATGCTTTCTGTCTCTCATTCTCTCTCTCGCAAATAAATAAAAAAATTAAAAAAAAAAAAAAAAGAAAAACAGGGAAGATTCCATACCTGAGAAGCCATTAATATGTGGTATCTCAAACTTGGAGGAAAAACTTTATAAACTTTTCAATTTTATCACAATGACAATTAAATTAAATGACCATTTCTAAGAAATTCTCTTTTATTTATTTATTTATTATTATTATTTTTAAAGATTTTATTTATTTATTTGACACAGAGAGAGAGACAGCTAGAGAGGGAACACAAGCAGGGGGAGCGGGAGAGGGAGAAGCAGGCTCCCGGCTGAGCAGGGAGCCCGATGTGGGGCTCGATCCCAGGACCCGGGGATCATGACCTGAGCCAAAGGCAGACGCTTAACAACTGAGCCACCCAGGTGCCCCGAGAAATTCTCTTTTAGTAGAATAGTCCTTAAACATAATAAAGAGCTTCAAGTATGAACTTTAATAAATTTATATTTTCTCCATTTTTAGAGAAAGAGCCAAGGGTTTCAATTTTGTGTCCTGGAAAGAGAATGTGGCAAATTGTTTTGAAATCCAAACTGCCTACAGTTATGTGGCAAAGACCCCATAATATGTCTTGCTGGATATTCGTGCAAACGTATTCTGCCAGTTTGCAGCTCTTCAACAGTAGGTCTAGTTGATTTTAAACTTTGTAATGCTTTTCCTACAAGCTATGTCTGTATATATCTCTAGAATGGCATCCCTTATAAAATCAGGCAACTATCACTTTTCAGAGAGAAAAAAAAAATTGTATTAAATAACGATGCAACAGAGTTTACTTAAAAATGATTTAAGGAATTAGAAACATGAGTTTTCTCTTTGTCAATTATCTCCTAGGAGTAATCGAAGAGCAGTTATGTCCTTTGCTGTGTAATACCAATAATAAAAGTTGAACTACTAAAGTACCTTAGAAAAATCTGATGGGCAACCCCTCATCTTCTTAGTGACCATTGTTCTCAGGGTTTGAAAGTGATAAGTAATCACTCTCCTATGTACATAATCCCCTCTGCCCCAAATCAAAGTCAATTAAAAAAAAATCAGAACAAAATAGTGGAGATGAAAAACATCAGTTTACATACCGATAAAGCTAGATGGAGATGTCAGGCCATATTAGGTTGCCAAATAACTTCCTCACCGAGGTTTACTTTCCCTATGACTATAAGATTCTCCTATTGTTGGTAGAGCCAAGCATGGTCAACTTATCACAAAGAAGAGCTAGGAGCAGTTTAACCTGAAAAAGAGACTCAATGTCCTTTCCCTAAACTCACCATTATGATCAGTTATTTCTCTTCCCATGGGAATGGGTGAGTGAAATACATCTCCCAGTACTAGAGAAAAGGGATAAATTCCTAATTTGTAGGTGGACAGAGAGTATAGTTGCTGCTACCAAACCTAACATTTTCAGTAAGTTCTTAGATACCTAGAGCAAATCATTATTGATCATCAAATGATTGTGTGGTTTAAGATTACACTTAATTCATATGAATAAAAACCAAAAACAATGGCTTAAGCAAGAAGGAAGCTAATTTCTTTCACGAAAAAGAAATTCAGATGTTCATAGTATAGGCTAGCTTAGCAGCTACAGGATCATCCAAGATCTAGCCTCCTTTCTGTTACTTGTTCTGCCAATCCTCTTCTGTGTGGCACAAGACAGATGACTCTAGCCATAATGTAAAATTCATACTCAGTGCAAAAGGAAAAAAAAAAGAAAGAAGTGAAGAAGACTATGCCCTTTATTATTAAAGAAATGTCCTCAAATCACACACAACACTTGTATAGTTAATTCCTTTGCCAAAATTTAGTAACATGGCTGTCCCTAGCTACCAGGGAGGCAGGAAATGTGTGTGTGTGTGTGTTTTAAGATTTTATTTATTTATTTATTTGAGAGAAAGAGGGAGAGAGCATGAGCAGGGGGGAGGGGTAGAGGAAGAGGGAGAAGCAGACTCCCTGAAGCAGACTCCCACTGAGCAGGGAGCCTGATGTGGGACTCGACCCCAGGAATCTGGGATCATGACTTGAACCAAAGACAGGCGCTTAACTGACTGAGCCACCCAGGTGCCCAGGAAATGTGTCTTTTATCTGTGCCCAGTTAATATTGGGGCCTTATTATTATAAAGCAAGAAGAGGAGGATGTATTTGGGAGGCAACTAGCCAAATCTGTCCTGCCAATGAAGCAACCTGTGAAGGAATAATGGCAGGTAGCAACCCAGCTAATCTGAACTGAAAAGGTTTTAAACTATCAGATTCTTTTATATTAAATTCTTTACTCGTTCCTCTTTTCAATAGCATATAGCTATGTAATGGTTTCAAGTTGTAAGTCAGACTCTTCATAGGACAAAAGGTACACATTTTATTCACATGATATTTGCATCAATTTCTCCATTCACGTTTTAATTCCACAGTGAAGAGAAAGTGAAAGAACAGATTATATTTCAGTAATGAAAAAACAACCAGATCTGCATAAGTATGGCAACTTTTTCCTTTACACTTAGAAATAAGTTTCTTTCTTTCCTTTTTTTTGGGGGGGTGGGACCACTATGCACTTCAACTGTATATGTCAGGTTAGGATGGAACCCTTGAACTTGAGCCAGTCCAGGTTTCCATAGGGTTAAATTTAGATTCTATTCAATCCTAGGAAAATCAGTTCTAACGTACCACCCAATGAATTTAAATTGAACTGAAAGAGAAGGATCCTGGAGGTTGATATGAATGAAATCCAAAATTCTTTCCACTCCCAGGGGGCCTTAGAGCTTCATATTCTAGTTTGGATCAGATCAACTTTGAGCTCTGGCAAACATCTGGGGACTAAGCTAGCATGCACTCAAAATCTAGGGAACTCCAGGAACCTCTGAGCCTCTCAAGTGGCAAAAAAGGAACATTTAAAAAAATTTTTTTTCCAGATGCTATTACATTAGCCAAAGTACACATGGCATCCCTCAGCTTGGGTGGTGGAACAGTATTCCTGACAAGAGGGCGCTATTTGTTTCATTAATCTGCAAACACCATATTCATGCTTCCACAGGAATCACATCTGAGCCACCAAATTTCAGTATCCAGTTTCATAATATAGCCACATCTCCTACAGAACACTACGAACTACCTTTGGTTACTTGACATTTCAGGAGACTAATTAAATATCAGCTTCAGTTTGTAGCAAACAAACTGAGTTCCCAGCAAATGTCAATCCCCATGAAATTCTAAAAATGGACAAAGAACACGGGAGGGTGACATTTCTCTATGTGGTGTCTGGCTCGTGTCTAGTTTGGTGGCCCTATGATCACCAAGCACTCTAAATGGTAATCATTCTTGCTTTTCATGACTCAAGTCTCCCACTCAGTAGTCATGGCAGTACATTTGACTGAGATTGAAGAAATCTGAATTACAATCCCAGTTCTTCTCCCAACTAGAGATATACGATGGACAAGTTCTGTAATTGTCTTGTCTGTTTTATATTCTAAAAAAAGTTGGAAGGTGGGGCGCCTGCGTGGCTCAGTCGTTAAGCGTCTGCCTTCAGCTCAGGTCATGATCCCGGGGTCCTGGGATCGAGCCCCGCATCGCGCTCCCTGCTCGGCGGGAAGCCTGCTTCTCCCTCTCTCACTCCCCCTGCTTGTGTTCCCTCTCTCACTGTGTCTCTCTCTGTTAAATAAATAAAAATCTTAAAAAAAAAATTCGGAAGGTTAGATTAGATAGCTTTTAATCTCATTTTCAGTTCAAAATTCTATGATTTGGAGTACTTTTTGAGAACTCATTCCTTCGATGATACCTAAGAGTAACATATTTCAGCATTTCCACATCTAAGAGCCAATCTTGGCTTTAAAGGAAATGGATGTAGCATTGTATGCAGCATGGGTTTTCTTAATCCCATTTATAAATCTCCATTAAGTAATAGATCCTATTTGTTGATTTCTAAAGTAATGAATTTTTCAACACACACTGAAATGTGTCCTTAAGGAAACCTTTGCAGAGGATGTCTTAAGCACACAGCTGAAGAAACGTGGTAGTGTATCCAATGGCTCCCTTAATTTTATAAACCTTAACACACTTCCTGCTACAACACTGGGAAATTGTTGAAGGCAGAAAGAAAAATACCTCCACTGAGAAAGAACAAGCAGGGCTATTGCAAGGGTAAATAAAATCTGATGAACTTGGCATAAAGTTGGAAAAATGCTGGATTGCATACCAGCACCATCCCACGAACTCTCTCTTGGGTGAGTGGGTCTATGTAACCACATGCCACAGGGCAAGGAGAGCGGTACATAGTGGTTTCTTTCACAGGGAGTAGGGATAAAAATATTAGATTGAACTTTATGAAAAGTTTTGTAGGTTAAAACTGATTGAATATTGGCAATGTGATATGCCTGGGCCAAATATTTCTGCTTCTTCCATGTGGGTATTAAGTGCCAATTCTACCAGAATGTGGTACAAGAGCACTCAGGATGCAGAAGTATAGTTATCCTTAGTAATGACACTGTGAGGACTGTTAGGCTGGACCCCCACAGGAGGTCTGGCCACAGTAGAACCTCCAAAGGAACTAGAGGCCATGGAAGTGGGGATGGAAGGTAAGGAGTAGAGATGAAGCCACAGCGAATACACAGGAAAGCTTAGGGTACTGCTTAATTTGTATCTATTGCACTAAAATTAACTGGAACCCCACCCAAACATGCTGAGGAGGAGACAAAAGTATAATCGCAACTCTGTTACACTTGGGGAATAACACATTTGATACTCCACCCAGGAGAAAAGAGTACCCAATGAGAGGCAGTTAACAGTATCCTTTCCCACGGTGTGGCTCTTTCCCTCACACTTCCCAGCCATTACCAAGGTGCTTTTCTTAGAATAGTCTCAGGCCCTCTGCTTTCATTCCTCCTCACCCACTTTCAAGAGCTCTTTCCATTTACATAATGTCATCTGATTCCCTACCCATTAGAAAGTCCTCTCATCTTGCCTTCTTGTCAGTCTTAGAGGTACAGGTGCTCCTTTCCTGGTTGATTTCACCCATGCACGACTCCACTTAATATCCCATAAATGTTTATTAAGATCTTTAAATGTCTACTCCTTTGTAAATGTTGCGTCTTTCTCATTTGGGTGCCTTGTGTAGTTCCACAGGATTGTGAACTCTGAAAGTGAAGACTTAACATTCTCAGGAAAGCCTGATACAAAACTGGATTCAGAGGAGAGACTGCGTATGTGGAAGTGCTCTTGTTATTACCAACTCGTACAACAATGCCTCACCTATCCAGGAATCAGGTATCTGGAAATCTCAGATTTCTGGGGACACAACTAACAGACACAAAATAAGATGAGAAAAAGTACTGAGAGAATTTAAAGCCCAAAGAAGTGTCATAATATCCAAACACTAATGCTCATGAACATTTCACACATGATGCCAAATCTGAACCCATTTCTGCTTACTTTGCTGAGAAATCTAACAAGTTTGAATACCTGGTTTCCATAGTAGATTAGAAATTTTGACCAAAGGATTACTATAAGTAGGGATGAAATAAGAGGGTTAATATGGCTATTATATAAAGACCACACATCTAAAGAAAGGGCAGAAAAAAATCAGAATGCAATATGAGATTTTAAAGGAGAAATTTTGGGTTATTTAGTGTAATGACAAATAGTAGGATTTTTTCAACTGATTCTGTGGCAATACTAAAATTCAGAATAATATATTTTTTTAAAGATTTTATTTATTTGAGAGCGAGAATGAGATAGAGAGAGAGCATGAGAGGGGGAGGGTCAGAGGGAGAAGCAGGCTCCCCGCTGAGCAGGGAGCCCCATGCGGGACTCGATCCCGGGACTCCAGGATCATGACCTGAGCCGAAGGCAGTCGCTTAACCAACTGAGCCACCGAGGCGCCCCCAGAATAATATTTTATTTCATACTGATGAACATATTTTCAACAAAAGTTAAAGGTAAATAGCTTTTAAGGTAAGTAACAAAACATAGATTTTAGTCTGGAAAAAGTCAATAATATCCAAAGTTATTTATTTACTGATTTATTAAGGTTTATGGCTGAAAGTTGTAATGTTCAGTCATCCAGAAATTCTGCTCTTTATATCGACTTATCACCCAAGGATTCTAGATAACTGAATTTCTGTTTAATTATTAACCTACTCAGTGTGAGCTCAATAAATGGCATTTATTATTACCTAAATGACTAATGGAAAATAAACTTCCATTATATCTAGCTAGTCTAACCTTTGGGGAAGAATGTGAAACATGAGAAATTTTATTTTTAATTGTGACAGGGTGACAGGTTGCATAGATAAAGGGGAACACAGGGATATACTTTCACCCAGTTTTGTAAAATTTCTCAATTCCTCTTTCTACTTGTAGTCATAATGACAAGCTGCAAGTATAATACCTCTGAAGAATGAATGAGAAACTTCAATCCAGTAGTTTACCAAATAACATCCATTCAGACCATATGGTTGTGGGTGTGAAGTTGTTAAATAATAAAGCCCACAGAGGTAGATCCATGATCACGTGCAGGACGCCTGTCAGACTGTTTCTGGGCAGTAAAGGAGCCCTTCTAGCTCAATCTGGCAGTCTACTCTCCTTGTACGGCCACTACCCACGATGACATTAGGCAGCAGAGTTGAAGCAGACAGCAAATAGGGCTCTCGCATGGCACAACCACCCAGAGAAGCCATCTCCACCAATACATAACTGGTGGTGGACCCTCTGACATCAGGGCTGAGGGCACCCTCCTTTTCTCAAAGGCAGGGAAGATTGCTCTTGAAATCTGGCCTTAGAATTACCATTTGCAACAGCCTCTGATACAAAGCAGCAAAAGCCCCAGGATACTTTCACACAATACAAGAAGAGTACATGACAAACAGAGAAGGGTCAATGGGATCCGGGAAGCATAGCAAAGGTGAATAGATACGTTTACGTATCCCTTGGTTATGGGTTGAATTGTGTCCCTACCATCCTCCCCCAAAACTCATATGTTGACATCCTGACCTCCAGTACCTCAGAATGTGGCCTTATTTGGAAATAGCGTCATTGCAGATATGACTGGTTAAGGTGAGGTCATACTGGAGTAGGGTGGGCCCCTAATTCAGTGACTGGTGTCCTTATAAAAAGGGGAAATTTGGAGCCAGAGGGAGTACACAGAGAGAATGCCATATGATGAGGAAGGCAGAGATGGGGGTGAAGCATCGATAAGCCAACGAATGCCAAAGACGGCCAGCAAACCACCAAGACCCAGGAAAGAGGCATGGGACAGATTCTCCCTCACAACTTTCAGAGGGAACCAACGCTGCCGAGAACTTGATCTTGGACTTCTAGCCTCCACAACTGCGAGGCAATAAATGTCTGTCGTTTAAGCCACCCTGTCTGTGGCAGCCCTGGCAAACGAATACACTCATTTAACCAGTTCCTTAGTAAGTGTTAAAAACTAATTACCAGAATACCTCTGTATAGAATTTGTAATAATTGTATTCATATAGCAGATGGATAAATAGATGGAAGAAGGAAAAAGAAATAGGGGAATAGGTTTTAATTAATTCTAGTTGTTTTATTTCTACATTTATATGTCTATCCATCTACCTAATCTCCCTCCATAATTTAGTTAACTACACACGGAAAACCGTCCGCCAATCTTGTCCCACGTAGAGGCGGGAGTCATTCTCAGCTTCCTCTCCCTGTTGCTGTGTACATTCTAAGCTTGTTAGAGGTAACTGCACTCCAGATTATGCTGACCAGGGGGCCAGACTCACCGAGGGGTGCTTCAGTCACACTCCTGCTGGGGGTGCCACAGGTCACATCCAGGAAATGAAACAACTATCTTTTGTGCAACTACCATGTACAGGGCTCAGGGTGAGGCACTTGGGGACAAGACATACATTAATAATTAACTATTGAGCTGAACATTAACAAGAATACAGATATCAGTTTTGTAGCTTTTTATTAATAATGCCCTGGACAGAAGAAAGACTGTGGATTATAGAGCTAAATCACAGGACTTCTTTGAACTTATGTTAGGTTTTATGCTTCCAAGGTCTAGAAAAGCCTAATTACAGCATTTCCCTCCTCCTTATAAAGAGGTACATCCTCTAAGGGTCCCTACTTCTTGGACATTCGCCAAGTGAAGCCCTGTCACCTAGAAACATAATGATCAAAAAAGTCATAGATAATTTATTATATGATCATAATAAATCATTTTATACATATGTCTTCCATTTTAAAGGGCAATTTTCTCCTAACCTCTAAAATGTGTACTACTTATCTTCATGTATACTGTGAAAAAATACATAGTTATGGATAATTTTATTTTGGAATATTCAATACATTTTTTTTCCTACTTATTTGCTTCTTTTTCTCAGTGGCTTTATGGAAGATGTTTTATGAAATGCTTTGAATTCCATATCCCCTCTCCCATGTTCAAGAAGCACATAGGTAATAAAAGCTTCCCACATAGGCTAATTGAGACCTTACTGGATACTTAATTTCTGCTCCAGGATGAGCCTCTGAAGACGGGCTTTTTAAACAGCATCATTTAACCACAATCAGAAATAGTTTCCTGACTTATACACCAGTGAAACTACTTCAGGAAATAATTTGCTTTATTGATGGAATGGGAAGAAATGCCAAACAGCAATCATAAAATCAGTGAGCAAACATTATTAAGATTCTGATGGAGGATGCCTGGATGGCTCAGTCATTAAGCGTCTGCCTTCGGCTCAGGTCATGATCCCAGGGTCCTGGGATCAAGCCCCACATCGAGCTCCCTGTTGGGCGGGGAGCCTGCTTCTCCCTCTCCCACTCCCCCTGCTTGTGTTCCCTCTCTAGCTGTCTCTCTCTCTGTCAAATAAATAAATAAAATCTTTAAAAAAAAAAAAAGATTCTGATGGAAAGAACATTATTAAATCTGAATCCTTTCATTAGAATCTAGTATTCTGTTATAAATGGGTTACCATAGAATGTTTTCAAATTAACAAGAGCCTCTTATTTGGATGTATCTTCACTTAGCTTTATATAAATTGAAATCAGGACTTGTGGCTCCTGGAGTTACAGTTCTGCATTTCTTCAACAGGATCAATCTATTTTAGTATACATCTATAAAACATATTTGAAATGGACATGGAGTGCCTCGTATGAACAAAGTGACCACTTTGGCTTTAGAAAAAGGTAGAGAACCATTTGGAGACATTTAAAACCATGAAAATGAGTAACTCCAACTTGGCACATAAAAACTAGAATTTTAAAAATTGGCCCCAATCCACTCTCTTCCTATAAAAGGCGTATATACAACTGAACACCAAAAGACCCCCAAACAATCCAATTAAAAAATGGGCAGAGGATGTGAATAGACATTTTTCCAAAGATGACATCCAGATGGCCAACAGACATATGAAAACATGCTCAACATCACCAATCATCGGAGAAATGCAAAACCACAATGACATATCATCTCACCTCCCAGAATGGCTAGCATAAAAAAGATGAGAAATAACAAATGTTGAAGAGGATGTGGAGAAAAGGGAACCCTCATCCACTGTTGGTGGGAATGTAAATTGGTGCAACCACCGTGGAAAACAGTATGGAAGTTCCTCCAAAAATTAAAAATAGAAATACCATATGGTCCAGTAATTTCACTACTGGGTATTTACCCAAAGAAAACAAAAACACTAATTCCAAAAGATATACACACCTCTATGTTTACTGCAGCATTATTTCCAATAGCCAAGATATGGAAGCAACCTAAGTGTCCACTGGTAGATGAATGGATAAAGATGTGGTATATATATACAATGGAGTTGTATTACTCGGCCATAATGAATGAACTCTTACCATTTTGACAACATGGATGGATCTAGATGGTATAATGCTAAGTGAAATAAGTCAGAGAAAGACAAATATCATATGATTTCACTTATATGTGGAATCTAAAACACAAAACAAATGAACAAACAAAAATCCCAAACAGACTCTTAAGTACAGAAAGGAAACTGGTGGTTGCCAGATGGGAGCCGGGGGGATGGGTGAAGTGGGTGAAGGGGATTAAGAGGTACAAACTTCCAGTTACAAAACAAATAAGTTACAGAGATGAAAAGTATAAAGAATAAAGAATATTCTAATAAAGAAAAGCATAAAGAATGTAGTCGATAATACTGTAACAGTGTTCTATGGTGACAGATGGTGACTACATTTACCATGGTGAGCACTGAGTAATGCATAGAATTGTCAAATCAATAAGTTATACACCCCAAACTAATATTTTAAATTCTCTCCTCTTTTGAAAAGCCTTCTCTTGCTGTTCTTTATTTTAATCTATACATGTCTTAATTCTTTCCAGAAACGTTGATTTCTCAATTAGCATGGATTCAAAGTCAAATGCTCATAGTAGCCAGGAAGTCATACACCCGGGGGAAAGGTAGTGAGCAAATTAAAAGCAATGTGGCAAACGACAATAAGTGTTGGGAGCAATAGGGAGAAGAGATGACTGTAGTGAATGGAGATTCTCTAAATTGCCTTTAGCTCTGGGTCATTCCATGCAGGAATGTGGGCCAAGGTGAATGTCCTCATTTTAATGTTAAATTTTTACAAACACTGCGCAAGTTGAACAAAACACCTTTGTGTTTTCCATAGAAAGATTATTTCTTGCCCTCAAGGATGTTAAAATCATTGAATAAAGTGTGATAATAGAGGTAAACAGGATTCTGTGGAAAAAGGATTATGTTTTTAATTGACATAAACTTCACATTTGATTAAAATTATAAACATTATTAACATCTGTGTAAAACTGTCACCTCAATAAAGATAATGAATATAACTCTTTCACGAAAGTGTCCTCATGTTCCTTTGTAATTACTCTTTCCCACTCCTCACTGCCCCACCCTTGTTCATAGTCAACCATTAATCCGTCTCCTGTTACTGTAGATTAGTTTACATTTAATAGAGTTTTATATAAATGGAACCATATAATATGTACCCTTTATTGTCTGGCTCCTCTCACCTAGCATTATTTTGAGATTTGTCCATGATGTTGTAAGCATCAAATAGTTCCCAAATCAAGAATATATGAAAGTTTCAGCCTTTTTGAACAGCTTTTCATGTCTTATTTGCCATCCATATATCTTCTTTGGTGGGATACAACCATTTGGGGTCATAGGCCATTTCAAGCCAAAACCACTTTGTAAGAAAAGATTCTTTGGCCACAGACTGATTCTGAGTCTAAGGACTGTAAGCTTAAGATACAGTTAATGGACGAAACTTGACAATGGAGCACTGTGAATTTTTGGCACTGATGTATATTTAAATTATGTGTTGTAATTGATTTCACATCTGCTGTTCTAAAGAATTTGTGTTATTTTTACATGGATTTTTCCAGACCTTCATTGTCTGGCCTCCTTTTATGTTGTTGGGTAGCCCTTCCCTAAAACCTGGTCCTACCCTTGGAGGCTTGGCACTGCCAGGAGGAGGCAGGACGATGGCCTGGTGGGTCTGCCTCCTGCCATCACCACGATGGCAGGAGGCAACAGGACACATGGCCAGCTCATGCTGCCGCTGCCCCTGCCAGGAACCTCTATTAGAGTTCTGTCTTTCTCCTGGCCAGGTAAAAATAACCAGACCCTTTGAGAACCCATAGTTGTTGGGGAAATCTGCTTCCCTATTCTACTACTACTACCCTTTCCTCTCAATGCACAAAACAGGTTTAGGATCCATTTCTTCCTCTCTACCTAGGGATTCTTCCCCTTCCTATAATTGGGTCTTGGGAGGCCAGGAGTCAAATGAAAGCTTGCCTATGGTTTTATACATACTCGGTAAATTGTATCTCTGTATGGTCCTTTGACCCACTAGCTAGAGAAAATGAACATGTTGTACTTTAAATTTAGTCTTTCATCAAATCACTGCAGGTCAGTCAACTAATAGATTTAGGTTTAAAAATTCTTCTATGAGGGCTTTACACTAGGTAGTGCCTCACTCCTCCGAGCTCTAAACTCTCCACATTTGTAAACATCAATTTATAGAGGCATAAAATTTGTCACTGTTCACAAGGCTTAGCTGTTAGTTCTTTCTTTCCCCCTCTCCCTTCTTATGTAATGGAAACATATGGCACGGAAATTAAACAATATTAGGAGTGTTGATTGAATTTTTTTAATTTGTCAGGACATGATCTGTGATGTATATTCTTAGATGTTTAATTTTCTCAGGAAATTTCAGTTGGCACTGCCATATTACTATTGTTACACACAGATTATTATATTACTTATATTTTGAATTACTCATGTTTACTATTTCCTGTCTTCTCATATAAAGAAAATTTGCTGTGAAGAGGGACAATGGATTTAGAAGTCAACTGGGTGGCAACATCCATTAGCTCCAAGAATGGGTGAACACATTTTTCTTCTAAAATGGAAAGTAAGAATCACTTTAATTACTGGAAGAGAGCTATCAGGTTGGCAGAGATCAATAGTACCATAAATATTCTAATATTTTTTAAAGCTCTATTATTTTTATCAAAGTTGTACATATTTTAATCAAATAGTTTTGTAAGACTTAACAAAAAACTCTTCACATACCACCACCATTTTCAACACCACAAAGGCAATAATTTTCCATTTTTTATCTAATTATTTTGCTATTTATCTTGCTATCTCGACATAATAATATGCTTCTGGATTGTGCACTTCTTGGTTTTTCAATTTTAGTCCTCTATTGACTGTTGAAAATGGAAAACGAGGTATAAGCTCTTTTTCAGTTTTTCACAATACCACACACACTTCCTAAAACTTTAGTTTATAATTCTACTATAGGATGACCGTATAAATGCTCTTAAAAGCTGAATTTTAAAAATATACAGTGATGAGTTTTCCTTTTCTATACATTTTATTTTCACTGGAATAATTGTGCATATTTATTTGCTAACTCTTCTATGTATTTATTATTTAGCCTCCAACTTTCCTTTAGTTATATACATCTCTCAGCATGTCCAAATGTTTTAGATATTCTAGGAATTTTGTCTTCTTGAGCTTGTCTCTCTCAGAACTTTCAGACTGGCTTCAGTCTGGACTGATTTTTGTTTTTTTGCTTTTTGTTTAAATTCAATTAGCCAACACATAGTTCATCATTAGTTTCAAATGCAGTGTTCAACATTTTTTCAGTTGTGTATAACACTCAGTGCTCATCACATCCCATCAGTCTGGACTGGTTTTATCTTAGTCCTCCCACTTGGTCATGGTGGGCTCTCCTCTCACTATCCTCTTGGTGACTACCCTCCCCTCCCCTCCTGTCGTCAATCTCCTGTTTCCTGGATTCCATGTCCTCCTTTTCTCTCTACTCCCTTGGTATGATGTGGCACATCCTCTTTCAGGTTCTTTTAGAAAGCAGGGGAGATAACTTTTTCAGCTTGCTATTTATTCCATCTGAACACTTAATTGATAGTTCTGGGTTTAAAATTTCAGTTTGGAGATGAACTTTTTTCAAAATTTTGAAAGCATGAATTATCTCCAGTCTTCCAGTGTTGCTGTTAAGAAGTCTCTTCTTCAGGGGCGCCTGGGTGGCTCAGTCGTTAAGCGTCTGCCTTCGGCTCAGGTCATGATCCCAGGGTCCTGGGATCGAGCCCAGCATCGGGCTACCTGCTCCGTGGGAAGCCTGCTTCTCCCTCTCCCACTCCCCCTGCTTGTGTTCCCTCTCTCACTGTGTCTGTCAAATAAATAAATAAAATCTTTAAAAAAAAAAAAAGAAGTCTCTTCTTCACTGCATCAAGGACTAATTATGTACTATACAGTGGCTAACTGGACATAAAAGTCTCTTCTCATTTTTTAAAATCGTTTTTCTTCCTTTTTATAAAAATCTTTTTCTTTTCTCTTTGAAATCTTGTTTTTTCTGCAGTTTTGCTCTACTTTTATATATTGTGCAGAGCAATTGGTGTGTCCTTCTATCTGCAAACTCTTTTCTCTTCCCAGAAATTTTCTTCAATGATTTTTACAATTATTTCCCTCCCCCCCAATAGAAGTCCAAATATCTGAATGTGCTCTAGTTATCTTATTTTCTTGCTATTTTTCATGTTTCTCTGGACTATTTTCTATAAGATTTTCTTAATATTCTTTTCTAAACTTTATTGAATTTTTAAATTTTCTGAAATGATCTTTACATATTATTCCAGGAATATTTTTCTCTGAATATTCATGTTTCATGGACATAGTATCTTCCCTTCTGTCTTTTATGATATTGATGTTAGTTTTCTTTTTTTAAATCCTTTCTTCCCTCTGTCTTATCTCTATGCCACACTTATTTGTTTCTATTTGTTCATTTTGGCTTCTTTTTGTGACTGGAATATTTCATTTTGCACAATGTCTTCAAGGTTCATCCATATTGTAGCATGTGTCAGGATTCCTTTGCTTTTTATTATTTTTTTAAAAGATTTTATTTATTTATTTGACAGAGAGAGAGACAGTGAGAGAGGGAACACAAGCAGGGGGAGTGGGAGAGGGAGAAGCAGGCTTCCTGCCAAGCAGGGAGCCCGATGCGGGGCTTGATCCCGGGACTCTGGGATCATGACCTGAGCTGAAGGCATAAGCTTAACAACTGAGCCACCCAGGCACCCCTCCTGTGCTTTTTAAAGTGGAATAACATTTCATTGTATGCACATGGCACGCTTTGTTTATGCACTCATCTGTCCATGGAACCTGGGTTGTTTACACCTTTTGGCTATTATGAATAATGCTGCTGTGAACATGAACATGGGTGTACAATATAATCCTTTTTAATTAATGTTGCTTTTGCTCAGACCTTTCCTCAAAGATCTCCAAATTTCTTCCCTTTGGTATTTCATCAAAATTTTCTCTCTTCTTTGTTCTCTTCTCACAATTTCTCTGTAGCCCTTTACTGAACTCACAGGCTCAAGGACTGTAAAGCCATGAAGACTCAATAGTCAGCAGGGTTTGGCTAAGCCTCAAAGGTACTTGTCTTCAGAGTAACCCAGGGTTCTGGAGATTTAGGGATCTGGTCCATATAGATAAATTAATATGGTTTCAACTATTTTATGGATGATATAGTTTTATATGGCCTATCTTAGAAACTTAACCTCAATTTATATTGAAATTTCTATAGGAATGTACTGAATAAACATTTGGGATATAATTTATATTGATCTGTATATTATGGCTACAACTTGCAACTTATTTGTAACTTAGTGGTTATTTGTAGAAACAAAATATTTTAGAAATAGTTTTAGCTAGATACTAACAAAATAATATGGGCATGGAATTGAATGCTGCCTACAAGTCTACAATTCAAGTCTACAAACATTTTAAAATAAGTACAACATTTTAGGCACTGAATGTAATGAGAGCAGCTACCTATTAATACATGCGTTAAATATTCTGCCATGTTATACTCAATGAAACTATGAGGTGAGCATGATCACTCCAAACCCCTTGGCAGGAAGATCTAGACTTAGAGCAATGACATAACCTACCAAATCACACAGATGGCCTGTCTGAGAATCAACATGGTCCGATTCGCATGTTGGTGCTCTTACCACTTTGGTACAGAAACAGAACCCACAAAAAAAGGCAGGAAAACTCTAGGTGAAAAAGGGAGGGAAGTCTTGGCATTATAGGATGGACCAGAGAACCCTCTCATAAAGTTTTTCATTTTAACCTTTGACTCCATTAACTAATATTAAAAAAATAACATCTTTCAAGAAGAATCTTAAAATTCTCTACATGTGATAGAGTCACCACAGTAGAAGTTAGTGTGGTACATTTTCCAGGGACAATAGAACAACTTCCTTGTCTGTTTCATATATATCATCCCTCAGTTATTAATCATGCTAATATGGCCTCTCTACACAAGCAGTAGCATAATACATGAATATGAAAGACCATTGGAAATCACAAGATATTTAATTCAGGTTTTATAAAGATCTTTAATCTTTAAAACATAAACCTATTTCTTTCATTATGATATTCTTAAATCCCATGTCCTAAAAACATAGTTTTAACTTTTGCCAAAAAAAAAAAACCTTTTATACTCAATGCTTTCAAATAGAACCTAATTTATGTGACTGCATGTCTAGATGAGATGCCTCTCTAAAATTCAATTGAATTTTAGAGAGGCATCTCTAAAAATTGAATTGGGGGGGCGCCTGGGTGGCTCAGTCGTTAAGTGTCTGCCTTCGGCTCAGGTCATGGTCCCAGGGTCCTGGGATAGAGCCCCATGTCGGGCTCCCTGCTCCGCGGGAAGCTTGCTTTTCCCTCTCCCGCTCCCCCTGCTTGTGTTCCCTCTCTTGCTGTGTCTCTGTCAAATAAATAAATAAAATCTTTAAAAAAAAAAAAAAGAATTGTAACTGAGAAAAGCTTAAATTGAGATTTCTATAGAGTTCACCTGAGATCAAGATGGTCTTAGAAAAGAATCTTTCTAATGGGCTTAATTTCAGGAACTCATTTGCCGATTCCCTTGTTACTGGTGCCACTCCCTGAAGAAAACAGTGTGAAAATGATCTGAATCCAAGGAAGAAGGGGGAATACTCTTGGAAAGCTAATGGGTTTTAAAAGCCTCATCATCTTCATCTCTGAGTACTTTGACGGGCAGCATTAAACATCTAGAAGATGAAAAGTGCTCTGGGAGAGCACAATTTTAACGTTATTCAGCTTCTCACAGTGAACTGAGGTTTCTTATTCAGAACAGCGCTGAAGGAAACCTCAACCCTGTTGAGTAGTAATAGTGTAGAAAACTGGGACAGCAACAGTAATTGGAAGTGGATGCAGCAGTGAAATAGAAAACAGTTCTCACAGAGTTCAATGGCGATAACAAAGGAGGGAGAAGACATTTCTCAAGGTCGGCTGAGATCGAATCCTCAAAAGTTATTTGAGTGCTTCCAACTAAGAGCAGCGATTGTGTGGCTGTGAACCCCTGCTGGTACATTTTGTCATGTGAGGTAAATCAGGTCCTCTAAGGCACTAGAAGCAAGACTCTCTTCTTGCTATATTAAATTATATTCCAATGCTTTAGAAGAGAGAATGGTCACTTTCATAAAAACCATGCTATACCTGTATTCTTTAATAATGTAAGATAAGGACATCCCTTATCCCTATTTCTCATGAACAAGGTCTTTTGCAGTTGAGCAGGTCAGAGCAGTGCAGAGCGTCTCTGGATGGAATGCGGCAGTCAGAGGTGCAGACCGTGCCTCCTGCCCTGTCCTTTCTTATACCCACCCCAACCCTACAGCCCAGTTAAAGCAGTTTAACCTTTTTACAAAGAATTATACTTAAAGAAGGCTAAAAAAAAGGCATATTTAAAGATATATATCTTTATGTCAGATATGTCTATACAAGTTCAAGGCAGTCGTAAGTAACATAGAATCTTCACTTGGATTTCTGACTCTCTCTCTCTCCTTTTAAGAGAGGGAGAGAGGGATAGGGTGGGGCAGAGGGAGAGAGAGAGAGACAGAATGCCAAGCAGGCCCCACACCCAGCATGGAGCCTGATGTGGGGCTCCATCTCACAACCCTGAGATCATGACCTGAGCCGAAATCAAGAGTTGAATGCTTAACTGACTGAACCATCCAGGCATCCCCTGACTATCTCATATTTATGTGTCATTATTTTGCCACTTTATGGAAATTTGTACGTCTTTCCATCTTGCTTTTTCCTAGAGAAAATGTTAAAAACACCCATTTAGAAGTTAAATCCAATAAAACAACACAAAAAGAACCAAACTCTCTTGGTTCAAACCTCTAAGACCCCCGCAGGTCTCTGCCACTCAGTTTCAGATTCCTACCAGTTTCCAGCTGCAGGAGGTCAAGTTTGACACTCTGGAGCCTCAAGGAATAACCTGCCCATCACCAATTCAGTGCACATCCTGAGAACTCAATGACAGTTTGTGCAGTTTAATCCTCTCTCCCTACATAGTGGTATTCCACAAATATAATTATTGAAGAGTTATAATTTCAAAATACCCTAAAACATAGGGTGATAATAACATATGAACAATGAAATGTGCCCTCATACCATAAAAGGGTACTTCTCTCCATGCAGTGAGTCGAAAAGACTCTATTGTGACATTCTTATTAAATTTTTCAAAATACATAATTAGAACACAAATCTTTTTTAATCTAAAAAAAAACCTAAATAAAACTCCAAAGATTGAGTGAATTTAACACAGTAAATGAAAATTAAATGAAGATTAGCAAAGAACACTAGAGTTTTGTTTAGTCTTTTGGTTTGCCAAGACTTTACAATTTGCCATAAATTGTAAAGACCAATAGGATAACATTGCATTTATTTTTCATATATATATTTTTATAATTATATATATATTATTAGATTCTTTTTTAAGTTTTTATTTAAATTCCAGTTAACATAGTGCAATAATTAGTTTCAGGTATAAAATTTAGTGATTCATCACTTCCACACAACAGCTGGTGCTCATCACAAGTGCCCTCCTTAATGCCCATCACCTATTTAACCCTTCCACCCCCCTCCAATCCACCTCCCCTCCAGTAACCATCAGTTTGCTCTCTATAGTTAAGAGTCTGTTTCTTAGAGTCTTTCTTACCTAAAACGCTGATCACAAGAATTCTCTGTGGGAAAGAACTCATGATAATATATCTCTATTATTAAAACTTAAAAGCTTTATTGACTTAACAGTCTATGAAATAATAAATTGTAAGTAAAATTCTAAAACCAAAAAAGTACTAGCCCAGCTGAAATTCATTATGATATAGGCTTTGGTATGAAATAGTTATTTCTAAGTTTAAATGTATGTGTGGCATAATAAGAAATATATATTTTGGTTTTTGTCACTGGTCCCTAACATAGAGCTCTTAAAATTCTTATAAATTTCTGAGGGATGGGGATAATAAGAACATCTCTTATTCTATGGGAGAAGATATTTGCAAATGACATATCAGAAAAAGGGCTAGTATCCAAAATCTACAAAGAACTTATCAAACTCAACACCCAAAGAACAAAGAATCCAATCAAGAAATGGGCAGAAGACATGGACAGATATTTCTGCAAAGAAGACATCCAAATGGCCAACAGACACATGAAAAAGTGTTCAATATCACTGGGCATCAGGGAAATAGAAATCAAAACCTCAATGAGATACCACCTCACACCAGTCAGAATGGCTAAAATTAACAAGTCAGGAAATGACAGATGTTGGCGAGGATGCGGAGAAAGGGGAACCCTCCTACACTGTTGGTGGGAATGCAAGCTGGTGCAGTCACTCTGGAAAACAGTATGGAAGTTCCTCAAAAAGTTGAAAATAGAGCTACCCTACGACCCAGCAATTGCACTACTGGGTATTTACCCCAAAGATACAAATGTAGTGATCCGAAGGGGCATGTGCATCCCAATGTTTATAGCAACAATGTCCACAATAGCCAAACTATGGAAAGAGCCTAGATGTCCATTAACAGATGAATGGATAAAGAAGATGTGGTATATATATACAATAGGATATTATGCAGCAATCCAAAAAATGAGATCTTGCCATTTGCAACAACGTGGATGGGACTAGAGGGTATTATGCTAAGCGAAATAAGTCAATCAGAGAAAGACAAGTATCATATGGTCTCACTGATATGAAGAATTTGAGAAACAAGCAGAGGATCACAGGGGAAGGGAGGGAAAAATGAAACAAGATGAAACCGGAGAGGGAGACAAACCATAAGAGACTCTTAATCTCAGGAAACAAACTGAGGGTTGCTGGAGTGGAGGGGGGTGGGAGGGATGGGGTGGCTGGGTGATAGACATTAGGGAGGGTATGTGCTATGGTGAGCACTGTGAATTGTGTAAGACTGATGAATCACAGACCTGTACCTCTGAAACAATTAATACATTATATGTTAATAAAAAAAGAACATCTTTTATTCTAATATTTGGTCTTTGTCCTGATTCCTGACCTAGAGCTCCTAAATCCTCTGGAATTTCCTGGGTGATCAAAGTATCTTTTGTTTTAATGGGGTGACTTTTGTAGGCTCCTACATAGCTAGTCACCAGACAGACCAAGACTTTCTCACTAGGGCAAAAGTAGACAAACTGAACAGAAGGACTAAATAGACATGCCAGAAACAAACCTACATATATCTAGATACCTGCATTATGACAAAATGACCTAGAAGTACAATAGGCAAAAACAGCTTTTTAATAATGGTGCTGGATCAATGAGATGTTCATACGAGAGACAAGTGTACTTTGACTCACACCGCACCACATATAAAAATCTCACACCACATATATCAATTCTATATAAATTGTAGATCTTTATGTGACAGATAAAATATCAAAGCTTTTGGAAAGAAATTTAAGATGTCATTTCATGACTTGGAGTAGGCAGATTTTTAAAATAATACACAAAAAGCACTAAAGATAAAAGGAAAAGTTGGCAAAGTTGACTATGTTAAAATTAAGACTTCTGTATATCTGTATAACATATATTTCTGTATATGTTAAAATTAAGACTTCTGTATATCAAAAGACTTCTGTATATGTCCTTAGACTGAAAGTCTAAGGACAATTCACAGAGTGGGAGAAGATACTCTCTTATATACACCTTAAAAAAAGGACTTTTATCTAGGACATATTAAGAACTCTTACCAGGGCGCCTGGGTGGCTCAGTTGGTTAAGCGACTGCCTTCGGCTCAGGTCATGATCCTGGAGTCCCGGGATCGAGTCCCGCATCGGGCTCCCTGCTCGGCAGGGAGTCTGCTTCGTCCTCTGACCCTATCCCCTCTCATGTGTTCTCTCTCTCTCAAATAAATAAATAAAAATCTTAAAAAAAAAAAAAAAAAGAACTCTTACCAATCAGTAAGAAAAACATATATGTCCCAAAGATATTGAAAAAATACTTCAACATATACATCACAAAAGTGGATATTCAAATAGCTAGTAAACTTATAATAAAATGTTCAATTTCATTGTTATCAAGGAACTGCACATCTAAACCACATGATACCACAATACTCCTGCCAGAGATAAAAAATGAAAAAGATGGAAAATATTGGGTGTTGGCAAAGATGTGGATAAATTGGAACACTCACACAACACAGGTATGAATATAAATTGGTATAACTGCTTTGCAAAACAGGGGCATCTACTACAACCGAACAGACACATACCCTATGACCCAATAATTCTACATATATACTCAACAAAAAAACCAGGAACATATATTTGCCAAAGGATATGAAAGAGAATTTTCACAGTGACACTATTTTTAATAGCAAAATCCTGAAAATTTTAGGGGCGCCTGGGTGGCTCAGTTGGTTAAGCGACTGCCTTCGGCTCAGGTCATGATCCTGGAGTCCCGGGATCGAGTCCCACATCGGGCTCCTTGCTCAGCAGGGAGTCTGCTTCTCCCTCTGACCCTCCCCCCTCTCATGCTCTCTCTCTATCTCATTCTCTCTCAAATAAATAAATAAAATCTTTAAAAAAAATCTATAAATAAATAAAAATAAAAAAAAATCCTGAAAATTTTAAATGTGAAATTGAATGGATTAGTGAATAGTGATATATTCACACATTGAATATATGCAGCAATGAGAATGATTTACAGCTGCATGAAACAATTCCAAAATATCTCAACCTAATATTGAATGAAAAACCAAGCCATGAAGGAGTGTTTAATTTACATAAATTACATAATTAGGCAAAGATAATGATGTGATAAGCCAGTATGGTGGTTAAAGTAGATTACTAAAAGGGGCACAAGTGGGGTCTTCTGAGGCTCTGGTAATATTTTGTTTCTTTACCTGGGTGCCAGTTACACAGGTTCAATGTGTGAAATATTCCCTAAACATTATGTATGTACACACACACACATTTAAACTCTATGTTTAAAATGCCTCTCTTTCCTATGGATCTCTGTACTAGAGTTTTCTAGTTTTATTAAGTGTTTTTTTATACATTCTATTTTTGGAATGATGCATATGAGCAAATATATTTGACACAATTGCTTTTTAAAAATCAACATTTGAATGTAAAATTGTAAGAAGGTTCATAAGAATTCAAGTGGCAGAAAATGGAAATTTAGTTTTCTATAGCAAATTGTAGCTTTGTGGATTCAAGTGACACACTAATACGCTGGCCATGTTTATCACTGTGGTTTGGATATTTACACAAAGGAATTATAATGCTTCTTGAGCACAGGATGTTTAAACCAATGATACTCTTTCATGATGGTAAAAGGAATTTATATTATCATGACCTAATTTTACTCAACATATCTTGATGTTAGGAGCCTGAGTCATCATTGAAAAAGCTGGCCTAAGCCCTTGAAATACAATGGGGCTTTCCTAGGTAATTTTTCAATTAATAAGCTTTTATGGTGACAAAGCAGAGGAGTACATTGGCAAAGCTATCAATATTGATTTTTCCCTCACTGTAACTGGCTTCAGCAATAGAACATAGAACAACAATAGAACATAGAGAAAACTCCTGCTAGTTTATTTTGTTTTGTTTTTTAAAGATTATATTTATTTGAGCGAAAGAGAGAGAACACAAATGGGAAGGGGGCACAGAGGGAGAGAGAAGCAGACTCCCCACTAAGCAGGGGGCCTGATGTGGGGCTCCATCCTAGGACCCCAGGATCATGACCTGAGCCAAAGGCAGACACTTAACCGACTGAGCCACCCAGGGGCCCCTAGTTTATTTTGTTCTTGAAAATATGGGTAATGGGATGCCTGGGTGGCTCAGTTGGTTAAGCATCTGCCTTCGGCTCAGGTCATGATCCCAGGGCCCTGGGATTGAGACCTACGTCGGACCCCCTGCTCAGCGGGGAGCCTGCTTCTCCCTCTGTCTGCCTCTCTGCTTACTTGTGCTCTCTGTCAAATAAGTAAATAAAATCTTAAAAAAAAGAAAAAAAAAGAAAATATGGGTAATAAGTCCTCCTTCCCACAATAAAAAATAAAGCCAAAATTTGGGGGGGCTAATCTCTGCTTGATATTGATTGGTTTCTTCTTCTTCGAGCACCCAAGAGACATCTCCTAAATTTGTGCCATATTTAATAAAGGGAAAAGAGTAATGATAAGGACTTTTTGTTGTTGCTGTTTTGTTCTTAGAATGAGTTGCTAGTAATTTTTCTATGTCACCATTAGCATCTCAATGAGAAATTGGGAGAGGCCTTGTATAATTATATGCATTTGAAGGACTGTTTTTAAATGCAAGTAAAAGAAAGCCTTTATTGTTTTATTAACAAAAAGCACAGGGAAAAGGGGTTCCAGGATTGGTTCCGTAGCTCCATGATTGTGTCTCAGATGTAGAATCTGTTCATTCTTCTGTGTCATCCTTATATGCCATCTTCTACTCAAGTAGTTTGCCTCATGCTACAAAGTGGTTGCTGCAGACCATGGCATTAAATCCTTACATGACAATGTCCAAAGCTGAAGGAAGGAGGTAAGTAGGAAGAAAAGGGCTTTTCATTATATGATTCTCTCCTATAATCACGGAGAAAAATTATTCCCAAAAGCCCACTGTTCTCCAGCCAGCCTCCTCATGTCTCAAGTTCTAGATGTTCATACCTAGAGGGACTACCATAATCAGTTTAAACATATTATGGCTTAGTCCCTGACATTCATTGAGCAAAACTCAGTATTTTCCAAGAAAAAAAGTAGAATGGACATCAGCTAGGCAAGGAACAACATCTGTCCTGGGCTGTTTGCCGTGCACCATTGTGAACAAAAGTCTTCACCGAATTCGCTTATGAGATGCCAAATGTAGGTCTTATATGCCAAATATAGGTCATTAGAAATCAATATGAAAAGCAAGATATAAAACAACTTATTTCTTAATATTTTTACTGCACAAACCTAATATCTATATGTATTTTAACGGTAGGCTCATAAGTAAGATCACATTGGAATGCAAACTTGCTCTAGCTAAATGAGTAAATTGGAATGATGATAATATTTGAACAGATATTTTCAATCCTACAATAACACCACCAAGAACCAGTAGAAAGAAATGCTAGTAGATGAATGCAAGTTCATCACCACCATGCAAAAATAATTACAAGCACAGGAACCTCTGATATTTCACCTTTGTACCCCAGAACAACAAGTTATTTCCATGAAATCAAAATAAAAGAACACTGGGAAATGTATCCAAGAACCTCAAAAGATAGCCCAAAGTCCACTGAAGGAAAAATCAACAAATGAAGATGTAGTTTATATAGTGGTTACTATTCTGGAACAAACACATCTGAGTTTATCTTCTCCCCAAATATTTATTTCACTTGCTAAGATAGTTTTCCTAATGTTTTAATTTTTTCATATGCCTAAACACCCTTGTGAATAGGCAACAGCACTGTAAGACAGTGATATGTCAACTTTACAGAAAATCAGACATTTGGCAATATAAACACATGACCATAACAGAAGATTAACATCTGTGCAGAAGGAAAATTAGCTGTTCAAACAGGGCATCAAAGTCTGTGGTGTGCAGTGCACCCTTTGTACCTCTGGTTGGCCATGTTGGCCAGCATCTTGTGGGAACATGTTCCACAAGAGGAGATTTTCACTGTTTGAACAGATGGATGGAATTGGATTAGATTATTTCCCTGAAATGGACTGGAATCCTTATTAAAGGATGCTCACTCAAGAGAAAAAATATTACTCTGGAAGTGCAGGGTGCAGGAGAAAAAGTGGAAGGAAGACAACAGGAGGATAAGACAAAAGAGAGGATGATCCCCTTCTTGTGGAGATTCTTGGATGGTTTTAGGGGGCTCCTTCTTAGTCCAAGCTATTACTTTGTACCCCATTCTTTCCTCTAACTCAGTGGCATCACTTAAAGGGGCAATGCATCACACCCACATGGTGGGGTGCAGGTGGCATTCCCCAGGACATCAGTCTTGGCTCTCCTCTCTCTTTATTCTAGATATGGCCCCAAAAGTTTTTGGTTTCATTTGCATAGTCCTTCTTCTTTCCCCATTTGTTCTTGTTCTTCCCAATTGCCCTGGGAGGTGATTCTTGTGGGCTCCTTTAAGGCTTGCTCATGGGTGTGGACAAAAGACACCAGCAGAACATTGAAGGACCTCAGGAGAGAAAGTCAAGTAGTTCTTTCCTGCTTCCTCCCTCTTTCAATGCTGTCTATCTGGTGGTGGCCTTGTTCCTGCCAGCAGGTCCTCCTCTAGTACTCTGGGTCCCGGTGGGCTCTGGAGGCTCTAGTTCTTCTTTTCTTTCTGCCTTAGCAGGCTATCATGCTTCCCAGTGCATTCTTGCTAACTAGTGGAAGCCTCACCAGCCATTGTTGGTTTCTTTATCCTAACCTGCCTCTATAAGAAGGCCTTTTATTTCTCTACATTTGAATCATCTGGTGTAATTCTGCTTCCTTCTGGGCCTTGACCACACAGCTGCTGTCTCTTAAAATTGGGAAATTGCCTCTTGATAATACCAGGCTCATATTCTTACATCAAAACAATTAGAGCAGAAAAAACAATTGGACCTTTTAAATCAGTGCTACCCAGACTTTAGTATGCCTGAGTATCCATTGGGAATCTTGTTAAAATGAGTATCAGGGTATAGTAGCTCTGGGGTTGGGTCTGGGATTCTGCATTTCTAACAAGCTTTCAGGTAATGTTAATGTTGACAGTCTATGAACCACATTTTTGAGTAGCAGGACTTTAGACAGGATGTAGTTACCCACACTTGCCACTCTCATTTATGTTACTTTCACGATACTTTTATTTTCTCCACCAATGCTCGCTCATTTATGATACTAGTCTGGCTTGTAATCTTTGTTCTCTATCTATTCATTTTGTTTGATTTCCGTTCCTCTGATGATCTCAACCGTCCCTCGAGTTCAGACCTCTCTCTTGATCTTTAGATGAATGATACCACTCACCACCCAGAAATGGGGTAATAAGAAAAAAAAAAATCCCCTTTTCTCTACGCACATTCAACTGCTTAGAATTGTTGCTGTTTCTGTCTCCTATAAATCTTGTCCATCCACTCGGTTCTCTATTTAAATTTCTACTGCCCCCCCAACCAAACTCTTAATCAACACCTGCCTGTTAGGACTTCCTAACTGGTCCCCCGGTCTTTAAGTTTTGTGCCTTCATTTTTTTTTTTTTAAAGATTTATTTATTTATTTATTTGAGACAGAGAGAATGAGAGAGACAGAGAGCACATGAGAGGGGGTAGGGTCAGAGGGAGAAGCAGGCTCCCTGCCGAGCAGGGAGCCCGATGCGGGACTCGATCCCGGGACTCCAGGATCATGACCTGAGCCGAAGGCAGTCGCTTAACCAACTGAGCCACCCAGGTGCCCTAAGTTTTGTGCCTTCAAACTATTCTTCAGACAAGCACCAGACTGATATTTTCTAAGAAGCAAATTGAATGTTTTCCCACTTTTTTTTTTTTTTTTGGTATTTCATACAATCTACAGGATAAGAAAGCCCTTAGCAATCTCGTTTCTACCTTCTGATGCAACCCCGCACCTATCAATTTTATGTTCTGAGAACATTGAAAAACTTACATCAGACTTCCAGTCCCTCAAGCCTCTGTCCATGCTGTTTCTTCTCCCTGAAATGCCTTTGCCACCATCTCTTGACTCCTGCAAACACACGTATGTGCTTTCCCTCCCAGGAGAAGGCCTTTAGGCCAGAAACCATGTCTTGTGACTTTTCTTTTTTCTTTTCCTTTTTTTCTTTTTTATCTCCAGCATCTAGTCCAGAGGGTCTTCAGTAAATGTTAATAAAATAAATGTATCATTTAAAATGGGAGATTAATGTTTGACCATGTATTATAATATTCTATTTCAATTTATACATTAAGATTTATTTTAAATGTCGTTAGATATAAAACAAAACTGTGATATTTCTCTTGATGTTTTCAATAGTAAGGAAGCAATTTTTAAAGAACGAGGCTAATAATTTTCACCCTGGCTCTCCATTTGGCCTTTGTTAGATAATAAGTAGTTATCTTCCTTTGATCTGTGCTTGGAATCTCTCAATGAGGGTGACAAATGATTTGTCCAATGCAGACCCTAATTTGGATTAACTTTGTATCTTACTGAGCAAGTAAGCAATTGTATTTTGTTTCTTTTTCTTTAACCACAACACAGGAAATTTATATCTGGAAGGATTTCCTCTTGGGCAGGCAATCTGCCTGGAAGCATTTATTGAGCACAGTGAGGATGAATCAGACTATCAGGTCTCATTGTTTACAGATAAAAATAACTTCCATGAGTAGAGCAATAGAGGGAGTATTTGAGACTTGGTGATGCATAGAGATCATTAAATGTTAGAACTGACAACCAAAGATGCTACAGAATCTCTATCTGTGGCAGTCCTTAAAAGCCCTATACATTGACTTGGGAAAGTCACTCCACCATTCCATGACTTTATTGCCTGATTTGTAAAATGGACAAAATAAAGGACCTACTTCATAAGTTGTCATGAGAATTCACTGAAGTAATAAATGTGAAGCACTTAAATGAGATAATAAGTATAAAACCTGGCTCACTGTGTTCATTAATAAATGTTACTATCAATTTAGTAAACAGTGTCCAGTAATTATTGTAAGTATCTTGGTGACTCTGGAATAAAGAAGCATAAAGCATTATTTCCCTTTTATTACAATGACTCAATTAAAGAATCACTCTATAGTCATTTCCCCAAAGGCTCATCTTATTCCCAAGAACCACAAAGAAGCACCTTTGACTTTTGAAAAGTCCCAAGGTTTAATGTTTCTCCACCTGAATGGCTCATAAATGTTTTGTCTTGCATTGTGCTCCTAATGCAGTCTCCTATTACTGATCATCAGCATAATAAATAAGCATTTTGTAATGGTGCTCAAAAACCCCAGATGATTATGCTGCACTTTACAGTTTAATCAACATTTTCTCATACACTGCCTAATTTGCTTGTAACAACCCTAAGGAGGCTGGTTTTACTATTTCCATTTTGTGCATGAGAGATGAGAAATTCAGAGAAATTACATGACCAACCTAAGGTCACAAAATTGCCAGATGGCCAGTTGGGACTCAAACCTTGGTTTTCTTACTTCAAATTCCATGTCATTGCATGAACTTTGGGTCTCTTGGCCTGGAAAAGATCGGTTTAGCAGAGCATTTGTGGAATCTTGTGTGAGTAGATGGTACTTTGGGCATGGGTTTGCTGATTTCCTACTGGGATGACAACCAACATTTGTAGTGTCCTCTATATTAGTCCATAGCTGTTTTACTTTCCATTATGGAATTACTGCATTTACTTCATCCCTGGTGAGTCCACAGAAAAACAAAACCAAAAATAACCAAATGTAAAAGGCAGGTTATTTATTTGGTTTTTTTTTTGTAAGAACTCATCATATTGTAAGTTTAAAATAAATACAGGTCATTCACCACTTAATTAAGTTTTTGAGCTTCGCATAGAATATATAGAGAAAAGCGTGCTCCATCTCAGTTTTTAAGAGTATGTGATTGTATAACCAAATACATTTTATAGGTCAATTCCACACTTTTATTTCTTTGAGACTTTGTTATTTCAGATAATGCAGTATTGCATTCTCAGTTTTGAGAGATTTTCCATTCTACCAACTCCAGTTTTGCTAATTTCTATAAGCTATTTTTTTTTATCCTTCAGAGATCTGGTATTGCATTGAAATGTCTGTTGTTAAAATGTTTATCTTTGATAATAAATAATAACTAAAGCATATTATTGGCTATAAGGATTTGAAAAAAATAATTTTTGATTCTGCATACCTTGAAATTTTGTTGTCATAAGTTCCAGAAGTCATCATTCTTGCTAATAGCATGATCTTCTATCATTTTTATATTGAACTTAAAAAAAAATATTGTAAGTTACAACACTCAGCATGACACTTTAGTAATAATAATCACATGCATTATCATCATCAAATTTCCCAGCAAATTTAAGCAGAGATGAAAGTCTTCCATATGGAGACAGGCCAGGGTTGGAACTACAGTAATTCTGTATAGAAATAATCTCTTTTATGTTCAAAGCATAATCATTCATTTTAAAATTTGTCCAATATCATTGTGATAAATATCAAAACCCCTTCCTATCTATAATTGAATCACTTAAACACTAAACTAAGCTGTACTATTATTTATCATAACAAATGTGATGTTATTTCCAAAGTTTTATTAAAATGCTTAGTATTAACCAATAAATTTAAATGTTCATACTGCTGTTAGCAAGGTCACCAGTGAGAATCTAGTTTCCACACTGAAAAATTACCCTTTGATTCTCATTTTACCATTTGCAGATTTTGCAAAATTAAATTTTTCTAACATTTTGAAATCTCTCATCTCATGGCCTTCTGGATGGCAGGATTTTTTCTCTCTCTCCTCTCTGAACATATCTCACTTTTTCCTTTCTCTGTCTCCATCTCAAGGAAACCAGAAACCCTGAAGCCATTCTCACTCTACTTTCACACATCTCACCCTCAAATTGTCCTCCAATGTCTGTAGTGTCTATGTCCCAGACATCTAATAAATCCTGCCCCCTCTTTATTTCCATTGCCGTGACTCAGGACTTCTTCCTTCTCAACTTTATGGCCACTATGCCATCTTTACTGATTTTACTTTCTCTACTCTTATCCTGCTTGCTTTATCCCTATAATATTGTTAGAGAGACACACAAAAAAATGGTTTTATACCCTACAAAGTGGACAACCATACTACAAAAACCATCCAAGGCCCCTCATGCTCTCTTTTCCTCCTATTCCTTCACAGGAACCCATGTTCTTGAAATATGATCTTGCTCACATGCCTCTTCCTTCACCACTCCAATTTTCTCCTGGTTAGCTGCTACTCATCAAATCAGATGGGCTTTGCTTCCTTCAGAGAGCCATCTTTGACCAACCTTCCACCAAGCTGCAGTCCCAGAGCACCTGCAGAAGGGACTATCAAGAAACAAACTCCCTCTTTCTCCTCAGCACCACCTTTCCCAGCCTCCTTTGCAGTTATTACGGTCATATAACCACAAAGGACCTAGCCCAAAACAATACCCCTGGAGCTGCTCCATGCTTTTTTTGTCTTCCATGGCTGGATACAAATAAACAAGGCAACATGGGAAGCCCTGAGATGAAGATGGCAGAGTCACTATATGAGATACATGAGTCACTATCCTTGGTTTCTTAACTATCACTTGAAGAAAAGTTTCTGGCTGATTAGGAATACCTATCTTGGACTTTGATTAAAGTACCAACTTTTATTACCACAGGTAGTTTATGCTAATACACTTTGTACACTCTAGTGAAAACGTCTACTTGTCTAAGCGGGCAGCTCTCAGGGAAAGCCTAATACACTACCTATTATACTTACTACTCAATGAGTGTTTCTAAATAATAATTAAATGAGTGAATAAAAATGCTTTCGGGACAGAAAACAGAATACATCAGACGGGACATTTTTTTTTTTAAGATTTTATTTATTTATTTGACAGAGAGAGTGCATGAGCACAAGCAGGGGGAGCAGCAGGCAGAGGGAGAAGCAGGTTCCCCACTGAGCAAAGAGCCCAATGTGGGACTCGATCCCAGGACCCTGGGATCATGACCTGAGCCGAAGGTAGATGCTTAACCAACTGAGCCACCCAGGCGTCCCCAGATGGGACATCTTTAATCAAGTTGTCATAGTTGATGTGCAAAGTTAACTTAATTTTTAAATATTACAGCTTTTTTTTTTTTAAAGATTTTATTTATTTATTTGACAGAGAGACACAGCAAGAGAGGGAACACAAGCAGGGGGAGTGGGAGAGTGAGAAGCAGGCTTCCTGCGGAGCAGGGAGCACGATGTAGGGCTTGATCCCAGGACCATGGGATCATGACCTGAGCTGAAGGCAGATGCTTAATGACTGAGCCACCCAGGCGCCCCAATATTACAGCTTTCATAAGGTAACTACAGAAATGCATTTAGAAATGCATTTTTCTTCAAATCGTATCTATGATAGACACAGATATATGCTTATAGTATGAGGTATCTATCATATTTTATTTTAGATAATTCTCCTTGGATAGGCCAGTTTTATCCCCAATTTACTGGTATGTAGCAGATTTTAACAAGTAAGTGATAATGCTACGATCTTTTATTTACTTTTCTTAATAATCTTTTATTCAGTAGGAAGATGGTAATTAGTTTTCTAAAAAAGCTGGATAATTCTCCTAAGCCTACCATTGTTAACTATTTTGATTTGTGGTACTGCATTATAAAGGGGTCATGGCAGGTGAGATAAACCTACAAGCAATAATTAGGTGATTTTTTTTCAGTAGCTAATAATCAAATTTTAAAGCTGAAATTCTGCAATCTTAGTGTTTACCCATCATTTATATAAGATAGTCTAATAAAAAGGCATAATATTGACTCTTAGAACGAACCACCCTTTGTATAATTATATGGAACTATAAAAGTGGGTGCAACCTATTGACTCTGTCAGGAAAAGAACAATTCTTTACTTGGACATTTATACTTGTGTAACATCAGAAACAGGATGTCAATTTCTGTGAATGAAGGTAAGCATAATTCTTACTATCTTGTAACTTTCATATTTTTAAAGGATAATGCATAGATTCAGATGTTAGATGAGTCGAGTATTCCCATGTAAGAAATTAGTAAAATTTTAATACTAATTATATATCTGAAATGCCAGTTTGGGTTTCAACTGAAAGGAATGTAGGCTCTCATTTTACATTTGATGTTATTTAGTTTTAATCTGACCTACTTCCCATCATGCACTGGATAAAATAAAAACTTTATTTTACAACTAATTCAATTCAAATTGTTTAAGCTATTGTCCAGAATTTGTTAAGAAGCTTAAGACTTGGGATCCTAAAAACTTTTTCTCTTCACAGACTGAGATAAGTTAATACGTCCTTGAAACAGTAAACAATATCTCTAAATACTAAAGACAGACTTTGAACTACAGACATTATTAGTGTTAGCTACTTAGGAGAAATTTGATAAAATGTTTTCATATTTTAAATACTTTAAAATTTAAATAATTTAAAATATCCTTGGACTAAAAACATTCCATATATAATAAAGTTAAGGTAAATAGCAGAGGTGCTAAAGAAAAAAGAGCTTTCTTTTGTATTCTTACTGCCCTAGTCTAAAATGATCTACATATAAATTGGTTAAGTGCATATCAAGTAAAGTTGTAACCTACAGGCCTTTTATAATCAGTAGGAAGCTTCAATTGTACTTTCAAATCCTATAAAGGAATACTACTACTATGAGAAATCTGCCATTATCTCTCATTCACTGGCAGATATCATGGCAACATTTTAAATTTTGTCTGTTGCCTCAGGTTAAATAGTTAGAAATAAAAATACACAATGGAAAGGTTAATCCCATCATAAAATTTTGGCTATCACTTCAGGTTAAATAGTTAGAAATAAAAATTCACAACATAAAGATTAATTCCATCATCTGACTAAGTTATGGAATAAAAGTTTATAAGAATACAAATAAATTTTGGGGCACCTGGGTGCTTAATCAGTCGATTAAGCGTCTGCCTTCAGCTCAGGTCATGATCCCAGGGTCCTGGGATCAAGCCCCACGTCGGGCTCCCTGCTTGGCGGGAAGCCTGCTTTTCCCTCTCCCACTCCTGCTTGTGTTCCCTTTCTTGCTATGTCTCTGTCAAATAAGTAAGTAAAATCTTTTTTTTCAAAAAAAGGAATACAAATAAATTTATATACCTAATTTTATTCCAAAATTTGAAATATTATTTGGCGTGAGCCAATTAACTTTTAGCAAGGTGTTCCTTGTCTAGAAGGCCAATTTAATTAGCTTTTTAAATATCTCACATTTTAAATAATCTTATCAGATTTGCATTTTTATTAACTGCTTCAATAATTTCTTTAGACTCTGGTTGCTAAGGGCCCTGGGAATGGTGCTGGTTTAGATCATCTATGTACAGCAATTAGTCTTCAGGGAAGTAGACAGAGCAGAATTTGCTTCAGGTTTCTCTGTAACAAAGCACACAGAGTTTCTCTGATTCCCTGGTAGAAAAGAGCATTTCATAGGTGTCCACAGTAGAGTGTGTGTGTGTTTGTGTGTGTGTGTGATTTATGTCACTATTTATCAATACTGAGCAGAGTTTTCCATGTGAGACTGGCTGTCACTCGACTAATGACACAGCCTGGTGAGTAGGAGCTCATGAATATTAGTTCCCTCCCTCCTCGCCTTACCCCGATCCTTTTCTAATGTAACTTAAACATTTCAACACATGCTCTATGAAACATTTCTCCTTTCCACACAATTTGGCAGAAACAGGGTAGAATTTTTAAAAATTATGTAAAAAATAAGAGAAAGCAATTGAAATAAGATAGTTGTCTGAGTACACATATTTATTTTCCTTTCCATCTGAAAACCTATGAAATGACAAAAAAAATTTTAATAAGGAGTAAAATACAAACAAAGGTATGAAAACAAAAAAGCAATGCCCGGTGATGCGTATTAAGGAGGGCACATATTGCACGGAGCACTGGGTGTTATACGCAAACAATGAATCATAGAGCACTACATCCAAAACTAATGATGAAGTATGGTGACTAACACTAAAAAAAAAAAAAAAAAAAAAGCAATGCCACCTACAGTCTAGAAATGTTAAAGAATTCTGGAAAGATAGAAGGTGGGCAAGATCACATCTATAGAGATACAAATAAAGGAAAACATTGTGATGGGAAAATGACAGGGGAGCCAGGCCACAGGATAAAAGAGGTGGTTTTTAAGCATTCCTCAGAGCAGTTGCTAAAGGGGGAGAAATGGTCAGAGTAAGCCTAGTCAATACATCTCCCCTCTCTAATTTGTAGTAAGCAGTGGACAGCAATGGTGTTTCCCAAAGCTGAAAGTGGAGTGTGGGCAATGCGGCCCAGGGAGGCAGAACAATGTTCAAAAAATAAAAATTTCTTCATTGGGGTGCCTGGGTGTCTCAGTCGGTTGGCTCAGGTGGTGATCTCAGGGTCCTGGGATGAGTCCTGCATAGGGCTTCCTGCTCAGCAGGGAGCCTGCTTCTCCCTCTCCCTCTGCCCCCCACCCTCACCCCTGCTTGTGCGCAATTGCTCTCTATCTACTCTCTCTCTCTCAAATAAATAAAATCTTTTAATAAATAAAAATAAAAATTTCTTCATGAAATTAAAAAAATATATTTGAATGATAGACATTACTGGAGAGCAAAATAGTGAACTGGAAGATGAAGTCAAAGAATTTTCCCGTGATACAGTGTAAAAGAAAAAATTATATATATGTGTGTGTGTATATATATATATATATATGCATACCCATATATATGTATGAGTATGAATTCATACATATAAATGAGTGACAGTAAGCTTAAGATGCAGGGAAAGATGGATCAGGAAATGTTAATATGTAGCCAGAAAAATTAAACAGAAAGAAGATATATAAACATCTACACATCCAGCTGGAAATAGACACTTAGCATCAATTCCTCCTTCTTTTGCCAAGTGTACTCCAATTGGTGTGGTGGAAATGATCCTTCCCCCATTCTCAGTCCATGCAATTCAGTTGACTCCAAGTATGACTTTGACAAAAGGCATGTAACTCAGATCTGAATAATCCGATCATTATTTTTCTGGCTATGGTGACTAAGATATTGAATTTATAACTTAATTAGAGCCAGTGGTACATCATGAAATTTTGTAGAGCTGGTAGAAAATTCAGTGATTATACCCATAGATATAAATTTGAAAGATTTCAGCCAGGTGCTGCTGTAGGTGAGCCTTCAAAGAAGTGGAGAAATCTCTTGCTCTTGATGTAAAAAAGAGAAAGAGAGGAACAGCTTAAAAAAAAGATTTTATTGGTTTATCTGAGAGAGAGAGAGAGTGAGAGAACACAAGACAGGGAAAGGAGAAGCAGACTCCCCACTGAACAGGGAGCCTGACTCAGGGCTTGATCTCAGGATCCCAGGATCATGACCTGAGCCAAGGCAGACGCTTAACTGACTGAGCCACCCAGGTGCCCCAAGAAACAGCTTTGATGACATTAAGTCCCGGATCCATCTGGGTCTTAAGCTAGTTCTACAACAGACCTTTTTAGTTTTGGAGCCAATTAATTCTAGTTTGGGTTAAGCCAGTTCTGGTTGTGTTTTTCTATTAGTTGCCATGAAAAGATGCTTAACCTATGTAGAAATAAATAATGATAGGGGCGCCTGGGTGGCTCAGTCGTTAAGCGTCTGCCTTCGGCTCAAGTCATGATCCCAGGGTCCTGGGATCAAGCCCCGCATCGGGCTCCCTGCTCAGTGGGAAGCCTGCTTCTCCCTCTCCCACTCCCACTGCTTGTGTTCCCTCTCTTGCTGTGTCTCTCTCTGTCAAATAAATAAATAAAATCTTTAAAAAAAAAAAAAAAAGAAAGAATGATAACAAAAGAGAAGAAAATTTCCCAGAGTCCAAGAAAGATAATCACTAGATTAGAAGTGACCACAGAGTACAGCACAAGATAAACAACAGAAAATCCCCACTGAGTTACATGATGGTGAAATTTCAGAACACAAAGAATATAAGTCCTAAAGGTTTCTGAGAAAAAAGTGAAGTACCAAGAAATGAATGAGAAATAGCTTGACATAAGACACTTTATCTGCAAATATTGGATGGAAAAAGGGAACAATAAAGTTAAAATTTCTGAGGGAAAATGACTTTGAAAGAGTTTTGTATCTATTAAACTGCTATCTAATAGGAAGCCAAAATAAGGAGATTTTTGGACATGCAAGGACCTAGGCATGTTACCACCAAATAATACTTTTCTGGCAAAATTACTTACATATAGAATCTAGAAAAATTAATATGAATCCAAGAAAAAGAATTACAAAGATTGTGAGAAACAACAATTTACAGTTGTCTAAATATTTTATAAAGTTTAATTTCTTAAAAATCAGAAACTAAAATACTGGGTGTATTAATATGGATAGAAGAGACACTCAGGGAGGAGAGAAATGCAAGCATGCTAAGCTTATTATATTGTAAATGGGGAAGATATAGACAATCATTAACTTTTGAGGTTAACAAAAATCTTAAGTCATTTAAACAAGTAACAACAATATGATATTTTGATGACTTCTCATCAGAAACAATGGAGGACAGAATAATATTTGAAGTCCTTAAAAAAAAAATAACTGTTAAACAGAAGTTCTCCATCCAGCAAAAGTGTGCCTTAACATATTTTTCAAGCAGAACTGCCTTACAAAAAATTCCAAAAAAGTCCTCCAGATTGAAAAGAGAGGACACTATACAGTAACTCAAATCTATAGGAAGAAATGAGTAGTGGATATGGTAAATACAACACTATATTTTGGAGTGCATAACATAAGAAAATAACATTTTAAAAACCTACCAATAAATGAGAATGGTTTTCTAAAAGAATTGTTGGACACAAAAGAAGGCAGTAAAGAAAGAACAGATGGTAGAAAAAGATAGGAGACGTAGAAAACAAGTAACAAAATATAAATATCATAGCAACAATTACATTAAATGTCAAAGGCTAAACATTAATTAAAAGGCAGAGACTATCAAGCTGGATAAAAGAGCAATATCTAATTCTACTATATACAGGAAACACACTTTAAAGACACAAATAGGTTAAAAGTAAAAGGATGGAAAAAGATTTACTATGGAAACAATAAATATGTGATATCTGCAATAGCTATCTCAGACAAAATCGACTTTAACAGGAAATATTACTAAAGACAAAAAAATCTTGGAATGATAAAGGAAAAATACAACAGGAAACCAATAATTACAAATATGCATACATCTAAGAACAGAAAATCCCCAAAATGAAGTAAATACTGAACAGAATGAAGAGACTAGACAATTTAACAATTATAATTGAAATGTTAATACGCCTCTCTCAGTATCTGATAGAAGAATAGACAGAAAATCACTAAGAATATAGAAGGCTTGAGCAGCACTATTAACTAACTGGACCTAATAACCTATTGAGAAATTTGACCAAACCACAGAAGAATACACTTTCTTTTCAAGTGATAATCTCCAGGATAGACCACATGACAGTCATAAAACATGTTTCAACAAGTCTACATTTGAATTTAGACAGACTACAATCATACAAAGTATGTTTCCTGACCACAACCAGATTGGATTAGAATTCAACAACTGAAAGAAATTTGGGGAAACCCCACATATTTGGAAATTAAACATTATGCTTCCAAAAAATAACTTATGAGTAAAAGCAGCAGCTACAAATGAAAACAACAACAAATTAGAGTTTATGGGATGCCACTAACACAATGTTTAAAAGTATCTTGTAGCTTTAAATGCTTACAGTAGAAGGATGAAAGATCTAAAATCAATAACCTAAGGTTACATACCAAGGAAGTAGAGAAAGAAGAGCATATCAAACCCAAAGTAATTAGGAAGAAAAATCAGAGAAAAAAAAACAATGAAAACAATGAAACCTAAAGTAGAAAGACAACAGAGAAAAACCAATAAAATTAAAAACTGGTTCTTTGTAAATATCAAGAAATTTGATAAACCATTAGCCAGGAAAGAGAGATGACACGAATTATCAAAATCAGGAATGAAAGAGGGGACATTACTGCAGGTCCTATAAGAATTAAAAGGATTATAAGGGAATTTTATGAATAAACTTATGCCAAAAATAGACAAATTAGATGAATAGATAAATTTATTGAAAGGTACAAATTACCCAAATTTACTCAAGAAAAGTATAAATTCAGAAAAGACCTATAAAAAGATAAGAAAAGTGAATTGGTAATTAAATATATTCCCAGAAAGAAAACAGAAAGCCCAGACAACCCAATTTATCAGGCTGCACTGGTGACTTGTAACAGAAATCTTAGAAAGAAATAACAATATTATGTGTACTACTTCAGGAAATAGAAGGGAACAGTTCTCAACTCCATCAGTGAGGCCACTTACACTGATACCAAAGCCATACAGAGACATTACACAGAAGAAAAGCTACAGACCAATATTCTTCATGAATGTAAACACCAAAATCCTTAACAAAATATTAGCAAACTGAATTCAGCAATATATAAAATGTTGACTTAATATTAGAAAATCAATTAATGTAAAATAATAGAATAAATGAGAAAAAGCACACAATCACCTCAATAGCTGTAGAGAAAGCATCAGATAAAATTTAACACCCCCTCATGATTAAAAACTCTTAACAAAGTCATCATGGAAGATATGTTCCTCAACCTAATAATAGGTAATTATGAAAATTCTAATATTAACATCATACTCAATGGTGAAAAACAATGCATTTCCCCTAAGACTGGGAAAGAGGCAAGATGCCCACTCTCTGGACATCTATTCAACAATGTGCTGGAGCTTCTAACCAGTGCATTATGGTGGAAAAAAAGAAGTTAAAGGCATATAGTTGGGAAAGAAAGAAGCAAACTGTCCTATTAGAGCAAAAGACATGATCTTATATGTATAAGTTTCTAAGAAATCCAGAAAAAAAAAACTATTAAAGTTAATGAGCAAGATTAACAAGGTTATAGGTTATAAGAGCAATATAAAAATTCAAATTTTATTTTTATATTTATTTTTTAAAGATTTATTTATTTGACACAGAGAGAGACACAGTGAGAGAGGGAACACAAGCAGGGGGAGTGGGAGAGGGAGAAGCAGGCTTCCCGCTGAGCAGGGAGCCCTATGTGGGGCTCGATCCCAGGATCCTGGGATCATGACCTGAGCCGAAGGCAGATGCTTAACCGATTGAGCCACCCAGGTACCCCTATCTTTATACTTTAACAACAGATAATCTGAAAGTGAAATTAAGAAAACAATTCTGTTCAAAATACCTTAAAACTAATAAAATTCTTAGGAATACATTTAACAACAACAAAGTATATGACCTGTCCATGGAAAACTGTAAAACCCTGCTGAGAGAAATCAAGAAACATCTACATAATAGAGAAAAATGCCATGTTTCTGGATTAGGAGACTTGATATTGTTAAGATGGCACTTCTGCCAAACTGATATATAGACTAAATGCAATTCCTCTCAAAATCCTTGCAAGCTTTTCCATGGAAATTGACAAGCTGATCCTAAAATTTATAGTGCAAAGAACTTAGAATAGCCAAACCAATTTGGAAAAAGAAGAACAAATTTGGAGGATTTACACTATCTGATTTCAAAATTTACCATGAAGCTACAAAATCAAGACTGTGTGGTATTGACTTACTTATGCACAGACTTATCAATCAATGGAATCGAATATGAAGTCTAGAAACAAACCCATATATTTATGGTCATTTGATTTTTGACCATGGTCCCAAGGCAAGTCTATGAAGAAAGCATAGTTTTATTTAACAAATGGTAACAAGTGAATATCCATATGCAATAAAAATGAACTTATACCTCTACCTCACACCCTTACAAAAATTAACTCAAAATGAACGTAAGAGAATAAAATCATAAGCCTTTTTATTGTGAACATAAGCAAAAATTGCTGTATATGACACCCAAAGCACAATCCATAAAAACTAATTAGACGCTTACCAAAATTAAGTTTCACTTCTCAAAAGACACCATTAAGAAAATAAAGAGAAGCCACAGACTGCAAAAATTTGTGAATCATTCATCTGACACAAGACTTGCATCCAGAATAAAGAACTCTTACAACCTAATATTAAGAAGACAACTCAATTTAAATAAGCAAAATAATTTAGTAAGCATTTTGTTAAGAAGATGTATGAATGGCTAATAAGAAACAAGAAACAAAAAACAGTATCATTAGCCATTAGGGAAATGCCAATTAAAACCATAATGATATACCACTATATACACACTAGAATGATTATAATCAAAAAGATTGCTGACACCAAGTTTTTGTGAGGATACAGAGAAACTGGAATCCTCATACAGTGCTGGTGGCCATGTAAAATGGCCCAGCAACTTTGGAAAATGGTTTGGCAGTTTCATACAAAGCCAAACACATACTTACCATATGACCCAGCAATTCACTGCCAGGTATTTAACCAAGAGAAATGAAAATACGTGTCCACAGAAAGATTTGTATGAAAAACTTCATAGCAGCATTACTTATGATAAACTAAAATTAAAAATAATCCAAATACACATCAACTGGTAAACGGTGATAAACTTCAGTATTATCCTTCTAGGGAATTCCATTCCATGGGTGGAATTGATGGCAATCTGCAAAATCTATTGATAGATTTTTTTTTGGGGGGGGAGCTTCCATAGTCCCAAAATATAATCATGCCACATTACCTGCCCTTATGTTCAACCCAGTAGCCCCTAGGTCAAGTAGTCCACAAACCTTTATTTAGCACAGGATGTATGCCAGGTCCTGGAGCCATGAGGGTCTTAAAACAGGTGCTGGAGATTGCCAGGTGATTATGACCATCCAGGGCCTTAAAGAAGCACACAGATTGTCCCAACAACAGACCGCTGAAGCTAAGTTTTGGCCTGTGCAAAGTGTAATCAGTTTTTGAAAGAAGTTTTTTTTCTTTCTAACCTTGTAGCCTAAACATAGTTGCTACAGTTTCAAAGCCTCCACTGAATGAAAAGAGAGAAGCAGCCTCTTCAGCTGAGAGGAGACACCTTCCACTCCACAACTTACACCCATGCTGTTGATTAATAGATGCAGGGCAGGCCCATGAAGATAAGCCTTTCACAAACAAAGCTGAGGGTAAACAAGCCGGCCGCAGTCAATATGATTTAACCTTTAACCTAACAGTCATTTTTTTAGCCATTCTGAAACACCAAATCGTGAGATTAGTATTGGCATCCACAGGAAATGGGACCTGAGGTTCAAAGGGACCTGATCTAGTTGCTCAAATCAGTGCTAGGATTTAATCTCTCTCCCTATTCTTCTGGAAAGAGAAGTTTTCATTAAAATCTTATTTCCAACTCAAAGAGTCTAAAATGAAAAGGGAAATCCAACCTCAGAAGCTTTTGGGGGGGGGGAAAATCCTAAAAAAGAAAAATCTTCCCAACGGACTCAGTTATTCTCTCATTCTCAATTCCCCCCTCCCTTCCCTCCCCTCCCCTCCACCGCCCGCCCCGGTCCTGCAGGTGGGCGGTTCTTACTGTTTTTATTATAAAAGATTCCAGAGTCCTTGGATCCACCCAGACCTGACACCTTGACTCAGGGGGTGCGCAGCCGAGCCAGGCAAGTCGCGCGTGCTCTGGGCCCGAAGCGGCGAACGGGGGACGGTCTCGGCGCGGCCACGAGGTCTGCGTCCCTGCCTCCTCCCCGCGCCCCTCTTGCTTCCTACGCTGCCTCCAGCCCCGGACGCGGAACCCCTTCCAGAAGTTCTCTCGGCCTGGGGGAGAGCGAGTTGCCGGCAGCTCTCCGCGCTCCCTCGCCTCAGGTGCCCGCGCTCGTGGGGAGCAGCTGGTGCAGGTGGCGTCGGGGTGCGGTCGATGAGGCGCAGCCTGAGGAAGATGCTGAGCCTTGGGGAGCAGGAGGAGCCCCAGGGCGCAGTCTACCAGGGCGTGGAGAACGACATGGACGACTCCAAGGACTCGCTTAAGGTACCCCGGGCGATGGGCGGTGGGGACGGGTCCGGAGCCCGGGCGGGGGCGGCAGTGCCGGCTGCTCGCCGGCAGCCCCGGGACGGGAGGACGCCGGGCACTGGGGACCTTCTCAGAATTGGGGGGGGGGGGTGGCGGTGGGCGCGAGGGGCCGCGTTAGTGAGGCGCCCCAGCAGCGCCTGCTGTGTCCTTTCTGTTTGCCTGTGGGTTTGCTCAACCTGCCCTTACCCCTGCGGGGGCACCTGCAGTCTGAGGAGACTTACCCCAGAGTACTGGGACTGGCGGGACTGGCGAGTTCCTCCAGGGAGGGGGGCGTCAGGAAGGACTGTGGAAGAGGAGGCCCTCTGACGTTGGCTAGGTGGTCTTCGCGAGGCGCCGAGGGCTAGGGTGGGCTTGAGTCGTTTGAGCGGTTCCTGGGACACCCTGGCGTCCGGAGAGGCACAGTGGCCCCAGAGGGCACGGTCAGGGCACAGAGGCTGTTGAGGGCTCAGCAAACCCGCCCCTGGCTTTTCTCACACGGTCAGCGGGAGGAAGGGTCTCTTTTTAAACGTTAAAATATCACGTCTTTCCAACCTCCCCCCTCCCCCCCCCTCAAATCCATTTCCTGAAGTGGAATCAAGTTAACAGTGCCTCATGTATTTTCCAGAGCGCGGGGGAGGGGGAGTTTGCACAAATACACGTGACTTACAAAATTATATTTTAGAGTACTTTAAAATTCACCTGGAGATGTACCTCACTCTTTTTTGCAGCTTTATAGTATTCCCTTGTGTGAATGTATCATGATTTACCTAATTAGTTCAGCATGAGTAGACACTTAGGTTGTTTTTATTTTGCTATCACACATGTGATTGTGTTTGTGAATGTGAGTACAGCTGATTCTGTTAGTATATTAGTGAATATGTATGCATGTCAAAGTCTTAGCAGGACCAAGAGGTATGTACAGCTTTAATTTTGATAGAAATCACCAGATTGACCTCTAAATAGGTTGCACAAATTGACACTGTTGCCAGTAGTGTGAGTCAGGCATGTGTAGTAAATCACACAAACTGACAAACCAGACTTCTATTTGCGCATACAGATTAAACACTGGCTTTTTTTTTTTTCCCTCCCCCTTAATAATAGCATATTAACTAGGGTCTTTTGGCTTAATCCAAAGAACTGAGATCATGAGTTGACTTCAAGTGCCAGGATAGTGTCTTTGGAATTAATATTATGGACTGTAAGAAAATTTTACATTTCAAAAATCTCATCAGAAATACTTCACTTACCGGGGCGCCTGGGTGGCTCAGTCGGTTAAGCGACTGCCTTCGGCTCGGGTCATGATCCTGGAGTCCCAGGATCGAGTCCCGCATCGGGCTCCCTGCTCGGCAGGGAGTCTGCTTCTCCCTCTGACCCTCCTCCCTCTCATGCTCTCTGTCTCTCATTCTCTCTCTCTCAAATAAATAAATAAATAAATCTTTAAAAAAAAAAATACTTCACTTACCAATGTGGTTTTGTTTTCAAGAGATATTTGCTGAAGGATTTCTGTAACACAGAGTCTCAAACTTTGTTTTTAATTGTCTTCATTTAGTTTTATGGCCTAAGTCAAGTAGAGCTATTTGTTATTTAAGGCTTTTAGAAGCTACAATAGAGCTTGTAGTTGGAAGGGTTTATGTATTTTATTACCTACAGTAATTATAGATCATTCTGTAGGAATGTCAGTGGTGAGACTAATTACAAATCAGTACCATAATACTGTGGAGAGTTCTGATTCTAAGGATTTCCTGATTAAAAACATATGGTATATAGTATTTTCTCCAGCATACACACACCATGTCAGGAATACTAACAAAATCAAAGAATGAAAGAAACCTTAGAAGATGAGAAATGTGGAAAAAGAACCATCTGACTGAGGCCTTTACCTTTTTCCATGACTTTCTTTCAAGAGTTAATACTTTAGCATTTGACTCTTCATTTGTTACAATCTTTCACCTAGCTTCCCTCTTTTTTTTTTTACCTCCTTACTGCTTATATGTATTTCATTAAAGCAACCTAGAACAAATGTATTTGATATGTTTTAAAGTGCTTAGAATTAGCTTCTTTAAAAGTGATCTAGTCTGTTATGTTCTGTATCTAGTCATATAGTTTGGAATCCAAAAGAATCTGAAGTAACCCTGTGACAATAAAAAACTATATTGAATGAATATATAATAATTTTGTCTAAATGACATCCTTGGATTACTTTCAGAACTTTAAGAAGTCTCTTCAAGGGGCGCCTGGGTGGCTCAGTCATTAAGCGTCTGCCTTCAGCTCAGGTCATGATCTCAGGGTCCTGGGATCAAGCCCCGCATTGGGTTCCCTGCTTGCCAGGAAGCCTGCTTCTCCCTCTCCCACTCCCCCTGCTGTGTTCCTGCTCTTGCTGTCTCTCTGTCAAATAAATAAATAAAAATCTTTAAAAAAAAAAAAAAAAAAAATCTCTTCAAAATCTGACTTAACATGTCATGTACTGAATTCAGACTGTTTAACACATCCGATGAGCTTATATAAAGTACTTAGAGGCTCTTTTGTCATTGTGAATTCAGCAGTACCTTATGAGCATCTGAACCTAGTACTTGTTCTCAAGAGTGTGTAATTGGGTTTGTGTTGACAGCATATCACTGAACAGACCTGTAAATTGTTCTCTCTGGCACTGTGGGGTGGGCAGTGTAATCCCTTTCTTATCACTGGGAGAACATCAAATTCAAGTGCTAAAATACTTCCAAATGTAATTAGACACTTTCTTTGATAGAGTGAGACATTGAGAAATAGCTTATTTCTGTAAGAACCTCTTTTTTTTTTTTTATTTTTATTTGACAGAGAGCGAGAGAGTGAGAGCAGGAACACAAGCAGGGGGAGTGGGAGAGGGAGAAGCAGGCTTCCTGCTGAGCAGGGAGCCCGATGTGGGACTCGATCCCAGGACCCTGGGATCATGACCTGAGCTGAAGGCAGACGCTTAACGACTAAGCCACCCAGGCGCCCAAGAACCTCATTTTTAATTTATTACTGAATCTGTTTAAGTTTGGAAATGGTTGCATGCTCATTGTTCTATCCTTCATTCACTAAAATTATGTGTAGTTACAAAGAATTTTGTAGTTGAAAAGTGATACATGTGTATTTAAAGACTCATAGAAAAATGATTTCTTTGGTACTATTCTGTGATAACAGCAAAAACCAAAGTTCAAACTTCTAAGGGATTTTGTTTTATTTATTTCAACCTGGTATTTATTGAATGAATCCTTTTTGTTGTTGAGTAAATCCTAATATGCTCCATGTTTATTAACTATATTAAAACACATTAAGTACTTTAACACTTAATTTTATTTCATATGTGTCAAACATGACCAGTCACAGCCAAAGGTAGAATTAAAGCAAGTACCTGGATCATTTGTTTGGAGGAGGTTTCTGTATTTTCAGGAAGTAGTTATTTTACGGTGGTTTCTATGAAAAGCTACTGTCTTGTAAAATGTTTTTGTTTCATGTAATGAAATATTTGATAAGAAATACCTTCAGAAAAAAATCAGATGTATTATTTGGTCACATACTTGCAAAGCTGGGGGCAACACTGAGAAATAATTTTAGTCTGTATATTAGCATAGCCCTGGAATGATGTTCCATTCCTTTTTCCCACTGATTTTTAAAAAGGTAGTCTGGGGAAATTCTAGTGTGTCCATATGGCCCAACTGTTGCTCTGTAAGAGCTCTGGATTTTCCTTATTTCTCTCTTTCCTTCACTCTCTCTTTTTGGAAAACCTATTTACATATACAAGTATCATGCAAAACAAGTATCCAAATGTGTAGCACATATTTCAGCACAGTGTGAGGAATGAATTAGAGAGTGTTTCTCAAACTTTTTCTGTGTCTTAGAATCCCTTTAAACTTAAAATTGGTGATTCCAAAGAATGCTTGTTTATGGGGTTAAAGCTAGAGACAGAAAGGCTAGGCTAGAGAATGGCATCTTGTAGCTCTCGTGAAAGCCTCAAGGAGGAGGGTGAATTTAGGAGGGCATCAGGAAGGTGGATTGGAAAGGAAAGAGAGCAGGGCACACTTCATTCAGGTAGACAGCCTGGTATAGCTCAAGCTAAGCACTACATGAACATGGCACAGCATGGTGCTAGAAGAGGCTGGCTTCTGGAATAGAACACTTGTGTGCAATTCAGGGACATGTCAGAGTTTGGCTACAGCCTCAGTTTTGGCCCAAACTCTGCAATTCAGCTTTGGCTTTGCCTTTGGCAATCAAATATCAAAATATCTAATTCAATGCCATTTCTGGTGTCTTTGGACTAGTGTGTTATCAGTGATACCGTCTTATCTAAACAATATAAAAATGTTAGCAATAGAATAAGGTATGTTGTTCATATTTGTTGATAATACCTAAATACTCCCTTTCAAATATAAGGAATTCTAGAAGCAACTTTTGAATAACACTCTTGTCAGTCAATTGAAGTGTAATTAATAAATATGATTATAATTACTTTGAAGATTTTTTTTTTTCTTTTTAAAGATTTTATTTGAGAGCGAGAATGAGAGAGCGCACGAGAGTGGGGTGAGGGGCAGAGGGAGAAGCAGACTCCCCCCTGAGCAGGGAGTCCAATGAGGGGCTTGATCCCTGGACTCTGGGATCATGACCTGAGCCGAAGGCAGACGCTTAAGTGACTGAGCCACCCAGGTGCCCCCAATTTTGAAAAGTCTTAATTTTTTGTATAAAACAGATACTAAGAATTTTCAAGTAGGGAACTAGAATAGATTATCAGTTAATATAGATACTAAAAGAGAATACTTAATTTTTAGAAAAACAGTATACTTTTGATCTAAAATGTTTATGAAAATTTAAATGATGCAAGGCAGGATAATAGAAGCAAGTTCATCACATGAAGATTTTTATAAAATTTTGTTTGCAATAGTAACATTAATATCAAATAAAATTATTTTTAAAGATTTATTTAATTTTTAGTAAGTTTATTCTGTTTAGGCCATGAGACTTTCTAGAAAAAGTTCTGTTTGGGAATTTTTCATATCTTGTGAGAATGAATCAAAAGCAAAATGTCAATATTGTCACCACAAAATTTTACAAGGAAAAGACACAATGTCATTTATGATAAATCATCCTCAGTCCAGTCATAATAAAGAATATAAAAAGCATGAGGAAGAAAAGAGAGTATTAGAGAAAAATAAGGTATTCAAAAAAAGCTCTCACTTCTCCCCTGACATCAGTGGAAATGAGCATGTGTTTGGAGCTACACTTTCACAGGCCAGTGACAACAGCCAACTGTGCCAAAAACTTACTGAACTGGCTTTCCAAAGGCTATTCTTATGGTTTAAAATATTTTAGTCTGTCACACAACTCATTCTATGATAATGGTTTTTACCTCCGCTTCAGTTTCTCTCGTATGTTGGTTTTTCCATCATTGACCAGTCAGCCAAAATACATATTCCATGCATCTCCTGTTCAAGTTCTGACTTTGCCATTTACTGGGTGCCTTTGGGCAAATTGTGTAACCTCTCCGTGTCCTTGTGTCCTAGTCCTATTTACTTTATCATAAGCATGATAAATAGTTTTGGATGATAGTAACCTTTTAACAATTAACTTGTATTGAGGTGACTGGGCAGCTCAGTTGGTTAAGCGTCTGACTCTTGATTTTGGTTCAAGTCATGATCTCAGGGTTGTGGTATTGAGTCCCCACATTGGGCTCCACCCTCACCAGATTCTCTCTCTCTCCTTCTCCCTCTGCCCCTCCCAACTTAAAAATTACCTTATATTATTAAGTTTTACATATGCTCGTTGGAGGTAACAATTTTTTATATACTTCCAGGTGGTTTTTGAAGGAAGTACATGTAGATTTAAAAACCTTATGAAGAAACGAAAGAAATTAAGCAAATATGATGATATGAATGCATCCCCTTTGCACCATGCTGCGGAAGAAGGTCAAGTGGAGCTGTTGGAGATGATCATCAATGACTCCTCTTTCGAAGGTCACAGGATGTTACAATGAGTGCATTATAAGTCCATCATCCCATTAGATTCATTGGGAAGAGTGGTATGAAGTAATTTTGAAGGGCAGATTAGTTCCAGATTATAAAGGGCTTGAATATCTCACTCAGGAGTGTGACTTTTCCCTTCAGGCCAGTTTCCACTGAAATACTGCAAAGGATGGTTCAGGGATTTGGGACATTGCACAACATGCAGAGATTTTGTTTATATACATTTTATGTATTCTTCTTTACTATTTCCACTGAGGTCATTCTGTACTTAAATTGCATCATTGAACAAAATCAAGGCTCCTATCCAGTTTCGTGCACACACAGCCATGTTTGAGAAACTCAGCTGTAGTCACATAAGGAAGGGCGATGCCACAGATTTAAGCAGTGAGATATTGTGATAAGACCTTTATTATTTAAGATGATTCCATCAGTATTGTGGGAGATGGATTGGAAGTGGAAGCCCAGTTGAAAAGCTACTTTAGTAGCAAAGAGTCCATGAGGGTTTTGAGATTGCAATAGGGAGAAAGGGAGAGAATCAAGAGCTATTTTGCATGTAGAATGGACAGTGCTTGATAAGAGATTGAGTGTGAGGAGTAAGCAGGAAGCAGTTGAACTGACTTTGAGATTTCTAATTTAGGAGATTAGGCTAATAGTGTAGCTATCCAGAAAAGAAGGCATATAAAAAGAACAGAAGAAAAGTGAGAGTGAGGTGTGAATAATAATGAATTTGGTTTGGTCATACTAAGTCTGAAAGGTCCAGAGGACCTCTACTTGGAAATATCCAGTAGACTAGTAGACTAATAGCTAGTGTTCTAGTAGACTAGAACTCTAGAAGGAAGAGAGCTGCCCCCACAGGGCCATTGTTCATAGAAAGTATCTGAAGCTATGGAAGTACATGGAAATCCTTTAGGGGACCGTGAAATTGACAGCAAAGGTAGCTTAAGGGTAAGGCACTGACATTAAGGATCAGATGGCAGAGGAAAAGCCGGCAAGAGAGTGGTGAAGAAGGCGGTGGATAAGAGATTGATGGTATAGAAGCCCGGGGAAGAGTTATCAGATAGATGCATAATAAGGGTAACTGCACCCAAGAGCTCAAGTAGGAAGATCACAATAACCCTTGTGTTAAAGGGCCTCACTGACCTTTGTAAAAATGATTTCTGAAAACTGATAGAGATAAAAGTCAAATTCAAGTTATTTAATTAGTGAACGGGAATTTATTATTGTAGGCCCCTGCTTAAGTTTGGTGCTGAATGAAATGCTTGGAGTGACTTGATCAGACAGAATGGTCAAAGGATGTGTATGAGTATGAGAGAGTGGGAGTGTGTGTGTGTGGGGGGGGTGTATTGCTGAGAATGAGGTACTTGGATGAATGAAAGGAGAGTGGAAAGATAAATTTTAAAAGGAGGAAAATGGTCAGGTGGCGCCTGGGTGGCTCAGTCGTTTAGCATCTGCCTTCAGCTCAGGTCATGATCCCAGGGTCTTGGGATCGAGCCTCGCATCAGGCTTCCTACTCAGCGGTAAACCTTCTTCTCCCTCTCCCACTCCCTGCTTGTGTTCCCTCTCTCACTGTGTCTCTCTCTGTCAAATAAACAAAATCTTTAAAAAAAAAAAAAGGAAAATGGGCAGTGTGCCTGCGGCATGGTTGCACATGGTCCCCAAATCCTATTCATGACTAAATACTTCCCCCTCCTCAGACATAATAATATCCTGCCACTGATTAAAAAGGCTGATAAAGCAGTCATGTATATTTTAGAATAGATATAAGACACTGCTGTATAAAAGGTTATATTCTTATGCTGAGCTCACAGGGTAAATAGTACAATATGGTGCTTTATAGAAAGAAGTGGAAACTGTGTAGCAGTAGGGGCACCAGCTCTAATTCCAGTCTTAATGGTTTATTAGTGGTGTGTCTTTTTTCTCATTAACATTTTTTTGAACCATTGCTATGGGCCACTATACTAAGATCTTTGAAGACATGATTTGATATTCTCCCCCCCCCCACCCGAAGCGTTGTGAAGTATTTATGTATTTTAAGCTTTCCCCTCCCTCTCCCCCACCCCTTCCTACCAGATTTGAATATAATAACGCTGAGGTTCAAAGAGTAAGGCAGTTTTCAGAACTCCATACTGCTTGTGTAACACTGGCAAAGCTTTGAACCTCTAGGCCTCATTTTTCTTTATTTTTCTGAAAAAACTGGTCATGGTTCCTTGTGGGCTGTTGAAGGGTTGAGTGCAATAATGGTCGTATGGAACTTAGTGTTTCTGGCATATAGTTACGGCTTTTACATAAGCTCAGTATTTTATAACTATCCTCAAAGTCATAGTGCAGATAAAAACATAGAGCAACAGGAGAGTCTGTTTCTTGTGGATGCTATAGACAGACATCTAACTCATTTGACAAAGTCCGTGCCGTACTTCAGCATATCCCCTGTAGGTGTCCATTAGACATTTCCTGAGAACTGAAGCTATATTTTAATGTTTTTATAAAGAAGGTGAAGCCTATGTCCGCAGCACTTGGCACTGAGCTTTGAAGTGAACAGGCATGCAATAGGTGTTGAATATAGTGCAAGCAAAATCTAACTCTTATTTCGGTGTATTTTTCTAGTGCTGAATGTGATGGATGATTATGGAAATACCCCTCTGCACTGGGCCGCAGAAAAAAACCAGGTTGAAAGTGTTAAGTTTCTTCTTAGTAAAGGAGCTAACCCAAACCTCCGAAACAGCAACATGATGGCACCCCTTCACATAGCTGTGCAGAGCTTGCACAACGAGGTGATGAAGGTAAGGCTGCTCCCTGCTCCCCATCATAGCATGGGCCAGGACTCAGGTCCAGTGGTCTCTGCCTGAGCCACTGAGCCAGAGTGGCCAACCTAGCCTACCAGGATGGACGAAATATAGTGATTATAACATTGGTTTTGCTTTTGACCAACCAATGATGATTGATGATGATAGTCTTATCTTTAAGACTAGAGATAGAAGATTTCTTATAGGGCGCCTGGGTGGCTCAGTTGGTTAAGCGACTGCCTTTGGCTCAGGTCATGATCCTGGAGTCCTGGGATCGAGTCCTGCATCAGGCTCCCTGCTCGGCGGGGAGTCTGCTTCTCCCTCTGACCTTCCCCCTTCTCATGTGCTCTCTCTCTCTCTCTCACTCTCTCAAATAAATGAATAAATAAAATCTTTAAAAAAAAAATCTTATATATCAGCATTTTAAGAAAAGTTTTATATGTTTCAATTTCTTAATCCTCATTAAAAGAAACAGAACTATGTACTAAGACTATTACCACTATTTCATAGCTGACGGAACTGAGGCACAGAGAGAATGAAATAATTTGCCTAATGTCGTATAACTGGTTGAAAGCAAAAATTAGGAATTTTGTTCTCATCTTTATGTTTGTGAGTTAATGCTTTACTTTTTTTTACCTGACTGATAACATGATAAAAAGGAAGATAGTGATGAATGAACGCCTCAGTGAAGACAGAAAACATAATTGTGACTTAACTATTTTTGTTAGACAACATGCCTTAGTGGATGGCATGTCTTGGCAGAAGACATAATGATACTTTTGGGGGAATTTCTTAATTTTTTCAAGGCTTCAGAGTGTTGTCAAATAAAGGAAATGCTGGTGAATGCCAAAAGGGTGAGTTTTAGGCCAAGGCTTTTAAACTGCATTGCAGAGTCTCTCAGACATATGGGAAGACACACATGGTTACTTAAAGAGCACTGAAACTTACAAATGGATCAGGTTCCACATATTCATTTCTGAGAGAGGCAATTTGGAACTTACAATAAGTTTTCCTGAGGTAATTACATTGCAAATAATGACTTGGATATTATGCTAAGCCACATATCTTAATTAGTTCGAGTTGCTCTAACAAAATACCATAGATTGTGGGCCTAAAGCAAGAACATTTATTTTTCATGGTTCTGGAGGCTGGGAAGTCCAAAATCAAGGCACTTGCCAATTTGGTGTCTGGTGGGAGCCTGCTTCCTGTTTCACATATCTGTCATTGCACTGTGTCCTTATAAAGCAGAAGGGCGAGAGAGATTTTGGGGTTTCTTTTATATTCTTCATCACCTTCAGAAGGCCCCACCTCCCAGTACCATCACATTGGGGATTAAGATTTCAGCATGGATTTTGGAGGGACAAAATTAGCTGGCCCATCACACCATACCCAAACCTACTTTGTCTGTAAATCACCCAAAAAAATCCCAGGGGTGTTCTTGAGCTCCATGCTCCTTTAGCCCAGACACCTTCCTCTCAGCTCCCTGGGTCCTTGGTTCCTTGAAGCCAGGCATAGAGGGTGTTAGAGGGGCCTGCTTTCTGCTTTCCCACTGTAACTTGTATAGATAGAGTATAGCTCTGTCATTAATACCTAGCACATGGTATTGTAACCAAAATTCATGTGCTCCAGGAAACAAACTGAGGGTTACGGAAGGGGAGGGGGCTGGGGGGATGGGATAGCTGGGTGATGGGTATTAAGGAGGGCACGTGTTGTGATGAGTACTGGGTGTTATACACAACTAATGAATCATTTAACACTACATCAAAAACTGATGATGTATGATACAGTGGCTAACTGAACATAAAAATGAAAAAAATATTTAAAAAGATTTATTAAAAAAAAAAAAAAGTTTATGTGGTTTTCTCCGGCTCTGGCTGGTTATCTTTGAAGGAGGGACTGTGTGCAACTAATCTAAATACCTCCATTCCTCACCACTATGGCTCCTGAATAAATGAATGAGTAATGGGCATTTTGCCTGAAGGAGAAGGGATGAGCTTAAGTGTCCGCCCCTAAGAAGATGGTTCAGGACTGAAAAGGCCTTTGGCAGCAGGCTATTTGTTTTTTAAATGTCTGCATTGTTTGTGACCCAGATGCTTATTCTGTACCGTTTGCATTGGACCACTAGTGACCCTGGGGACCCCTTTCCAACCAAAGAGGCCTCTTATTTCCTCAAGGAACTCTTGTGCTTCCTCTGAAGGCTCTTTTCAGAAGCAAATGCCCATCGACTTAATTAACCTTGACTCTGAAAGTGTGATTTGGGAATTCAAAGGCAGGTAATGGTTGAAAGGCTATCTTTAATTAGGAATCAGGAATGTTAAGATTAACAAGTACAGAAAGATACCACATAGAAATAGAAAAGAAAGTTTAGAAATAAGCCCATAGCTGATTTATAAAGTAGATGGGGGGTATAACAAAGAATTTCCTGGTAACACCAGAACAAGGGGAAAAAAAAAAAGGGCAGGGTTATAAGAGATTTGAAATTAGTTGCCTCTCCTTTGCTTGACCTTACCAGCCATAACTTCATCTAAAAATATTTCTAAACCCCTCCACTTCATCGGAGATGAAGTGAATGGAAGGAGGAGGAATTTTGGGGTGTTTCTCTGTGCACTTGCAAGCCCCTCTAGGGCTGCCTCTCCCAGTTACGCCCATGGGTCCGGCCTGTACCCCACCAGCCTTTGCTGAATGTAGAATGCTTCTCCATTGTCTACTTGGCCAGCCTTCCCCCAGACCTTCTACCGCTGCCTGTATGCTTGTAAAGTAAGAAACTGTTGCATGTTCCCTCAAGTTCTTGTTACAGATACCAGTAGTGTTTCCTGGGACACTTGGCCTAGGGTTAGTGGGTGGCCTTGTTTCTCTATAGCCTGTAAGCCTTAGTCCTTAGGGCTTACCCCATAGGTATCCAGTGGTTTGACCCTCCCGTGAGGCTTCCTGGATTTTTACCAAAGGGACCACTGGAGGCCACACCTGCAAACTTCCAGACTTGCCTGGTCATGAGTGAATCTGGAGTAGGCACAGTTTAGTTGCTCTCTCTGGGATCTCTGCCACATAAAATTTTACACAGCTTTATGAAAAATTGTGCTTACGGTAGCAAGCAGTAACACCCTAATAAGTACAGTAAATCTATGATCTCTGATTCTAAGAGGGCAAAGAGAGAAAAATCTCTTACAGACTCGGTAAGTTACTTTACATGGGAATCTAGAGTTTGTTGAGAACAGAATGTGAAAGTGCCTGACGTTCAGAATGAACTTGTGTTCTCGTTTTCTTTCATCCATCAATAATCTACGTGTTCTTACATACTAAAATCTCAAGTTTGTTTGAGCAGAGCTAATTAGTAAGCCTAATTCATTTGCTGACATATCAAGGCATATTCTATTAATAATAAGGGGCTCTATGCATTTTTTTTTTTAAGTCAAGGTTTTTAGGAAACAACTTGTTTAATTTTTCTTAAGAAATTGTAAGTACATATTATAGTTTTATCATAGTCTTGTTACAAGAGAAAAGGCCTCTAGTAGGCCAATTCAAAGATTCTCTCTTGGGGGAGACATTTATATGAGATAATTATTGTTAGATTTAATATAAAATAAAGACTGGTTAAAGATCTATAGATTCTTGGCCTATAATCAGTTGGAAGCCACCAGGTGAGGGGGTGTCCTGGGCATGCTACGAAGGCTCACACGCACAAGTTGTATCTTTCCACAATGTCAGCTTTATTCAGTCATAAAGCAAAGTTAATCACAATTCTAAAGCAGGTTCAGGATTCCAAACTCAGTGACGTTTCACCATGTGATTAAACTTGGCTTCTTACACAGCCCCCGGAGCAGGACAGAAGACAAATCACACAACAAACAAGGTAACAGAAGGGTGCAGGAAGTTAACAAATCAAACTCGAAGTCTGTCTGTGGGCGCACAGTTGAGATAAGTCCGGTCCGGGTCAGCTTTCGGCACTCACTGCTTCAGATCAATCGGGCAGAGCCTTCTGCAGCAGTCTGAAGAGTCTGACCGTTTGCTGCCCAAATCCTCCCATTTCTAAAGGGATTGAATCTGTCTTGGATCTCTGCAGACCTCCTCTGGTTTTGCTCCTTATTAGTTCTGGGGTGTCAGGTGCTGGTCCCAGCGATACCTCCTAACTGCAGTACCTTAGCTGCTTGTGTCATTGCTTGACATGAGAGACTCAATTGTGATCTCTACAGAGGGGACAGGTCTTCAGTTAAATTCCATCATTGCTTAACCATTTTGTCAGGAATGCTAAGTTATTAAATCATAGAAAAAGTTTCTATTCCGGACTAAGTTTGAATTCATTGAGTTAAGCCATACCAGTGTTACATGAACTCTCTTTTCTCTGCTGAAGAAAAATAAAGTTTTTAATTGACATTTCCCAGAATACTTAGAATAGAGGTACAAGACAAATGGCTGGAGGGGAGAAAGCAGCCCTTCCCTTCCCACTCCCTCCTCCCTCTCTCCCTTCTCTCTGTCTCGCCCTTCTTCTCCTCCCTTCTTCCTCTACACTCATATTCTGAATGGCTCCACAGAAGCTGTTAGTTAACATAGTTCATTTAATACGAGTGAGAAGTGTTAAGTGAGCTGTTTATTAGTATCCACATTTCTTCTAGTTTCACAACTCCATATTGCCTTAATTGATGTGATCTAGAAATCGCTCTTTCTTTCTTTCAAGAGCACATGCATGGGCACATGGAGGGTAGGGAGGGGTAGAGGGAAAGGGAGAGAGAGGATCTTAAGTAGGCTCCATGCCCACCATGGAGCCTGACACAGGGCTTGATCTCATGACCCTGAGATCGTGACCTGAGCCAAAATCAATAGTCAATCGCTTCACCAACTGAGCCACCCAGGTGCCCCCAAATCACCATTATTTCATCTTTTTTGAGAAAGGTATGTAGTAACTACTAAGTACGATGTTTGTGCCAGATTCTGTGGGAGAGGGATGAGAAAAGATGAATAAGGACATGGTCCCTAGCATCCAGGAGCTTATAATCTAATGGAAGACAAATTCTTTTTGGAAACTTGAAAGCTAACTGACTGTTATTCCCCTCTTTTGTGTAGGTCTTGACTGAACACAGCAGTACAGATATTAATTTGGAAGGAGAAAATGGAAACACAGCTGTGATAATCGCATGTTCCAAAGACAACAGTGAAGCACTGCAAATCTTGGTTTGTATTTTAACCATTTTTCCCCATTTTCTTTCCTTCTTTAGGGTAACATGAATCATTGTTATTTATAGCAGCTCTTGATTTCTCAGCAAAATATAAACTGCAGAAAATGTCAGAAAAAAATAGTTTTTTGTGTTTCTGTATTTGTATACTCTCCTTAAATCGATCTGAGGTTGCTTACAGAAGACTCACAGGAAAACATTAAAGAATATGTGAAGAGAACCAAGTGAAAAGGAAGTATAGACAGCAAAAATGAAGGTGAAGCTGCTGGTTAGGCTAGACTACAGAATGTGAAGTAGAGTAGCTTGGATGTTAGTAAAAGTGGACCATAGTTTTTACTCTGAGCTTCTGAATAGTCTGAGGAGAGATAAACATAGTCAACTGCAAACTTACTGTTGGGCTCATGAAATAAAAGCCAAGAGACACAGCTATTCATGTTCCCAGGACTAGAAGTTGCTGCCATGGATTCTCAGAAAGGGAGCCCTATGTGACATAATGACCAAGGTCTTTGGCCATAGCCCTAAAAGTAGGGCCAGCCCTCTCTCTGGTGGGATTTCCTGGGGTGGTCCACTGAATCTGGAGATGCCCACCTAAAATGACTGACTCTTACCCTACATACTGTCCCTTTTGAGTGTGGTGTTAGAACTCCAGAAAATAGCTTTCTTTCAACTATCCCTTAATCACGTGCATGTTGCTCAGGCCAGGGTATATATTTTTGCCACTTGATTTTTTTTTTCCTCCACTATCCCAGAGAGTAGGAAAATAAAAATAATTTTAGAAATCTTCCTGAATATTTAAGTTTACAAATAGGTTCTAACATGTTAATTAGATGTTTTGGAGAAAAAATACATATTCCTATAAACTGTCATGATTGGACCAAAACGAGGATAAAAATAAATGAATTAGCACTCAAACTAAGAGTCTAGAAAAAGAGCTTCAAATAAAACAAAAGAAAATTGTAATAAAGGAATAGTAAAGTTGTAAACAAAAATTAATGATTTTTGGATTATTTGATAAGTTGTTTCTTTGAAAAAGAAGATAAAATAGAGCTGGTATGGGCTAAGTCTAAATAAAAAAGAAAAATATAAAGTGCAAATCACAGAGGACTTTATCTGGATATGGTAGGAAATTTTAAGATGACAAAAGATCAGTATGAATAATCCTTTTCTTAAAAAATTGGAAAATCCTTTTTAAATGGATAGTTAAAAGTAATTGAAATTTAGAAATTAACCAAAAGTTAATTCTCATTTATGTATAGAACCATAAAAAATATTAAAAATGCATTATTAAGCTCTGGAGTCAGCTAATTTTACAAGCTTTTATAGATTTTACAAGTTCTTTAAAACTTTCATGGAAAAAGTTTTCAGGTAACTGTTTTGTAGCATAAGAAAAGAGTGAAAATAACCAGATTAATTTTAAAAAAACAAATATAATAATTCCAAAATTTGACAGTTTTCCTCAAAAAAATTTAGACCAATTTTACATATAAATAAACATATAGATGCAAAATCTTAAAAATACTAGCAAAATTGATTGAAATCATTAAGAGTAGCACACGGTACCACATTGGCCTTATCCAGGGAATGTAGAGATAGTTTAGTATCAGATTATAGCACATCAGTTGACCTGAGCAAACCAAGCATATGATGATATCCACTTCTTTATCTTTAAATGGATAAAAATTTATCTTTAAGGTATTCTTACAAATCTGTGAGGAAAAGACTACAGAAAATTGGCAAGGGACACATGAAGTTTAATTAATTTCTTTAATCGAAGAGAAACCTTGAAATAATGAGATTCAATTTTTTTTTTGTCTCTTAAATTGGAAGGATGAGGGGCGCCTGGGTGGCTCAGTCATTACGCGTCTGCCTTCAGCTCAGGTCATGATCCCAGGGTTCTGGGATCAAGCCCTGCATCAGGCTCCCTACTCAGTGGGAAGCCTGCTTCTCCCTCTGACCCTCCCCTTGCTTGTGTTCCCTTTCTCGCTGTGTCTCTGTCAAATAAATAAAATCTTAAAAAAAAAATTAAATTGGAAGGATGAAAAAAACTTGTTAATTTGATATTCAGGGTTAGAGAAATTTTGATGAATCAAGGAATTTTGTTCACTGTGGGTGTGAATACTTTTTAATTCTCGGAATACATTCCAAGGAGATAATTAAAGCTATTACTAATATTAATGCTAGTGGTACATATATCAGATGGAGAAAACTGGGGGGAAAAAAGTTTGTTCAGTAATAAGGATTTATTGTATAAAGTTTTGTGTATCCAAAAATGGAATATGTACTTAATAAAATCATATTTTTAAAGAATGTAAACTTTTTGAACAAAATGATCACATAGTATGCACATAATTACTTTTGAAAAGAAATAAGACAAAAAAGATTGTCTCTTAAAATGTAAACCAACACTGTCCCTCAAAAGTGAGATTATAGGTAATATTTGCTTCTTTAAATTTTTTTTTTTTTTTAAAGATTTTATTTATTTATTTGAGAGAGAGAGACTGAGAGAGAGAGAGCATGAAAGGGGGGAGGGTCGGAGGGAGAAGCAGACTCCCTGCCGAGCAGGGAGCCTGATGCGGGACTCGATCCAGGGACTCCAGGATCATGACCTGAGCCGAAGGCAGTCGCTTAACCAACTGAGCCACCCAGGCGCCCGGTAATATTTGCTTCTTCACAGCTTCCTGCTTTTTCAGATTCTTTCCTTTTGTGAAAATAAAAGGCACTTAAAACTGAAGTTCAATGATGTATAAAAAAATGATAGCTGAAAATGATGGACTCAGAGATCAAGGTAACATTCTTTTAGTAGAGAATTTCTACTATGAAAATACCTGATTTTCATTCTTTTAGTAGAGAATTTCCATTAATGAAAATACCTGATTTTCATACTTTAACAAGAGTGCTGGTCTTACCATTTATTAATTTTACATAAATGAGAGGACAGGAATCTGGGAAATACCACTTTATTTATATAAGGTATTGAGCATAGAAATAGGAGAAGTCATGATAATATTTTAAAACACTTCATTAATTCTATTGAAAAATGTGTTAGTTGGAGTATTAAGGTTGATATTTTTATGTCTACATTGTCACTTCATCTTTGGAAAATATAAAGTGTCTCTAGTTCATAATCCTAGCCTCCTTCCAAAATTACCTTCTTGCCTAGATTTCATATCCTAAGAAGCTTTTCTATATAGTGTTACCTAGGCACAGAGTAATGAAATGGTCTAGGAAAGACATTTAATTCTGGTTTATCCTTGTGATTTGGGGTTTTACTTGTGTCAGTTGACATTTTTTTGTTTGTTTGTTCTTTTCCTCCAGTTAAATAAAGGAGCTAAGCCATGTAAATCAAATAAATGGGGATGTTTCCCTATTCACCAGGCTGCGTTCTCAGGTGCCAAAAAATGCATGGAAATAATATTAAAGTTTGGTGAGTAGAGGCTTTCATACATTATATACTATAAAGAAACCTATTCTGCTGGATGCTATTTGAAAAATATTTAGTAGAGATTATACACAGGCTTTTATATAAGTCTAAATATCCTTTTTTAAAAAAATTTATTTATAATGTTTGTCCTCTTGAATTCTGTTTTCCTCTGAAGGTGAAGAACATGGATATAGCAGACAGTCTCACATTAACTTCGTGAATAATGGAAAATCTAGTCCCCTGCACATGGCTGTTCAAAGTGGTGACTTGGAGATGATTAAAATGTGCTTGGACAACGGTGCCCATTTGGAACTGATGGAAGTAATTGTTCACGTTCTACATGCTGCTTTTATTTAGGGTTGTCATAAATTAGTTTCCAAAATGCTTTATAGCTCTTTTACAGTTAATTCAGATTGCAGCAGGCATTATTTTTTGCTGCTCATGTAGAAGCAGAACAAGAGAATATCCCAGATTTCAACCTAGCCAAAGAATTTTGAGAGCTACCCAGAGCACTTGCAAACACAAATACAGGACAGGTGATGATATGGATAATGATAGTAGAGGTACTGTCAGAGCTGTCAAAAGCTCTCAGACTGCAAGTAAGCAAAATTGCTAGCATGATTCTTATATTAATGCTTGATTTTGTTGACCTGGGAAGAAAAACCTCACAGCTGAATTTAGGTCATATCCTTAAATTTGGACTTAAATATTGATTCTGATATTAAAACTCTTTACAGAATGGGAAGTGCACACCCCTTCATTTTGCTGCCACCCAGGGAGCCACTGAGATTGTTAAATTGATGATATCCTCCTATTCTGGTAGCAACGATATTGTCAACGCAGTGGATGGAAATCATGAGACACTCCTTCACAGGCAGGTTTCCTACCTATCATTGTGTGTACACATTTATAGTCTGCATGTGTTAAATTATACCCTGCAAGAAAAAGTTAACACTTAGAGTAGCAGAGATTCTATAGTTCAAAAGAAAAGAGCAGAGATAAAGATCCTGTGTTTCAACTGGAATCTCTATGTTCCTCTGGAATTAGAGTGTTAAATAGAATTTCTTAGAAGAAAATCTCCAGTGGCATGTTCTGGATCATTTCTTAGGCCAGTGGGTATAGGCTCAAGATTAACTTTCTATATGCTCAGGAGATCAATGTACATGCTTTTCTAAGCCTTTTCTTATTTGTTTCAATTCCTTATGTGTGTCTTCTCATTTTTAGTAGGGATAATGGAGCAGTTACCTCTGGATGTTCCACTTTTCCCACCTCTTTCTGCTCCCCCTCACAATTTTAATATTTTCAAACAGTTTTTAGGAAATGGTGGCCAAGCTCCAAACAAGATAAAAGTTTAACAGGAATACACATCAGAGAAAAAAAAGCATCTGAAACTGTAGGCTTACTAGATGCTAGTATGGACTGAGAAGGGAAAGTAAGGAGTAAATGCTTCCTGTGTGAGTGAAAGAAGGAGCTGAGATGAGCCTTCCCTCTCTCTGTCCTTGCCTTTCTCTCCCTCTCACAAATTGGTATTTGCAAATAAAAGATTGGTGATATGAAAATGGCTATTAAATCAGAACAAAAACAACAGAATAACCTCCAGACTGGAGATTCTCAAATACCTGCATATTAGAATCATGGGGGTAGTTTATAAAATCCCAATGCCAGCTCATAACCCAGATTACATCAGATTCTTTGGGATGGTCTCGGGAACTTTTTAAAACTCTATAAACTATTTACAGGTTTTAGCCAATTTAGAAACCCCATGATCTGGATATAGTTAAAATGTGTCCATTTGGATCACAGCTTTAATGTACAAGTATGCATAAGAAGGAATTATTTTAGAAAAATAGATCATTCACTTGACCCACATGTGTCCTCAGCCTGGTGACTACTCTAGTTGGACATACTCAACTTGGACTGGCTGTAGATTTCTTGGACCAGTTCAGTCCAATTCTGATTATCCTAATACTGATCTATAATCCTGGAATGTCCTTCTAATAGCCATTGACATTTGGAGTTTATCTTGAGCTTCAAAGGGAAGTTTGCTCTTTGGGCTAGAATTCTTTTTGTTACCATAGTGCAAAGACCCCAGTACATTGTTCTGACTGAAACAGTAAGCTTTGGAGTAAGGGGAATAGGGTGCCAGCCCTATCTGGCTATGTAATATTTGGCAAGTCGTTAACATCTCCCAGCCTCAATGTTAAGATCTACTGAGAATTTGCATTTTTAGCGAACTCCCAGCTGGTGCCAGTGCTGGTCTATGGTCCACACTTTGAGCAGCAAATCTCTAAACTGGGGAGATAGAAGAATAAATTAAATAGGGCCTTAATGTTTTATTCATTTCCTATAATTGCTAAACCTATTTCATGTAATTTATTTATTTATTTATTTTAAAGATTTTATTTATTTGACAGAGACAGAGATAGCGAGAGTAGGAACACCAGCAGCGGGAGTGGGAGAGGGAGAAGCAGGCTTCCCCTCAAGGAGGGAGCCCGATGTGGGACTCGATCCCAGGACCCTGGGATCATGACCTGAGCCGAAGGCAGACGCTTAATGACTGAGCCACCCAGGCGCCCTATTTCATGTAATTTAAATGTAATACAACCTCTTGTGAATTTGGGGTGAAAATTGATAAGCTGATTCTGAAATTTATATACAAAAGGCTAAGAATAGCTGAGATAATCTTAAATAGGAACAAAGAATAAAGATCTGCAATAGGAAACAAAGTATTTTTTTTAAGCATTTTATTTGACAGAGAGAGAGACAGGGAGAGAGGGAACACAAGCAGGGGGAGTGGGAGAAGGAGAAGCAGGCTTCCTGTGGAGCAGCGAGCCCGATACGGGGCTCGATCCCAGGACCCTGGGACCATGACCTGAGCCGAAGGCAGATGCCTAACGACTGAGCCACCCAGGCGCCTGAAACAAAGTTTTCAATCATTAGTATTAACATTTGTTACAGAGGTGCTTTAATATAGGTTGAAAGTTTTTACTGGCTTTATTAATATTATCCTTATGACTGGCTGTGAAATAATACAAAAGTGACTTCAGTTCTCCCCAAAATTTGTCTTTGGCTTCATGAAACCTTAGGAAAGCTAATGCTGCCTTGTTAACTTTTGGCAAAGAAAGGGCATCTTGAACACTGCAGATGAATTTTAGGTGCATCTTGCATGCAACTCTTTTTATTCCCCATGATCGCAGTGATAACAAACCTGTTCTTTTGTTTTGTTTTAAGCTCTTAGGACAGATGTCACTACTCACTTCACATCTTCATGATGATTTTACAAGGAGAAAATCATTTAACTAAAAGATGAGGAGGAAAACCTTGTGATGTATTTGAACTATTACTATTACTCTGAAAATATGGTCCTCATCACAACCAATTATTTTTTAATAAAATTTTATATTTCAGATTATACAAAATTAAAAATTCTGAAAGGTTATTGATTGCCTAGCATTTTATTATGTTGTTAAATGGTCATTTAAATTGACTTTATGAGTGCAATATAGTAGCTTATTATATTTATATCAGCAGTACCTTAACATGTGTGTCACTTTCTTTTTGCAGAGCCTCACTATTTGATCACCATGAACTAGCAGACTACTTAATTTCAGTGGTAACTATTCCATGGACAGTTTTTTATTTTATTACTATTTCTAGTTGAAAAATCGTAAAGTTACATAATATAAATTTTCAAAATAAGCCAAGTTTTTTTTTTTTTAAGATTTTATTTATTCGAGAGACAGAGATAGAGGGAGAGGGAGAGGGAGAAGCAGACTCTCCGCTGAGCCAGGAGCCCGATGTAGGGCTCGATCCCAGGACCCTGGGATCATGATCCGAGCTGAAGGCAGATGCTTAACCATCTGAGCCAGGTGCCCCAAAATAAGCCAAGTTTTAATTTGTTGCTTCTCAACAAAAAAGGTTACAAAAAGATGATTGACACATTTACAAATAGGATATAATGTGAATGAATACATTCAGGCCAGACGTCATTGCCATGCAGTTGGTCAGAAGTACCGAAGTGTGCTTTTGATACCTGGATCCACGTTTTTAGTGTTGGGAGTTGGTGGGTACATGGCAGGGACAGTTCTGTGAACCAGTCCTAGAAGAGGGTTAGGCTTTGCAACCCTGCTGACTCTTCCATGCACGAGAAGCTTCGAGGTAGAAGCAGGACAAGTAGCACATGTCGCTTCCACCATTCACTGTAAGCTTCTACCCCAGCTGCCTCAGTGAAAACAGTGAAAAACTGAGAAATTAAAAATATTGTCCAAAGCTTGTTACAAGTGAAAGCACACAATCTTTTTCATTCGAAGAAGTGTACTCAGTTGGCTTTTGAGTTAAATTTTAACAAGTCATTTATACAGATAAATATATGGTGTATTTATTTAAGCCCCACCATATCAACAATGAATGTAATTCCATTTGTAATGTTTATTGTGGGTTTGTTGTCAATAGCAACATTGAAATTGTGATGTTTACATAGAGGAATCCTGGAAAGATTCATTATATGCCGTAGTTTTGTCATGCATGGTTTCCTGCAAATGCAGCCATGTCTTCACCTGGCAAGAGAACTGTGGCAGAACCTCACTAACCAACATGAGATTTTCAAAGGGGACACTGGTGCTGTTGTCCTCTGTATTTGCTGGGTCCGCCCAAAAACAGGGAAATATTCACAGTCGGAGTTTAAGCTATTTTTATTACCTGTCCAAAAGATAGAATTCAGGGGGCGCCTGGGTGGCTCAGTCATTAGGTGTCTGCCTTTGGCTCGGGTCAGGATCCCAGGGTCCTGGGATCGAGCCCCGCATCGGGCTCCCTGCTCCGCGGGAATCCTGCTTCTCCCTCTTCCACTCCCCCTGCTTGTGGTCCCTCTCTCGCTGTCTTGCTCTCTGTCAAATAAATAAAATCTTAAAAACAAAAACAAAAAAAACCAAAAGATAGAATTCTTTCCATGAACTTTTTTAAGCCTTTGTTTTTGGTCATGTAAAATATTATAACCATAACACGTCATGATAAGTACTTTATCATTTAAAATATATATGATTTTTAAATATAAATTTTCTCAAATATTTGGCTAAAATTTTACTTTAGGATCTGAGTTAGTTCAGTTATTTAAGTTCATCTATTTCAGATGAAGTAGATTTTTTTAAAAAGTGAACAACTTCTTGTGAAAGTTTTAAAAATCACATATGCAATAAATTTGGAAGGTTTTTGTATTATGGATATTTAAAAATCTTTTCTTACGCTGAGAACTAAACTATTGCTATAGACCAGAGGATTTTATTTTTATGATTTACATAGTAACACTGATCTATTGCCAGACGTCAAACAAAAAGTTAGCATGTGAGGATAATTTTTGTTGTTGAAATTGTAAAAGAATGTCTTGATTTCTGATATTACAACATATGAATTATAGGGAAATTCCAAGTAGTTCTGTAGTTATGTGCTTGAGTGCTAGCCATATTATGGATGCTCTATTTTAATGAATTAACATTATTTACAGATTGCAATGTAAGCTAATTTGTTCATAAGCTCTTTGTTGAATAACTTGTTTTATTTTAGGGAGCAGATATTAATAGCACTGATTTGGAAGGACGTTCTCCACTTATATTAGCAACTGCTTCTGCATCTTGGAATATTGTAAATTTACTACTCTCTAAAGGTACTACGAAGGGCCTCGCCAAGCTTTTAGAACTACTACTCAATTAGATATTAAACATTTATTGGCCATTTATTGTGTGCCAGGCATCAGGCCAGGTGCTGTGAATACAAAGATAAATAGAATACTTTCCCTGTCTAGAAAAATTTTCAGTCCAGTAAGGGTGTGGTATTTAAAAAGATAATTTCAGAACAATAATAGACAACACTTACAAAGCAAGTATTTTATTGCAGGTACACTGCTGAACATTTTATGTACATTCTCTCAATGATTAATCCTGTGATGTAGGTACTGTAACTGTCCCTATTGTAGGTACTAACCTGATGTGAAGATTACAGAGAAGAGAGCTACTGTCCCTTCTTTTTTCTTGCTATCTAATCTGTCCATCTTTATATTTTATGCTTTAAAAGCTAAGATCTCATGTATTAACTTAACAAATCATATATTCTCTACTCCCCCTACACACACACACACACACACACACATACACACTAAGGTAAACCCATTTTAAATACAGTTTTCTTGTCTAAATAAAGTTTCCTGTAAGTTAATGGTTGACAAAGTTTTAAGTAAAAAAAACTTATTTTCTTAAATTGAAAATCCACCATAGGTAATGCTTTAAATAAATAAGTAGAAGTTATATTTATATTGTGTTTTATAGGTGCCCGTGTAGACATAAAAGATCATCTTGGACGTAATTTTTTGCATTTAACTGTACAGCAACCTCATGGATTAAAAAATCTGCAACCTGAGTTTATGCAGGTAATATATGTATATGTACATGGATTTCCATAAACTGAGTTGGGTTCAATAGAGAGTACAGTGATTTTGCTTATTATGATTTTTATTATTATGAAGGCTGATTCTGGAATTTAAAAATTATGTTAAAATAAAGATGCCATATTTGAATATTTATTTACAAGACAGTGGTGATGATTATGATAATGATAATACATTTCACTGGGATTGAATTTTCCAAGTTACCAAGGGTTCCCATATATCCCCATCTATAATGAGTCAGCTTACCATCACTCTTTGAACCATTATGAATTGCATATCAGTGGAAAAGCCAGGTACTTGAGTAAATTAGCAATATTTCAACATCAATTAAGAAAAATCGTTCAACATATTTGACGACAGGTTGAAATGTGATCTCCATATTTATATTCACCAGCTCATACTTACTGAGTGACTATTAGGTGTATCTGAAGTTCATCATATTTTTGTAATAAGTAGATTTTAATATTGTCAAAGTCTTTAATAAAGAATAAAAATACTTTAAATATTTTAAAAATAGAAATTTATTGATTGGATTAAGTGCTTATTTGCTCTTTGCTTTTTATTTAATATTCATATAAAAACAAAGTAAATCTAATTTCAGCATCTCATCCCTTTTGCCTAACAGAACACGTTAGCATTAAGCTCTTAAGTCTTATTTGGGGGAAAAATGTAAAAGGTGGGCTGAAGTGGGTGGCCTGTAGCAAAATACGTTTAGAAAACGCTCGGTCGAACATGTTAAGTACATTTCTTATTCTTAGGATTTCTCAGACCCCTTAATACAGTACTATACATTTTAGAAGACAGCATACACCATCATCCATATTTATGTTACTCCAGTACCTTTAAGTTATTTATATTTTTGCCCTCAAGGTATACATATTGATCCTTATTGGGAAATACTGTCCTACAGAATAGTTTGAAAAATACTATATTAGCATGAGAACAGAACCATATTTAGAATATTCATTTTTTTCCATAGATGCAACATATTAAAAAGCTGGTAATGGATGAAGATGATGACGGGTGTACCCCTCTACATTATGCATGCAGACATGGGATTCCTGTCTCTGTAAATAACCTACTCGACTTTAATGTATCCATTCATTCCAAAAGCAAAGATAAGAAATCACCCTTACATTTTGCAGCCAGGTAAGGGTCAGTTTATGTGACATGTGAGCATATCTTCTCTCTGTTTAATATTTGCTTTGAAAACATGAAACCTAATTTTTTCAAGTTACGGGAGAATCAACACCTGTCAGAGGCTTCTGCAAGACATGAGTGACACGAGGCTTTTGAATGAAGGTGATCTTCATGGAATGACACCTCTCCACCTGGCAGCAAAAAATGGGCATGATAAAGTAGTTCAACTTCTTCTGAAAAAAGGTGCATTATTTCTCAGGTGAGGATATGTGATCAGAATATTTATATATTCTTTTTAATTGGCCATTTTCTGGCTTTTTTTCTATCCTATTTTTAATTATGATAGTTAACTTTCTATCTCACGAAGTACTTTTATCCATCTTATATTTAATCCTCCAAACATTTCTCAAATATTGAAAGGGACATCAGTGTTATTTCTAATTGACAGATAAAGATGTCACGATTTATAAAGTTGAAGACTTCATTTGAGGTCACAGAATAAGTGGCTTTGTGTGAAGTAGTTCTCAGAACCTTTGAAATACAGTTCTTCATATTTTGCTTCATCATGCTACCATCCTTTTATGCAGATACATGTGCACAGACACATCCCATACAAATTCAGACTTTTTAATTCAGTCTGATGAATGATGGACATGAAAAGTTGCTTTTACACTGCAACACCAGACATGAAGAATTCCTGAATTTCATTATACTTAAAGGAAGTCTAACACAAGGAGCAAAGACAAAATTATTAAGCATTTAAAAATGTAGTATTATTAAATGACATCTTTGTAAAAAAAAAAAAAAAAGTTTTATAGAGGTTTGGTGAGCTATTTTCTAATTTTACCAGCACAGAAGCAAAGAACTCATTAGGTTAATGTTCAAAAGGCTAATGTTCAATTTTTTATCAGAGCACCAGTCATGCGAAGTAGGGTTGCAGCTGCAAAAGGAATGCTTTGCTCAGTTCCTTCCTCTAAAGGGACACCAGGCAATGGACATGCAAAGGAGATCCCAAATGGATCCAGGCCAGAGACTTGTTGCTTTTAATTACATCATAATAACTGAAATGGTGAGGTTGCCTTTGCATCCTAAAATAGTTGTTCACTAGCACTGAAATTGTGTCAGGATCTCATGCTTTTTTTTTTTTTCTATCTCTGATTTGGAAAAATGACAAGCCTTGATTGTATTTACATCTTGAATTTCTGGAGAAAGGACAAACATTTTCTAAAGGGATTAAGAAAGCATCTTTCAGGGGAGCCTGGGTAGCTCAGTCATTAAGCGTCTGCCTTCAGCTCAGGTCATGATAGTCCCCACATCAGGCTCCCTGCTCCGTGTGGAGCCTGCTTCTCCCTCTCCCACTCCCCCTGCTTGTGTTCCTGCTCTTACTATCTCTCTGTCAAATAAATAAAATCTTTAAAAAAAAAAAACAGAGCACAAGAGGAATGCTCTCTTCAGACCCAAACTCTTAGAAGAATAAGTAGCATTAAGCTAAACATCTTAAGACCAACTGTTGTAAGATATTATCATTAGCAATACCTAGTGGCCATGAAGACTAATACTACCATCATGGAATTTTTTTTTTAAGATTTTACTTTTAAGCAATCTCTACACCTTCTGTGGGGCTCGAACTCACAACCCTGAAATCAGGAGACGGGTGCTCTACTGACTGAGCCAGCCAGGCACCCACCCCCCATCAAGGAAAATTTTTGATATGATATTCAATTAAAGAATAAAATAAGATTTAAAACTGTGTATAAGTACATTACAGCCTTGAAAAAAATATGTACGACACAGACATGCTAACTCTGGTTTTACCCACCCCCAGATGGTTGATAATATGTTTATTTACTTTTATGTTAATCTACTAAATTAAAAAATATGTGTGAATCACATTCTAGGAAGGTTATTTAAGACCATTAGGCTTGAAATTAGCTCATTTGTTAGAAATCTGTAATATTTAGTTGCTAGAACTCATTTTGTTGTTGTTGTCATCCGACTCACCTTTCCAATGGGCAGCATCCCTTCCCACGATTCATCTGTGAAGTGAATGCACAGCTTTTTCTTAACTCTTTAACAGTGACCACAATGGCTGGACTGCTTTGCATCATGCTTCCTTAGGCGGGTACACTCAGACCATGAAGGTCATTCTTGACACTAACTTGAAGTGCACAGATCAGCTAGATGAAGAAGGGGTATGTACTGTGTTCCTCATACCTACCCAGTGTCTTGGCATAGAAGCTTCCAAAATTGCAAGAAAGCCTCCTTCTTAGCCACTCTCTTTCCTTCCTTGCTGCATTTATACTCTTTTTTGGGTTCTTACTCTGCAGGGGAAAAGAATAAGGAGAATGCCAACGGGGTGGATGCATGTTGAGAACACCTCTTAAGTCTCATAGAGACTCTACAGGCCCATGTAGATAGATGAAACAATTTTCACTACTCCCTGGTGAACCAAGAAAAATGAAGAGGTTAGGGATAAGTTTTCATAAAACTAAGTGTACTGGATTTCAGGACTATCCTTTATTCTGCTATGATGTTCTCCCTCTTTTTATGGAGTGTATTAAAATAAATGCATATTCTTTCATGAAGTGATAGAGGGTTGTCACTGCTTTTTGAAATGTCTCTATGTGGCAGAATTAAAGACTGGCAACCTTCTAGCAACTTTTTTTTAATTTCACAAGCCTGTGAAAACCCCAAATCTGGAAATCATTGCTCTAAGACAATAAATCTCTTAGAAGAATTCTGTGTTCAATCCAATATCCTTACCCTGAAAGTTTGTCATTTATCCTTGTGGAATCATCCCACAGCAAAAACAAAATAAAATGAACCACTATGAATTCCATATATACACACACAGCACCCCTCTCCCTCTCCCCGCCCCCACACGATGTTCGAACTATAAATTCATTATGCAAAGCCTGATTCTTAACACTGGCTTTGAATTTTATGATTTTGGTATTAAATAGTTAAGTTTGTTAATTTATTTTAAGCAGTCCAACAATGAAAGCAGAGAAATAGCCAAAGGATGAACAGCCATTGTTACTGGATTTTCTGTGTTGTATTTTTTCTAAAAGAACACTGCGCTTCACTTTGCTGCGAGGGAAGGCCATGCCAAAGCTGTTGCACTTCTTCTGAGCTCCGATGCTGACATTGTTCTGAACAAGCAGCAGGCCTCCTTTTTGCATGTTGCAATTCACAATAAGCGGAAGGAGGTGGTTCTTACAACCATCAAGAACAAAAGGTATGCTGTCTCCCTATCCCACTGTCATTTAGTGTCCTCTGACGTGTGGGATGATAGATAACCTGAGAGGAAACAGGAAAAGAATAAGTTTCAGCTGTTAACCAACATTCCTTAAACATCACTTGTTTACATAAAATATTCAACTCTTTGGGTAGCAACAAACATGTTACTTAACCTCTCTAGTTTTTGGTTTCCATCTGTAAATTATGGGAGCATAGATCGCCTTCATAACACCCATGTAAGACGCATGGGCTTCAGACATGTGTCGTCTAGTCATTGTCTAGCACATTCTGCCCTGATCTGCCTGAATCTGCCCAACATTCTCTTGTTAACAGAAATGTCAAACCTGGATGTTGGTGAAAATAATCTCCAGGGTATATCCATGCTGTTATTAGGGCCATCTATTGGAATTTCTCTTAACACATGATCTTTTGTGATTGTGGATTTTTAAACCATACTCTAAGGAGTTTTAATGATGAAGTTGGAGGGTAGTTTGTCCTACTTTTTGTACATAAACTTTTTGTATAATCACAGAAATGCTCAAGGGGCCAGTGTCACCCAGTCATGGACACACAGACGAGCCATGTCCTATTCAAGACAGATCAAGCCTGTGTTTTGATCTCAAGATCCCCCTGCTGATCATTTCTTTGAAACACTAGCCAGTGCAAGTGTGCAACTGGAAGTTTTCTACTTATTATGTAGATATTCTAGATGAATTTTACTGATAGGGTTAACAGAAAATTTGGATACTTTTTAGAAGTAGTCTCTTATGACATAGATCGGATCTTGGAGGTAAATGTCTCTTCTTTACTTCCTGTTGGGGATTTATTTCCCCCTTGGTATCATAAGTATCTTCTTGTTCTGTCCAACTGGATGGTGATGAAGAAAGGAGCAGGCTACACAATCTTCTGGCAGAATCCATGCTTATTAATGTATTTGACACATGTTGTTTTGTAGTTTAATGCAACACATGGTGTATACATGGATTAAATGTTAAATGTTGTGTGTCCAGTACTATGTTGTTATTGTATATACATGAATGTGACTATCTCTACTCAACATGACCAGCTCATACTATTTCATGATTTCAGGATGAAAAGAAGGTAATAACTTACCTTCTTTAGAAGGCATTTAGAGAAAGAGAATAGTGATTATAACAGCCATCCTGGAATTTGCCCACATTTCTAATTTCCATTAATGGACAAGGATCCTATTAATGGATTGATACTGATTCACATATTGGTTCCACTGGAACAAATTCAGGTTTCTTCTAAAGATATAATCTTGAATCTCAACTGGTAGCTTTGTTGATTAGAACAGAAAGACTAAGACCTTGTGTTTGTTTTATTATTATCACCATTGTTATTTTTTACAGATGGGAAGAATGCCTTAAGGTTTTTAGTCATTATTCTCCAAGCAATAAATGTCCAGTCATGGAAATGGTAGAATACCTCCCTGAATGCATGAAAGTAAGCCCTCCAGATAGAACTGCTTCTGGGTATATGCTTGGCATGTAATATAATATGAAGATTTATTGTTGTAATCACAATGTAAAGAATAGTAATTTTCATTTTTAAAGTAAAGTTTCTAGTTTCCCATAGGCAATCAATCAGGGAAGTTAGCCAACAAGTATTTAATAAGGACCTACTTGGATTAAAGAATGCTGTTAGGTGTTGGGTTAGGAAAATATAGGCAACAGATTTTTTTATTCACATGATCCAAGTCTAGAACAGAGACTACTAATGGTGGTTACTGGCTGAATAAAGCTCTAGGTGGTTCTTTGGAGCCATTCATGTTATTATTTCAAATCTACAGTAGTTGTTAACATTTAACACCAGGATGCGTCCCTTAAGGATCCAGATATCTGGCTTTCTGTAAAATCAGATCTGGTTACTGGGCCTCCTGCTCACGAGGAAGGAACTGCTGGGCTACTAGCAGCTGCTTCCTTTAGATGGGGCAAACACTACTCCCATTTGGTACACCTCTTCCTTTTGTATACTGCATCTAATGCCTACTGTTGGTTGCCATGTATTGTTATTCTGGTGCAACTGCTGTCCTTGTAGTAGAGAGATATTTCTCTATTTCTGCCTCTACCCAAACTGTGAAGACAGAAGCCAGCCCAGGGAGAGCCCACATTTCAGAAACAATGGCAAAGAGCTCTTAAGGCTGGCACAGTTTATTCATTTACACTACGTACCTGGCCTCTAAGGACCTCCAAATGTGTAATTCTCTGCTGGATTAAGCATATACCCAGCGTGTGACTGGACTCCTACAACAAGAGAAACACCCACGAACTGTTGAGGATTTGAGTGTATAAGGATGCAGATAAGAGACCTCCTTGGGAAGGTTGAGGTTTGAAGATTGGGACAGATATAGAATAATCAAAAAGAGAGGAAGGATGTCAAGTGTCATTCATAGGGAAAAAATATATTCAAATACTGGAGGAGGCAGTGAGACATAGTGACACAGGGGCCGTAGGGTCAGGTTCAGAGCCTGATCGTCCTGGGATTTAGTCCTGGCTCTGCCTCATGCTGTGCTGCTTTAGGCAAGTCATTTCACCTCTCTCAGCTTCATTTTCTGCTTTTTTTATTTTTTAAAGATTTTATTTGAGAGACAGAGCATGGGCATGGGGGAGAGGCAAAGGGAGAGGGAGAAGCAGATTCCACATTGAGCAGGGAGCCCAGTGATGTGATGATGCAGGGGATCCCAGGACCCTGGGATCATGACCTGAGCCAAAGACATTTGCTTAACCGACTAAGCCACCCAGATGCCCCCATTTCTGCTTTCTTTACCTCTAAAGAAGTGTTGCTGATCCTGATCTCGCAAAGTGATTACAAAAATTAGACGTAAAATATATGAAGTATTCAGGATGGTGCTTGGCTTATATTATACATCCTACTATTTTTATACTTCTGTGGTTATTAGTACTATAGCTACTCACACGTACTATTTTTATTTATTCAATAAGCACTTAGTTTGTGCTAAGTGCTGTACATGCATTTTTTTTATTTACAATAGAAATTGGAGCCAGGCCAGTCCATAAATTAGCATTTCAGGTGCTTAAATTTCATCAGAGGGCATATAAATATTCAGGATTGAAAATGATCTCAGAGGGGCGCCTGGGTGGCTCAGTTGGTTAAGCGACTGCCTTCGGCTCAGGTCATGATCCTGGAGTCCCTGGATCGAGTCCCGCAACGGGCTTCCTGCTCGGCAGGGAGTCTGCTTCTCCTTCTGACCCTCCCCTCTCTCATGTGCTCTCTCTCATTCTCTCTCTCTCAAGTAAATAAATAAAATCTTTAAAAAAAAAAAAAAAGAAAATGATCTCAGAATTTCTTACTTAGTAAATCCTTGGAATCTGTCCTAATGAATAATCAGAGGTACAGATTTATATACAGTAATATGTCTGCAGCATTATTAATAATAGTAAAAAAATATGTTAGAAATATTCACATATGGAAAACATGGGATAGAACTGAAGAAATTATACCAAAATGTTGATAAGAATTATCACAATTGAGAGACTATGGACTCTGAGAAACAAACTGAGGGTTCTAGAGGGGAGGGGGGTGGGAGGATGGGTTAGCCTGGTGGTGGGTATTAAAGAGGGCACGTTCTGCATGGAGCACTGGGTGTTATACGCAGACAATGAATCATGGAACACTACATCAAAAACTAATGATGTAATGTATGGTGATTAACATAACAATAAAAATGGAAAAAAATTATCACAATTGGATTATGATTAGTTTTTTATACTATATATTTTCTAGTTAGTTTTCTGTAATTTCCTTGTATTTTAGTATTGTGAATTTTTCCTTAAATAGGGTAACTTGGTTTTTCAGTTTAGCCTCACGTGACACATTTGAATAATTTACATAATCCCTCCCCCAGGTACCCTCCCCGCCCCCCCCCAAGCCCCGGGCATCCTAGCTTTATTTTGCCTGTGCTGATGATTATAAAATTCTCAGTCTAAGACTGGCTTCTCTGGTTCTGCTTTGCACAGCACTACTGACTAGCTTTGTCTTTATTTTTTTTAATGATGCCTTTTATGACCCTTAGTATCACTGCCTGGTCACCAACAGAGATCGAACTTTTTTAAGTCCCCTGGTGCTTGAGGACAGCAGTGCCCTCCCAGTGGGGCCTGGGTCCCTGTTTCTCCCCTGCAGAGTGCTGTCCAGTCGTCCACCATTGTGTCTTGCAGGTGGGGTTGACCCAGATGCCCAGGAGTTTTGGGGTACACACTGGTGGGGTCATCTGAGACTTTGTGTCCAGACTCTGTTCCAGGAGGGCAATCTGACTGAGAAGTATTTTTTTCTCAGGATGATGAATTTGGGCCACCAGAAAGGTGCCAGCACACAGATTGGGGGTGACTGAAATTGTTTATGTTAATAGGTACCCCATAAAAATATTTGTCCCTACACACCCTAGAGGTGTGGCTCTAATGATCCCTTAAGCATTCTCTCCTTGTCTTAAGCATCTAGAGGGCCTTCAGTATTGCTGCGTATAACACGTATTCCCCACTGTGCTGTCCATGCTGCTTTGGATGAATACTTGGTCAGTGTTGCTCAGCAAGTGAGATACAGAAACCAACACAGTACTCCATGCTTGAGCAATATGGAAGATGACACCTAGACCAAAGAAAGACCCCAGTGCTCAGCCATGAGATCACAATTAGAGACAATAAATTATCACTATAAGATGCTGAGCAAAGGCATCCTTTATATATTCTCTAGAAGCCCAGGACATCAAATCTTAGGCCAAACTAATGAAATATTTCTTACTCAAATTTTAGTAAATGTAATTTCATTCTTAAGCATGTGGTACATTTTCTGAATCACTTGGTATTTCTGAGGCATGCAGTGATAGTTGAAACACTTTATATTTTAGACTTTATTCCTTAATGACATGGATTATAGTTTATCTTTGAGGTACTAGAAATAAAGGGAGAGGAAAGGAATATCTTGGGTATAATTTTAGAAAGGGAATCAAATCCTGTCTCTTATGTAGTCTTCTGACTAATATCTTAGCCACTTTTTCTTTCTTAAAGGTCCTTTTAGATTGCTGCATAATACCCTCCACAGGAGACAAGTCTTGCCCAGACTACCATGTAAGTTTATTTTATCATGATAATTTGAAGTTTATTCTAATTCTTTAATGAATATTAAAAACAATGTTACTAGAGTTCCATGATCTCAGAAGATGGCAATTATTGTCTTCATTTGTCATATTATTATATCATCTACTTGTGAGAGGATTTTTCTTCCATTTTCTCCCAATATTTTAATTGTTTCTAATAGCATTATTTAGGGTTGTTTCTAGTCTTCATATTTTTTTTTTTAAAGATTTTATTTATTTGACAGAGAGGGAGATAGCGAGAGCAGGAACACAAGCAGGGGGAGTGGGAGAGGGAGAAGCAGACTTCCCGCCACGCAGGGAGCCCGACGCGGGACTCCATCCCGGGACCCTGGCATCATGACCTGAGCTGAAGGCAGACGCTTAACGACTGAGCCACCCAGGCGCCCCATAGCCTTCATATTTTCTTTAGTAGTACTGCCTGAAGAATGAAGTTCCAAAGATCTAAGTGATCTTTTGAGAGTTCATCTTCTTCCATGACTATGGGTTACAGAAGGTTAGGTAATAGCCTCCTGAGATATTTTTTAAATTTTTAAAAAAAGATTTATTTCTTTATTTGAGAGAGAACACGAGAGCATGAATGGGGCAGGGAGGGGCAGAGGGAATGGAAGTGGCAGATTCCCCGCTGAGCGGGGAGCCCACCTCGGGGCTCAATCCCAGGACCCTGAGATCATGACCTGAGCCGAAGGCAGAGGCTTAACCAACTGAGCCACCCAGGTGCCCCTAATATAAAAATATTTATTTTTTGAAATTAAGATGAAATAATCTACATTTCTTCAGACAAAAATGACTCAATTTTATTTGAACTACTTAATTTTCAGCAGAATGATAGCCTTGCATATTTGATTTATCAAGACCTATTTTGGGGTATATACTAGACTGTTAATTTTTTCAAAATTTTATCTCCTACAGATCGAGTACAATTTCACATATCTTCAGTGTCCATTAGAATTTACCAAGAAAGTAACACCTGCACAGGATGTTACATATGAGCCTCTTACAACCCTCAATGTAAGTCTGGTATTTTCATTATCCACGTTGTTTCTACATGGGTTCTATAATGTTTTGGTGCAATAGTTCCAGGAAGGGGCCTGGAAAGAATTCCACATTAATAGTTTTAGGTCTCTGTCCTCCATGTGTCCTAACCCTTTATTTTTTAGGGAAGAAAACAGTCATTTTCTATAGTTGCTATGATTTGATCTGCCCTAAAGTTCCACACTCTTGACCACTTTAGTCCTAATGGTCATGTTAAACCTGCCCCAACCCAGAATCCAATAAACCATGGACAACATGGGCTGACAATCAGCACTTGCTCTCCACCTCCGTCCACCTAAATATAAACCTATATATTTAAGAGTTTCCTCCATGCAAAACCACGGGAAAATTCAAGGCTGACATTTTACAATCATAGCTTCCAAGTCAGCTAACCACTGGGCTCCACAGTAAACTCTGACCTTTCAGAACCTTAGATCCTTCTGGAGGAGTGATCCCAATCTGAAAGCAGGCCCAGCATGCACAGTGTGGACCCAAATTGCCCAAGAGACTTAAGACCAAATCAGCTCTTATTCCAAAGAGTACTTTTACATTTCCAGCAGATGGGACAATAAAAACCATGCCAAGATGATCCACTGCAGTCTTAATCAGGGGTCTCAAACTCAAATAGCTACAGAGGAAATAGGTAACAGATGGTCTAAAAGGAGATCGGCTACTAGCATCAACAAGTTAGTGCCGTCTGGGAAGGGCAGCCCAGCCTTATAAACACTGGCAACAAATTAACACTGTGTGCAAGCAAAAGAAAACCTATTTGAGGGTTGTATTTCCAAATGTGGCCTAGGGCCTAGATATGTGTTAATATGGTAACCACTAGCCATATGTGACTACTTAAAACTGATTAAAATTAAGTAAAGTTAAAAGTTCATTTCTTCATTTGCAGTAACCACATTTCAAGCACTCAATAGACAATGTGCCTTGTGGCTTTCCTATTGAACACAAATACAGGACATTTCCATCACTGCAGAAAGTTCTATTGGACAGCACTGGTCTAGACCAATTGGGAATTTTCATTCACTTTAAATGAATTCATTTCTCTGCATGGAAGCCTTGGGTACAGATCATGGTATCAACCATCACCTAAGTGATATCTAGAAGGCTTACTAAGTACTTGGAGTAGGAAGGATGCAGAGCCCCATGGACTTTATGCCCACAAGGCTGGCAGTGGAAACGACTCTCACATTGGTTTTATGCAAAGCATTTTAGTTCTGCTGGAGTATGTTATGTTTTGCAGTTGTTATTATAGTTCAGGCTCAATAGCCAAATGACCTAAAAGTAACTATACTACAGCTATACTTAGAATTTTTGTGGATGTATGTGGAAGTTTTTAAATTGTAATTTAAAGAATAGGCAATACTTCTATCAGGGTATGTCAGGAATGAGAATAGGAGGAAACAAAATCTTTGTAGATTCTAAAAAGTAATAGATTTAATAAAATATAGATTCAGGCAGGACAGAAACCAGTCCCTTGGGCATCTCCCTACAAAGTTAGAACATTCCACACCTCTCTTTCCTCCTCAGGGAGAAGCTAGGAGTTGGGAATTTTCTCTTGATCTCACTGCTTTGTGCTGGGAGAGGGACTGTGGCAAGTAAATGCCATGGATTTTCCTGCTGTCTTTGATGTGGTTCTTCTTGGCTTGGGCTTGCTTGGGGTGCAGGAACCTCTTAACTGGCTTCTGTATTTCTCACAAAGGCAGTTTCCAGGTATTGCTATTAAGTTGATGTCTCTTCTCTCCATGGGTATAGGAGGGCCTGGGACTTCCTGTTCCATCTTGCTGACATCATTTCCTATATGTATTTTTTTTTTTTTAATATTTATTTATTTGACAGCGAGAAAGAGCAAGAGAGGGGACACCAGCAGGGGGAGTGGGAGAGGGAGAAGCAGGCTTCCGGCTGAGCAGGGAGCCCAATGCAGGGCTCAATCCCAGGACCCTGGGATCATAACCTGAGCCAAAGGCAGACGCTTAATGACTGAGCCACCCAGGCGCCCTCCTATTTATGTATTTCTTGAATAATTAAAAATTAATTTGGGGGCACCTGGTTGGCTTAGCCGGTTAAGCGTCTGACTCTTGATTTTGGCTCAGGTCATGATCTCAGGGTTGTGAGATGGAGCCCCAAGTCAGGCTCCATACTGTGTGTGGAGTCCATTTACGATTCTTTCTCTCCCTCTTCCTCCTTCCCCTCACTAAAAAAAAAAAATTTGAAATAAATACTCATAGTTCCCAATAATTCACGAAAACCTAATAATCTACAAGCTAATTTAATGACTATTTATGTGTACTATTCAAAATTCTTCTAGAGAGATAAGCCTGAGTTTCTTCAAGTAAAGAACAAGGGTGTAGAGCTTCCTTATTTATCTTTAATATCCTTTCCAGTTGTAATTTTGTATAAGATTAAAATGCTTATTCTATGTCAACTAGTGAGAAATTGAAAGAGACAAACTGAATCAAATAACTGCATGTGTATAAAATGATTCTCTCTAGCTTGTTTTTGAAAATATACATTCTTGCTGTAATTTTTGATTTTTCGAACTTTCATAAGGAAGTGTTACTTTTACAATATTAAAATAAATTTATAAAACCAGCAAACAGCTTAGTTTGTACTTACTAGTTTAATAGGATTTATTTTTATTGATCTTTCCTTATTTCTCAGGTAATGGTACAACATAACCGCATAGAACTTCTCAACCATCCTGTGTGTAAAGAATACTTACTTATGAAATGGTGGGTATTAAGTAGTATTTCTTTTTAATGCCCCCATTAAGTTTGTTTAAAGCCTTCTAATTAATTGTTTAGATTTTATTATTTTAATGTTTTACACTTTGAAAAAGACGTGTTGAAGGCAAATTTTGGTACTAAAATGTTGTTGTTCATCTTTGACATTAAATGAAATATTTGGGGGGTGGAAATTCTCATATAAGACATGAAGAAGCACTCCTCCTGGGCCTTGCATTTTAGTGGACGGTGAAGTGAAAGGGGTACCTGAGAAGAGCAATCAACGTGGAAGTCAGAAAATAGGAGCTAAAGTCTCTGTTCTTCCATTACTTGGTGAGAGATTTTACGTAAATCATGATTTTCTGGGAAGTTGAGATTCCTTTCCCGAAAATGAAAAAAGGTGAATTTGAAGATCTTGGTTCTAAAGTTCAATGGATTTACCAAATAGATTTCTGAGAGAGATTATAACTACTTTTTCCACTTTTTATCTTATGCATTTTTTTTGTTGAAATTGTGATTTATTTTTGTAGGTTGGCTTATGGGTTTAGAGCCCATGTTATGAACTTAGGATCTTACTGCATTGGTCTCCTGCCTATGACATTTCTTGTTATCAGTATAAAGCCAGGTATGGCTTTCAACTCAACTGGAATCATCAATGGAACTAGTGATCATTCAGAAATCTTAGACACCAAGGTATTTTCAATTGGTCTTTATATTTCAACTTTTTAAAATAAAATTATTATCAAAAGTGTGGTTTTTTCCTTAGAAATACTAACCCCATAATAAATCTGAAATATGAGGACTTTATTATAAATAGACTGTAGAATTCATATATGAACAATTTCTCCCAAAATCCTTTGTGGAATGAGAGGGACTATAAGTAAATAGGTCAATAAATGAGTTTGTAAATTAATTTAAAGAGAATTGACATGTATGAGATACTAGTTTTAATGCTGGAGTTTAAAACTTTAAAATAGGTCTACAAGAAAGCAGATTTGTGGCTGTCAGGGATTTTGGGGGAAAAGAAGTGTTTCTTAGTGGATACAGGGTTTGTGTTTGGGGATGATGAAAAATTACGGAGCTAGATGATGAGGGATGGTGGTGGTAGTTTCCTTCATGTCACAAAATTATACATTTTGAAATGTAAATATACATGTAAAATGTAAAACTTTGAAAATGGTAAATTTTATGTTTATGTGTATTTTACCATAGTAAAAATTTTTTTTATAGAGGTCTACAGATTTCATATTCTTTTAGAAATCGTTTGGTAATTTTTGAACCTCTCTTAGAAAGGACATTATGAAATGGATATGAGTTGTCTTTATATTGGTATCACAGTAATTTTCTGTTTAAATCAAATATAAACAGTATGTAGGAATGAAACAGAAGAAAAACGAAATATTTAATAGTGGAAATTATGAAGACGCTTAAGTGTTGTTTTATTTGATATCCTTCATAATGGTTTGTTTTGTATTTTTCTGTTTCAGAATTCATATTTTATAAAAGTTTGCATGATTTTAGTTTTTTTATCAAGTATATTTGGATATTGCAAAGAAGTGGTCCAAATTTTCCAACAGGTACACAATACATTTTGTATCTCTAAAGTTGCAAATATTTTAATATGCAGAACATAAATTGCTGAACTATTATTGAAGCAATATATATCAGAATAAAATCACATAACTTGACAAATGTATAGATTGGAAATACCAAGCATAAACTTTTCAAACTGTAGAAATCACATGATTTTAGATAAGACTCCTGCATTGAATGGTGCGTATTTGATAAATCTGAAGTAAGGATGTTCCCGTTGTACTAGTCCATATGGGTCTGCTTGGCTACAAATGAACTTATGAATGACTTTTCTGTATTTTCTCTGATATCAGTTAGATATTTTGCTAACATAATAGATTTTGAATTTGATACTTTTAGTAACAATTTATAAAGAACTTACTTGGTCCATGACTCCATTTCAAATGGGTTTTTCTTTGAATTGCTTTCTTAATTAGAATGCTTTTCTTTATTGGATAAAATTTCAAGTTATAAAAAAATTTGAGAACACTTTATAGTGTAATTTTTACTTCATACCTTATTTTTTGTTTTAATGGGTGGACCAAGTTCAGATCAGACTCAAGAATTACGTGAGTTATCTACAGGTCCTTACTTTGGCTAATAAATGGCATCAATCTTTTCTCAGTGTGGAGGTTTAAAGTCTTTTATTCACTTTTTGGGGTTTTTTTGTGCATCTTTTTATAAGATATATATCTTGTATACAATACCTCATTTTATGTGAAAATTTACTTTGTTACATAAGCACATTGATATGTGCATTAAAGAATGTTAATGATAGTTACAATGCTTCACATTTGTTTGATATACATTGCAAGTACTTATGTGTGTGTGTGTATGTAGTTGCAGTAAATTGTCACAATTCTGAGAATTAGACTATATTGTTCCATTGTAGCTTAAATGATTTAGGGCATATTATTTAATCTTGTCATAATTTTCATTTTTTTTTTTTTACAGATTATAACCTAAACTATAAAGTTATATGATTTCTCTAACAGAGTTGGTCTCCACATTTTTTTATTGATACTAAAATCATCACCTCTATAGGAAATTTAATGTCCAAAACATGAAATCTTTAAGAGTAGGAAATGACGTCAAATTTTTGCAGTCATTAAGTCTTAGCACAGGCCTCAAACCTCCTTGGAAGCAGCTTTAGTTTATTTGTATCCTGAGAAATTCACATGTATGTCCTTACACAGGCATAAAGGAATTAATTAAACCAACCGGCAGCTCCCCAGGAATTTCCTTAAGAAGGAATGGGCTCTACAGAAAAAGCCCAGGAAATTGTAGAATTTCCTTAGGTATCAGATTCCCAAAGTGTGCCAGGTCAACAGAAAAGGCTGGGCCACCTTCAATACTGGTCCATATCCAGGGCTCTGAGTTCAGTCGAGGATGGCAGAAGCTGGCTCCTCGGTCCTAAACCTCTCCAACTGCAGTGTCACAAAAATGTTGCGTGCGTGTGTGTGTGTGTGTAAGATGCCAGGTCTTGGCCTCTACATGTGGTAATTCTGAATTCTTTTCAACCCCAGAAGAGGAACTATATTTTGGATCATGCCAATGCAGTTGAATGGATTATCTATACAACAAGCATCATTTTTGTGTCACCCTTATTCATTGGTATACCAGCTTCTGTGCAGTGGCAATGTGGAGCGGTTGCTATATACTTCTACTGGATGAACTTCTTATTATATCTGCAGAGGTAAAGCCAGCTTGAATGATTTCTATATCCCTTAGGTATTTTTAACATTAAAAGAACTATTTTAAGTACCATAAATTTATAATTGGCCCATTCCTTTTCCAATTGTTTTAGACTGTGCAGATACATTTTATATACTATTAAGGAAAAGGTGAGAGAGGTTTGGAGCTCAGAGTATAGACCAAGAATTCTTAACCTTGGCACTACTGAAATTTGTGGCTAGGTATTTTTTTGATGTGGGGGGGGCTGCCCTGTGCATTGAAGAACATGTAGCAGCATCCCTGGCCTCTACCGACTAGATAACCAGTAGCAACACCCCCACCATGTGACAACAAAAAATGTATCCAGATATTGTCAAATATCTTCTGAGTGGCAAAATAGTCTGCGGTCAAGAATCACTGGTCTAGACAAATCTAGGTTAAATGTGGGGTTTAAATCGGAATAAAAGTATTGGCTATTCTTGGCTTTGGTATTATTTGCTAAGCATTTACTTTAGATTAAAACAAAATGAAGAGGGCGCCTGGGTGGCTCAGTCGGTTAAGCGACTGCCTTCGGCTCAGGTCATGATCCTGGAGTCCCGGGATCGAGTCCCGCATCGGGCTCCTTGCTCGGCAGGGAGTCTGCTTCTCCCTCTCCTCCTCCTCCCTCTCATGCTCTTTATCTCTCATTCTTTCTCTCTCAAATAAATAAATAAAATCTTTAAAAAAAAAAAAAACAACAACAACAAAAAAAAAAAAACAAAATGAAGAGATAGGTATGGGAAATAATAGTGATATAAGAGACAAGTTCAAAAAACCTAATTCTAGAGGGGGAAAAAAGGACTAAGCTCTCTTACCTCCCACAATTGCCAATGTTGAGATAAAGTTATTTCATAAAATCTTTACAATAAGAGATAGATATTACTCACAGTATATAAAAGAAGAAAATGAAGGGCTGAGCTAAGTAACTTTCCCAGGATCTCAGCTAGCAAGCGGACATTTTACCCACATCTTTCTAACTCCAGGGACCATGCTTTTCCTACCATATCATCTGCATCACTGTTTACAAGCACAATGTTGTGGGGTTGAGCCCAGCCCCTTGGAAAGGACATGGTGTGGTGGGAAGAACAGTGGTCTGGAAGTCAAGAGGCTCCAAGGCAAGTCCAGGTACCGCCACTCCTTTGGCTTTGCCATTATCAGCGACCTTAGCGAGTTCCTGGACATCTTTTGGGAACTTAGTTTCTCTAAAGTCCCTTTCAGCTTTAAAGTCTCATGATTCCCCCTTTAACAAGCTGTCTTTGTCAAAGGAAATGTCCACATTGGTGGCTAGATGACACATCCACTATCTGCCTAGCCATTTCACAATTTTGGTTTCTGGGAGAGAAAAAGGAAACCTCAGGAGGCCATGTAAATCATATGGGTGTGCCCTTCAGGTCTAGGAGCTCATTTAGAATCTCCACTGGATGCATCACATAAATCATCTTTAGGATCCCTTTATCAAGCTTTGGTAGCACTTTCTATGATCCTGGGAAGATTTTTCTCTCCTACTTTGTTTGAAGTGATACCTAGTGGTCAAGTAGTAAAACAAAGATAAACACTAACAGGAAGGAAAAAGAAAACCGTTTGACAGTTTGAAGATAAGACTACTATTCATGATTTCTCATGTCTCCTTTTTGAAAGTAACTGGCCTCAGTTACTCATCTATGAAACATTGTACCTAATGCATGATGAATATTAACACTTTGACCAGAAAAGTAAATACATATTTTAATTGTTAAATTTTCCTAGATTTGAAAATTGTGGAATTTTCATCGTTATGTTAGAGGTAATTATGAAAACTTTGTTGAGGTCTACGGTCGTGTTTGTCTTCCTTCTTCTGGCTTTTGGCCTCAGCTTTTACGTCCTCCTGAGTTTGCAGGTGAGGCAGCTACATTAGTAGTTGATTTTGTTGATGTGAATATTGGGAATACATATTTATACTTAAATCTGAATGGCTTAGAAAATTAATAGTAACATAATTTTTTATCTGATAAAGTTGCCTTCAGATGATTTTTATTGAAGGAAAAAATATCGCCTAACTCAATGACTTTCTTCCATTGTCAAAATGTTTATATATATAATGCATGATGATTTGTTATAGATGCAGGAAAGATCTTGATGACTTTATTGCCAGTTTATTAGTTCTTATCACTTTCAGTAGCTATAGTCCTGTGACTTAAAAAAAGTAAGTAAGATTTTATCATTTTACTCTTCAGGAAGTATTTTTTCATTACGTGCATTTTGCATTTCACTTTTACCTTACCATCTTTTCTCAGGATGCATTCAGCTCTCCATTGCTCTCTATAATCCAGACCTTCAGCATGATGCTAGGAGATATTAATTATCGCGATGCCTTCCTAGAACCGTTTTTGAGAAACAAATTGGCATATCCAGTTCTGTCCTTTATACAGATTATTGCCTTTACCATGTTTGTCCCAATTGTACTCATGAATTTACTTGTAAGTAATTTATCCTTATATTTTCTGTTTGTTGATCATTTGGAGCATTTAGCAATGAAAATTATTCTTAGCCTCCTTCATCTCCCTTCATGAAAGTCAAAAGGGACTATTATAAAATCCATTCATTCAACATTCATTTAGTGCCGGGGGTGTGCCAGGCACAGCATGAGGCCCAGGGGATGCCAGGATGCATTCACTTGGCAGATACGAAGAATCTAGACACTGATCCAGGTGCTGGGAAACGGTGGTGAATAGAGCAATACCCAATCCTTACATTATAAATTAGTCATGAAGTAGTAAATAAATAAGTATGTAATACAATGTCATGGGGATGATAAATGCTATGAGGAACTACAAAACTGAAGAATAAGGAAATAAAGATGAATGGTGTGTGCTGCTCTGGAGTTGGGGTAGGGGGTCAGAGGTTGGGCAGAGATCTTGGTGGAATGAAGGATTAAAACCTCATCTCTGCCTTTAAATTTCTCATTGACCAGAGATTCAAGTGGGGAAGAGCCTCTCAGGCACGCGGACACCTGTGGCATTCAGGTGCCATCTCTAAACCAGTTACAGGCTAACATCCCCAGCAGACATGAACACGCCCTGCACAGAGAACCTGCTCCAGCCATGAGCATCTTAGCCAATGCAGGCAGAAGTACATCCCAGGTCCATGGAATACCCGAGCTGACATTACAGTGCATTTTTTTCCCCCCTTATTCATTTATGTAAACATGCACACATTCAATACACTTTTACTGAGTCTGACTATGCACCAGGAATTGTGCTATACAGTGTTTCTGGAAAGAAAAGAAAAGATCGACTACTTAATGTTTTGATTCACTTACTTGATGCAACTCCAGAGTTTTATTTTGATGACCTAGAAAAATAAAGGACAACACGAAGAATAATGAAGAATGACATAAAGCCCACATTTTTCCCTTAGAATCCCTTATGTTTTAGAAGATAATTATCTAGAAGAGGATTTGGCCTAGCAGTAGTATACATTGGTGCCATCTCTACCTGCACGTCCTAGAAGAAAATCAAACCCAACAGAGCCAAGACTGTCAATGTTTTCTTTCCTTCAAACTCTGCCGATGCCTCTCAGTAGCACCTTCCTGGTCATCTCAGATCATTGGAAGATACTTTAGATTCAGCTCTGCCCTTTCCTCACTTCTTCAGTAAATATTTGCCTCTTATGCCTACTTCCAGTTGGCTTACACCCTCATGGTTCCTCATCCATATTGCTGCAGTAGCCCAAAGACGCTATCTTGTCTCACTTCTCTAATCCTTCCTGCAAATTGTCACCACAGTGATGTTCTAAGGGAAAGCTGAACCTGTCAGTGACTTTTGCATCCCTTTTTTTTTTTACCCCCCTGGGACTCTTCATTTCAGTCTAAATCCATCAGCATGGCACACAAGGTCTTCATGATCTGGATCTTACCCAGATCTCACTCAGATCTCACCCAGCTCTCCACTGTTGGCAGGATTTACTCAGACATGCACCATGAATGTTCATGGAGTGTGCCAGACTTTTCTTTGTACCTCCTGGGCTCCACACGAGCTGCTCCTTTTCCTGGACGGCCCTCCCACTTTGGGTTAACTCTTTCTAAGCTTTCAACACTCAGCTCAAGCATCATCTCTCCTAGTTAGACTTTCTTAACCAACACCTCCCCGCCATCACCTTAGTCTGAATCAGATGTCCCTTCCTGTGTTTTCATAATTTTGAGGACACAAATCAGAAAAAGATAATAAAACCTACTTTCTAGGTTGTTATGAAGATGAAATGAGTTAATACAGGGCACTTGAAACAGTGCTTGGCACATGATAAGCATCAAATAAATGTTACCTGTGATTAAATATTAGTAATTTATTCTATGACTCAAGATCAGATATCTTTAGATCCTAGGCAAGTATCTTAAATGTGTGAGGCAGCCAGTATGAGACAGGTGGTTTTGATGGAGGCTGATATAAAAACTGAGAGAATGCCCACTGAAAGGCTTCCAAATTTAAAATAAAAAACATTATCCTGTCAAATAAAGCCTACTTGTTGACTATACATGTTTCTCAGTGCTAGTCTGCACACCCTGGAATATACTCTTTCAGTGCTCATTCACTCAGTAGCTATTTTGTGTACCTACTATATGCCCTGTATGATTCTAAGCACTGGGCATATAGTGGTGACTTGGACAGACCGAGCCCTTCTCTCATGTAGTTTACTTGACTTTGAGTTTTTGAGAGCACCAGCATCCAGAAGGCTGGTTCAGCATAGGCAGGTACTGATTGTCTAATGAAATAGGCGGCAGCTAATGTAAGTAAGTGAATTTAATTTGGATTGAGTGGAACTGAGCTGACGGGTTCCCCTCACCTAATTCTATGAAGCCATGGAGTTCTAGACAGAGTTACTGTTTGTTTTTGTTTGTTACCAAAGCCACACCCCCCCCCTTGCAGTGTACCCTTTCCTGCCAAACCTATGTAAGGTAGACATTTCTGCTTCGCCTCAGTTTGCTATTTAACTTTTCCATGTTGTCAGGTCACTCTTGTTTATCTTAGATGCCAAACTCCTGCAGTTTGCAACCACGTTGCATGGCTTACCCCAGTGGCATTTGATATTCTATCACCCCTATCATCTGCAAAAATAACAAATTTTTATTTTAATTAAAATGAATTTGATTAATTGCTGTGTCCTAATTTTTTAGGATAACACTTAATGAATCCATCAGCGTGGCTACCATTGTGACAAAGGTATATAGGCTTTGCAGTTTGCTGCAAGATGTGTTAGTCCTGTGTGCTGAGGCCACTACCAGGCAATTTACATGCTCACTCCCTCACTCCAGCCAAAGAGATCTTAATGCATTTTGAGGTGAGCCATCAAGCTGGTAATGACTTGGTGCTGTGTTGTACTTCAGATTGGTTTGGCAGTTGGTGACATTGCAGAGGTCCAGAAGCATGCATTGTTGAAGAGGATTGCTATGCAGGTAAGTACTGTATTTATTTAAAACTTCCTGAAATTAGCACCATCGTGAGTATTCATGTATGAGAATAGCTGATTTCTGTGATCAGTTATTTAAAACCGACATTTCGTTAGGGCTGAGAAGCACCACACCTTATAGTGCCTGTCATGCACATTCCCTGGTATACCTGCTGTAGTCGAAGGATCAGAAATGAGGAAGAAATTTTCAGAACAGTATCGGCAGAGGAACGGAGAAATTATCTGGGCCTCTTTTAATGTCAACATGTGGCCAACCAGGTAGCTAGCTGCTAAATAAGAATATGACAGGTGTGAGGTATTCTGTCTTGTCACAGCCCCGCTGTTCCAAGGAGCTCCTGATATTCTGGCCATAGCCTTGCAAGCTTCCCACATCATGTGTTATATTGAAGTGTTCACTGCATCCATGAGATTTTGTCCCTTTGTCACATCCGTTACATTTTTCTAAATAATTCGATGTAAAATTTGCTCAACTCAGAGGCTTCCGGATAGGTCCTTGGCTGTTGAATCTTGTGAGGTGGTCTCCTATTACACAATGCAAAACGATTTCTATGCTCTTATTTGCATTGTCTTTAAATTTCAAATTTGAATGGGAATACTTGATGCTTCAAAAATATCTGATGACCAGTTGAACATACACATTCAGAAACTTAAGCCAGTTCAAGAGAAAGACAAATTCATGATAAGATTTAACTTTATCCTCTTCACTTTTCTTTGTCACGCTGCTTTCTTCTCTCTTACTCATTCAGCTATCCATTAGCATATGTTTATTTCTGAAAAATGCTCCAGTACATGGTATGTGTGGAGCACAATACAACTTAGCATGAGAGAACACAGAACCCCAGCATAAACTCACCCAGTTACTTACTGACTTTAATAAGTAAAATCAATCTAATTAGCACATCAACTGAACATTCAGAGTATAAAATATCAAAATCAACTTAGAACTATCCTTAAACTCTCTTTTCTGTGACTAAGCTGTACGTTATACAGAGAGGGCTTGGCACATTTAAAGAACAAATATATATAAATTAAATGGTTAAAATGTTAGGTACAGAAAATGAATGCAAACACAGTTAAGGAAATGCTACATGAAAAGTTGGCATGTGAGCCAGACAATGAAAGATAGGATTTAGAGGAGCAGCGAGGCCAATCCAGAAGGGCCGTACCCGGCAGGAGCAAAGGGCTGAAGGCAGAATGAGAAGTGGCTAAGGAGAGGTGAAGGGCCACCTGGCCTGGAAGGATGGTTCCTTAGGAGGCACTAAGGCAGCTCAAGACGATTGAGGGCTTTATTAAAAAACAGCACAAGAAAACCTTAGCTTTTTTTTTTTTTAAGATTTTATTTTTGAGTAATCTCTGCATCCAACCTGGGGTTCGAACTCACAACCCTGAGATATAGAGTCTCGATCTCCTGACTGAGCCAGCCGGGCACCCCCGAAAACCTTACCTTTGAAAGAAAGGGCAGTAAATGGTGGAAGTGCTTCAAGTTATTTTGTTAGTGAGTGGGACATTACTATCAGCTCTTCCAAAGAATGAGAACAAGATGAAAGTGGTATATAAGATGATCTGTTGTTACCTCGACTTAGTGGAGAAAGATTAGAGGAAGGAAGAGCTAACTGACCAGTTACTACTGTAACAAAAATGGAGTGCGGGACTCGAGGGAGGTGGGTGAGGAGAGGAAAAGCGATGTATAAACCTCTTCGCAGGCATGTCATCAGTGCTTCATAACAACTCTTGAAAAGATCAAGGAAAGTAAATAAAAAGAACGATGTAAGCAACAGCCCTACATAAGACTTCTGGGGGAAGCCCACTAAACTACAGTGTCAGTCCAGTTGATATGAAAAGCACGATTCTGGGATGCCTGGGTGGCTCAGTTGGTTAAGCGACTGCCTTCGGCTCAGGTCATGATCCTGGAATCCTGGGATCGAGTCCCGCATCGGGCTCCCTGCTGAGCAGGGAGTCTGCTTCTCCCTCTGACCCTCCCCTCTCTCATGTGTGTGCTCTCTCTCACTCATTCTCTCTCTCAAATAAATAAAATCTTAAAAAAAAAAAAAAAAAGAAAAGCACGATTCTATACTAGATTTGATCTCTTCCCTGAAACACGACGGCACAAGGGCCTATAAAGGAAACAGGCAAAGCAAGTGCTCCTGTGTTATCTGTGCCTTGTTTTGGATCACGAAGAGCACGGACTAGAAACCCAAGAAGCCATTCTCTTATTTCCCCTAAGTTGTTGTTTAAGCAAATCTCTACAACCATGTACAACTCTCTCTGTCAGACATACAACTTGAGTCTGAGGCCACATCAGAACCAGAGCATAAGGGGACGGCAGCAGCCCTTTCACAGAGGGACATTTAGTCTTCTTTCAGACCCTTATAAGTGGGGACAGAGAGGTCCCTGGGACAGTGCCTGCTGGGAGCTGTAACAGTTACTCAAAGACACGAGTCATGAGTATTTTGAGGAGCTTGGAGCTCTTTAGTTTTCAACATGAGTATCCCCACTTCCGGTTCAGGCTGGCAGCTGTAGACCCCACACATGGACAGACATCTGCACATCACAAAAGGAGAGCCACAGAGCTCTCTTACCTTCAACATGGGAAACCCAGCAGGTGGAGGTGCAGATGAGCCCTTAGCCCAGAGGAGCCATGCCCAGTGGGTCCCAGCAGACCCACCAAGGTTGGACTTGAAGCTCTGCTTGCCTTCCTCCCCAGGACCATACTGGAGCAAGGAAATCTGGCAGGTCCTATGTAGAAAATGGACAGGGTTAAGACACACCATGTGCTTTGTCTGTTGGCAGGCAGTAGACTTGAATAAATATTTTTCAATCACGTAAGTGAATGATAACATATGACCTCTGAAAAAAATGTGTATTGCAAGAGGAAAGGAATATTGCCCTTAAGACCCAAGGGAAAAAGGAACCTTGGAAATTATTTATTATAGAAACCCAAAGAAAATATCTAATTGGTGTTGTGAATAAAATACAAGAAAATATAGCTGTTCTTGAAACTGGAACTAGTACATAGCATGTTAAGTGGTGGTAAGTGTTATAAAAATAGGGAAGCAAGATACAGAGCGTGTTGTGTGAGAGAAAGGCTGACATTTTAAACAGGTGGTCAGGGAAGTTCTTACCATCTCACCATTTGTGGGTGTGAACGACTGAAATGCCCATGTATGAAAATGCCTATGGTCTTAGCAAACTCACCTACATGGTGATTACAATAAACCCATCTAAACAACAGACACAAAGGACTATTAAAAAAAAAGTGGAAGAGAGAATTTGGCAAACAGAAAACTAAATATCAACTCAAGGTAAATCTGTTAAATGAGACAAAAGATTGTATCTCTGAAAACAGAAATTAGACTCAAGATATGTCACGGATAAACCATTTTGCACCCGACAGCACAGTGTGAAAAGTCGATGAAGTACTACCCTCCGATGTGCCAGTTGCGGTCCTTTCGCTGGTTCCTGTCGTGGTCCTCCATCTAAGCATGGCTTCCTCCCCTGTCGCAGGTGTGCATCATGTCCGCCGCACAGCCTGGCTGCGTGCATCTTGTCGTACGATGCCCCAGAGTATGGGCAGAGTCGTTGCCGTCTGATGTGCCCACTGTCAGCCACGGTCCCTGAACAGTGAACATCTGCTCACTTACACTGAATTCCTTCAGTAAAGAGTTTGCCCCAGCTGCAGACTGCTGCCCCTGTCTTGTCAGTGGATGAGCTGAGAGACGGCAAACCTGGCCAGCCCAGCTGCTTGTGTATAAAGCAGGACACAGGAATCAGTTTTCAGTTTGCTGTACTAACAGCAGTTGCTTTTGTGTGGTGTAAACATTCCAGATGCTTATTAATGATTCCTCTCAATAAATCCAAACTTTAGGTGGAACTTCATACCAGCTTAGAGAAGAAGCTGCCCCTCTGGTTCCTACGCAAAGTAGATCAGAAATCCATCATTGTGTATCCCAACAGACCCAGATGTACAGGGTTATTAGTAAGTACATGTGAAAAATATCAGCATAAATCACGCGATACCGTTTGACATTCATTCATTGTGTTATCCCTAAAGGTACCCTTTTATAGACTTTGAGTCACTGTACCTGTGGAAAAGAAGTAATTGTGATTTAAAAAAGGAAGTGCATGATTAACCCACAGTGAGAACGTGATGGGCAGTGTGAGGGAGGCATTTGTCCTACTGGCTCATTCATAACATTTGTGTTAAATGTGTACCACATCCCTGTGAGAGTGGATGGGTGGTTGGGTGGATCAGCTGTACCCTATATCTTTCTTACAGTGTACCTTTTTGTTTTTCCTAGTCACATGCCACTTACATATATGTGAAAAAAATGTCTATGTGCAAAAATAGAGCACATAGGTACATATACACATGCACGCACGTGCATTGGGAATGTACATTATAGAAAATGTGCTAAGTGTCGAAGACTAAGCAAGCCACTGCATTATAATGGAAAAGGGACCATATTAAGAGAAGCTAATCCTGATTAGCATCAGGATGCTAATCCTGATCATGCCTGGGCTTCCTCATCTCTCTATGAATATTCTGAGTTCTTTGCGCGTTAATTTTTCATTGTGTAGTCATGAAATGATAAAGTCAGTCTGAGTATCAGCCTAGGCTTTATTCTAACTACACCATTTCCCTGTTCAATTTCATTCATATCCATGGTTGCAACTACTCCTAAAATACAGAAGGCTCAGCAATTGATTCTCTAGCCTAGAGCTCTCTTTGAGGTCCAGACTCCTATGTCCAGCTCTCTACCTGACATCTTTACTGGTATGTCTCAAAGTACCTCAAATTCGGCATATTCAAAACAAACTCATGCAAAAGAAACTCACAATTTTCACTCCTCCCATGTTTCACTCCCCCTGCAGGGAAAGAATGAAAAAGCCTCTTCTCCAAAGTTTCTTAATGTCAACACCATTTGCTTGTGCAAGATGTCATCCTTGATGTCTCCTTTTCCCCACTCCTGACCCCTCACACCCAGTCACTCCCAAGTTTGGTTGATTAGGCTTCCTGGATGGCCTGTGTGTGCTGCCATCTTCTTTTGCCTGGACTCCTAAAATTGCCTCATTTCCGGTCATTTCATATCTGCCCTTGACACATTCGTCTACCAATGGTTTAAAAGACACTAAATTTTAAAAATATATATTAAAATAGCATTTCAGAAATGTCCTCATGGGAAACTCAGTTGTGTTGCATAATGGTGCAGTTTTAGAGAACAACTAATCCTATATGGAATACCACCACTTATAATGAACATTTTTCATGAGAAAATATATGATTCAGTTATACCTTTTCATAAACAGTCTTCCACTCCAGTTTTCTCCTTCTATATTATCTGTACATCTTGTACCTCATTATAATATGCATGATTCATTTTATAGCTCTTTATAGGTCTGTTTCTGTCAACAAATTGTGAGCTCCTTGAGGGAGCTCAAGCTCAAGCTCAATAGCTATATCTTAGCTATTTGTGGTGCTAGCATGTCTGGTTCAGTAGCTGAATCATGGGCACACATTCAAGAAATAGTTCCTGAATTGAGTTCAACCTGAGTAACTGTTCATCTTTTATCCCACAGCATATATTTCATTTTATTTTTTACATCAAAGAAACAAGACAGGAAATTCCAAATGTTGACACATCTCTAGAAATAGAAATATTGAAGCAGAAATATAGGTATGTGTTTTTCTTTATATCTGTATTTGAGAAACTTAAAACTTTTAAATAATGTATAGTGTAAGGTTATATTGTATATTTGTGTTTATCTCATATTAAGTCATGCTTTAGTTGACTGATGTCATAGTATATTGAGAATCATGAGAAATTTTTTAGACCCAACAACTTATTTGCTGCAATTCACCAATCAGTTCTGCCAGTCAGTATCTTAAACTGCATTTCCATGAGCCATATGAATTCATACATCAAAGCTTTGAAAGATTTTCAGGATTCCTAGAGAAGCTATGCTGTGTCCAGTGGTTAAGCATGAGGGCTTTAGAGTTAATTTACCTGAGTTTAAAGCCCTATTCAACTGCTTACTAACTCTATGACCTTGGGCAAGCCAGTCAATCTTTCTGTGCAAGAACATTTTAATCTTTAAAATAAGAACAAAAATAAACTGGCCAAGAACTAACAGTACAACCTTAAGAAGAACACTTGAACTTAAAAAATGTGTATTGCTTAGAAGGGTTATGACTACCATGAAGCTAAGACCTGACACAGCCCATCTGATATAGAACACTTCTCGTAATCTAGGCCTCTCTGCACTCAAGGACTGAAAAGATCATTGACAATAAATTCATGAGACATATATATCCTTTTAGGCTGAAGGATCTCACTTCTCTTCTGGAAAAACAGCATGAGCTTATTAAACTCATCATTCAGAAGATGGAAATCATCTCTGAGACAGAGGATGAAGATAATCATAATTTTTTTCAAGACAGGTTTAAAAAAGAATGGTTAGAACAAAGGAATAGCAAGTGGAAATCTGTGTTGAAAGTAGTAAAGACAAAGACACACAGCCCTTCACATTAGCCTGCAGTAGGTCTTCCTGTGGGGGTGGGGTGGGGGGGCAGTTTGCATGACCCTGCTGGGTCCAATTTCCAGTTTGACAAAAGTGAGGAAAAGGCAGAAATATGATTCTGATTTCACTACATGTGAAAGGATGGTTCCTATATTCTTTGTAAAAGTATGTCTTTCTATTTATATTTTATGCCAGTTAGTATGTATAAAGAATATCCTTGCTACTAAATTCAAGTTGCACTTCTCATTATCTGAATGGGTAGAAAACTAATTTGTTAAACACACATTTTAATGAGAAGGACTAGTAAATGTAACTGTTAAGCTAGAATACAAATGTCAATACTGGATTCCTGCTTGATAATTATATAATATGTAATGTATTAGACAATAAAGTATTATATTAGGTTATACCATTTGGTATGCTTTTTTTGTGTGTGTTGGAAGAACCTGTGGGTAGAACACTGTGTACTCTGCTCCAACTATAATTGCCACACCCTTCTTGCTGCTAAACACCTGACGTCACTTTGAGTTGAGACCCAAATTAATAGACCTTATTATATGCATGAATTTTACTATAGATATAGATAGTATATGTTTCTATTTTTGGTTTGCTAATAACTGTAATAAACGTAAAACCTATATAGTCACCCCACTGATTATTGTGTGAGCTTTTTACTATGTTTAGTTTTTTGAGATTTGTAAAAATGCTTCCATCATATATGGAACCAGAGAAAGACACTACAAAAAAAGAGAACTACAGGCCAATATTTCTAAAGAACCAGATCCTCAACAAAATGTTAGCAAGCTGAATCCAACAATACATTTTAAAAAATCATACACCACAATCAAATGGGATTTATTGCCAGGATGCAAGGGTGGTTCAATATTTGTCAAACAATCAACATGATCTGTCACTTCAGTAAGAGAAAGGATTAAAAAAAAGACACCTTCAATAGGTGCCGAGAAAGTATTTCACAAAGTACAACATCAATTCATAATAAAAACTCTGGAAAGTAGGTCTGGGGGAACATATCTCAACATAATAAAGAACTTATATGAAAAAGCCACAGCCAACATCATAGTCCATGGTGAAAAACTGAGAGATTTTCCCCTAAGGTCAGGAAGAAGACAAAGATACCCACTCTTACACTTTTATTCAGCATAGTACTGGGAGTCTTAGCCACAACAATTAGACTACATACAGAAATAAAAGGCATCCAAATGGGTAAGGAAGAAATATAATTCTATTTGCAGATTATATGATACTATATATAGAAAACCCTAAAGACTCCATCGAAAATTACTAGAACTGATAAATGAATTCAGTGAAGTCGCATGGTACAAAATCAATGTACAGAAATCTGCTGCATTCCTATACATTAATAACGAAGCAACAGAAAATGAAATTGAGAAAACAACCTCACTTACAATTGCACCTAAAACAATACATTTTCTAGGAATAAATTTAACCAAAGAGGTGAAAGACCTGTACTCTGAGGACTATAAAATATTGATGAAAGAAATTCAAGATGGTGCAGAAAAAAAAAATAGACATTTCCATGTTCATGGGTTGGAAGAACAAATATTGTTAAAATGTCCATACTACCCAAAGCAATCTACAGATTTAATGCAATCCCTATCAAAATACCAACAGCATTTTTCAATTCTAAAATTTGTATGTAACCACAAAAGACCTCGGATAGCCAAAGCAATCTTGAAAAAGACAAAACTGGAAGTATCACAATTCCAGATTTCAAGTTTATTACAAAGCAGCAGTAATTAAAAAACACTATGGTACACGCACAAAAATAGACCCATAGATCAATGGGCTGGAACAGAAAACCCAGAAATAGACCCACAATTACATAGTCAACTATTATCTTCACCAAAGGAGAAATGAATGTACAATGGGAAAAAGTCTCTTCAAAAAATGGTGTTGGGAAAACGGGGCAAGAACATGCAAAAGAATGAAACTGGACCACTTTCTTTCACCATACACAAAAATAAACTCAAAATGGAATAAAGATTTAAATGTGAGACCTGAAACCATAAAAACCCTAGAAGAGAGCACAAGCAGTAATTTCTCTGACATTGGCCATAGCAACATTTTTGAGATATATCTCCTGAGGCAAGCAAAATAAAGCAAAAATAAACTATTTGGACTTCATCAAAATAAAAGTTTCTGCACAGAAAGCAAACAATTGTTTCCCGTATTGCTTAGAAGGGTTATGACTACCATGAAGCTATGACCTGACACAGCCCATCTGATACAGAACACTTCTCGTAATCTAGAAATCAAGAAAACTAAAAGGCAACCTACAGAATGGGAGAAGATATTTGCAAATGACATATCCAATAAAGGGTTAATATCCAAAATATATAAAATATATAAAGAACTGATACAACTCAACACCCCAAAAGCAAATAATCCAGTTTAAAAATGGGCGGAAGTTATGAACAGACATTTCTCTAAAGAAGACATACAAATGGCCAAAACACACATGCAAAGATGCTCAACGTCACAAATCATCAGGGAAATGCAAATCAAAACTGCAATGAGATATTACCTTACACCTGTCAGAATGACTAAAATCAAAAACACAAGAAACAAGTGTTGGCAAGGAGGTGGATAAAACAGAACCCTTACACACTACTGGTGGGAATTTAAATTGATGCAACCACTGTGGAAAACAGTATGTATTTTCCTCCAAAAATTAAAAATAGAAATACTATATGATCCAGTAATTTCACGATTGGGTATTTATCCAAAGAATACAGAAACACTAAATACAAAAAGATATATGCATCTTATGTTTATTGCAACGTTATTTATAATAGCAAAACTATGGAAGCAGCCCAGGTATCTATCAATAGATGAATGGATAAAGAAGATGTGGTATATATATATACAATGGACTATTGTATAGTCCACAAAAAATAATGAAATCTTGCCATTTGCAACAACATGGATAGAGCTAGAGAATATAATTCTAAGCGAAATAAGTCAGAGAAAGACAAATACATGATCTCACTCATATGTGCAATTTAAGAAACAAATGAGCAAAGGAAAAAGACAAACCAAGAAGCAGACTCTTAACTATAGAGAACAAACTGATGGGAAGGTGGGTGGGAGGATGGGTGAAATAGGGGGTGGGAAATAAAGAATACACTTATCATGATGAAAAAAAAATTCTTCCATCACATATGCCCTCTTTTCTTTTGATGTCCCCCACAAAGTATGAATCAGTCACATACATCATTATTGATCTTTTCAAGGTCCTTATTTTTATTTTCCCCTTCACCCTAATTCTCATGTTTATTCCCTCACTTGCCCCAGGAGATACCCACTCATGAATGTCTTTGGCCATGTGTGTATCCTTGCATTACACTGGCCAGTGTTGGTTCATGTGTGTTTTTGTTTACATAGGTGTTATTATGCCAGGGTTCATGTTCTCCTTACTTCTTTCCACTTAATGTGTGTATAAGATACAACTGTGGTACCCTCTGTCCACCTAGTGCAAGGATTCTGACAGATGTTACTATAATTTTGTGGACCCCATTGCATGGACTCATCTCTTCTCCACAGGTGGGTGTCTTGGTGGCCTCCATCTCCTGCTATCATACACATTCTCGACCACACACTCAACACAAACAGAGTGCTGAGTGGCAATATGTAATATGAGGAAACCATTTTTTCATTCATGGTCCAACAGAATTCATACCCTAGAGACAATATTGTATGTTCCTTAATCTTTGATTCAGACAAGATCTTTATCCTTTATTTTCCTTAAAACAGAAAGGCTGGAAATTCACAGTATAGGAACAATCACCAGAATGTCCTAGTCATGAAAACAAATGGTCTTCTCACAGTCTTCCCACTCCTCACACTTTGTAGAGCATTGCACATATTCATTTAACATTTATTGAACACCAAGAATGTAAGAATATGTGCAATATTGTACTACACCTGTTGTGGGGGAATATGGAAATAAATAGGTTATCTAACCTGCTCTGAAGATTACAATTTAATAAATCATTTAATTTTCTGAAATTCTCCCCTCCTTTTTCCCCCAAAAACTGAATTCTGCTTTTTCCACGATTTTTCTTACTGTTCCTCCTCTGCTTCCCACTGACTTCTCTCTACTGCCTGCTAGCTAGATGTTTACACCCCTGAGGTCTGTCCTTGACCCTCTTCTCTTGCATACTCATCTCTTTGCTGTCTTGCCATTATCACAACTTCACTTACCTTTGTAACTGACTACTTGATATAATCTCTCCTGCCCCTCCCCCCCAAAGTCCAGTTCTGCATTTCCGTAGTTCTTCAAATTAAATACCCATAAATATGAATGGGGGAGTGCAAACTGGTTCCCCCAGGTTTCCTATTTCCTATCAATGTTACCAACATTCCTCGGGGTCCTAGACTTGAAACCGACATATTGCATTGCTTAATCTTTCTAAAGTACAGCTCTCAGCCTTCACATCCATGCTATAAAGCTTTAAAGACTTTCTTTTTCTTTCACAAGCAACCTTATCATCCTAACTTGACTCTTCAGTCTAATTTAGCCTTATCTGCATTTCATCCAAACCAGATCACTATTTCATCCAAACACATCATGGCCTCCCACTTCCCTGCCTCTCACTAGGCTCTCTTCCACCCAGAATGTCCTCCCTCCAGCTCTTCTCAAGCTCAGTTTAAGTGGCACCTGCATCTTGAAGTCTTCCCTAATGACCTAACTGATGATGCTCCCCGCCTCCTCTGAACTGGTAACACTGCATTTCTCCTCTGCCAATTCCGCCTGTTTGGTTTGACTGTGACTCTCTTTCCAGTAGTGTCCATCTAGTGGGAAATAGAGTCCATCTCAAGTTCATCTTTGAGACTATTATCATCAGTCTCAAGTGGCCCAAAGAATTACACCTTGTTTTTTTTTTTTCATCCTTTGTAGCTCCTGGCCCATGTCCTTGCACATAACAGATATCAATGAATATGCACATATAAATAATAAAAATCAGTGAAAACAATAAATATCACAGGCCTAAAAGATACTGCAAGAAAACTGGTTCAATCTGCCTCAGAAAAGAAGTTTAGTGTCCCTATTCTGTTGACCCTTTGCCCTACAAAAGTTGAATAATATGGCTCTAACTGGCAGACAAGACATTCAAATACCACTTTTCTGCCTTTTCTCCTGTTTCTGTCTCTGTTGTTGTTGTCATGGTTTTTGACTATGGTTAGTAGTGGGTGAAGTCTGTGCTTTGCAATAAGACAACCTGAGCCTTCATACTGACCCTAATTCCTGTTGACGAGTGACTCTGGATATGTTTCCACATCTCTAAAATGGTGATCAGAGCATAAATTGCTATGGTGTTGGTAGGATTGGAAAATACCATGCATGCAAAGTACCTATGTCAATAAATGCTACTGCAATGTGTTTAAGAGAACTGACTTACCCGAGGTAAAGGGGATTATATCCTACTGATTACACATGGAATTTCCTCAGATACAAGCTGGCACTCCCAGGTACTTCTGGATCTCATCAGCCAAACAAATCCTGGAGCCAAAAAAAACTCACATTTAGAGAAAACTAATTAAAAAAATATATTACAGCACTTTTTCTAATTTTTGTTTTTGCCCCAGATTCAAATTGCCAAACATCAACAGAGCACGAACTCTCTGCTAGTCAGAATAAGCCATCGCCATTGTGTATTTTTAAACCATTTCCAACATTTTGATATGAGATTAAAGGACAGTAACAGGAAGAAGGCTTATGAAGTGTTTACTGTGTATCAGGTACTGCTCCAAACACTATGTTAACTCATTTGATTCTCAAAATAACCATATGCGGTAGGTACTATTATTCATCATCCTTGTTTCCTAAACAAAAACCAGGAAAAAGGTAATTTTTTCCCTTGGGGATTCTATACCTGAAAGGTCACTGAGAAGATATTTGCAATGTCACATGCATAGGTACATGCTTTTGAAGGTTAGGAGACACGGGGAGAGCAGACAGAATGAAATTAGGTGTGCAGCCTCTGAAGTTCGGCTACCTGAGTCTCTCCAAGTCAAGTGACCTAGCTGTGTGACTTTGAACAACATACTAACCTCTTGGTTAGGTGGGACTAATAAGAGTACATACCTCACAGAGTTGTGCTGATCATTAAGTGAGTTCATGCAAGTAAAATGCTTGGAATAGTGAACTGGCACTATTCTAAGTAGCACCAAGAAAATACTAGCCACTAGAGAAGAGTGAATCATTTGCAAAGTCCTGGAAGAACAACTGTTAGTTTAAAGCATTTTTCTTCTTCTTTATCCAAACTGAAAAATGTAAGAACTATACAAGGATGATCTTAACAATGCAGCTATCATATCCTAGTACAGATTTTCCCCCCAGTTTGATCCCAAATTTCTCAAATCTAATTTCATTCATGTGCTTGATAGGACCTCAGTATCTTCCCAGATTATGAGTGACATTTTTATAAGTTGTAAAAACTCAAATGGGCAATTTTTTTTTTTTTTTTTACTATGACTGAAATAGAGGGGCACAGTGTACCTAGATAGCCCTTTCATGGGTCTAAAACCTGTTTCAAATGATGGTGATTTATAAGAAGATGGTGAAAATAAAACATATCATTTGAAGATTAGATATGAATGTGAGTACATATAGGAATTGTCCAGGTTCTCTTTCTGTCTGCCAAATGTTTTTAGGCCACAGAGTTATTTTAAAGCCTGATGTTTAAGGGCAGTGAGAGTTAAAAATGCAGCCTGGAAATTGCATGGATCCTTCCAAAAACAATCATTGGCCAGGGTAGAAAGTGATTTTTTAAAAACCTATCAAGTACATCTAAGAAATGATTAACTTTAAACATCGCTACTGCATTCAGCGTATGCAGGCCTATGGTCTGACAGAGGGGCCAGTAACCCTGTAATCCAGGGATCCCAGGTGCCAAGCTGCCACAGAAACCTCCAGAGCAGCACCTGCTTGGCTGCAAGGTCCCAAGTGCAGTTACAGGGAAATTGCAAGAGTCAGGAGCTAGAACACCTCCTGACGACGTTATGGAAATGGTGTCTAAAAAGCCGTCAGAGCTAAATGACAGAGGACCTGTCTCTGATTCTAGGGACAGTAACAGTTCCATTCATTGTGTGGCTTCATGCTGGGTTAAACTTCACACTGTTACAAATGAACCTTCTAGTGTAGAGTCTCTGCACCAACGTCTTTTTTTCACTAACATGCTTTCAAGGAAGAGCCATTTCAGTGGGAGACAAGACAGGAAGCTGCAAGTCACCCCTTGCACTTTCCAACTATAGATTCCACGCCCCCCCAACCCCGCCAAAAAATGCTTTCAAGCATTTCCACAGGTTCTCAGGAGGTGAAAGGAGACTTATCCCAGCGGCCATTCCAGTAATGTCAACAATGAAACTAGCACCCCCTTGAGGTGTGATTGATACTGAGCCCGAATGGAAGACCTCATTGACAGAGACCTATGTTTTGTGCAGAAGGGTTTTTTATTTCAGGAAAATCTCCAGTGGCAATTACATATAATTTTGCCCATTCTTCTACTAAAATGTATTGGTCACTTGAAAGGGCAGAGGTGGATGGTGGTATTGATTTACAGAAGCTTCAACTGCAGTTGCGGCATTACAGGCTTTAGGCTGCCAATAAATAGTACACATGATAGCCAGGTGTATAAAATGGTACTTCTTTGTGAATCAGAAGTATTTAGCAGCTTAAAGGAGATCTATTCCCTGTCTAGAACCAGATCTGAAAAAAAAAAAAGGAGTACATTGAGGAATAAAAGTCTCAGAAGAGAAAGTTATCAGTGGTAACTTCAACTGTTCGGTTGTTTTTAAAAATTGATGGAGGGGCGCCTGGGTGGCTCAGTCGTTAAGCGTCTGCCTTCGGCTCGGGTCGTGATCCCAGAGTCCTGGGATGGAGCCCTGCATCGGGCTCCCTGCTCCGCGGGAAGCCTGCTTCTCCCTCTCCCCCTGCTTGTGTTCCCTCTCTCGCTGTCTCTCTCTGTCAAATAAAATAAAATTAAATTAAAAAAAAATTGATGGAGAGGAAAAGAAGGAAAATGGGGAGTAGGAGGGTTATTATGGCTCATGGACAGAAAGGGTCTCAGCAGTACCAGCAAAACCTGAAAGACAGTTTCACTTGCACCTTCCAAACCAGCTTCCAAGAATTTCATTTTGAAGCAATACTAAAGCTCAAGAACCTGTTAGAATAACAACCAACTCTTCCACAGCCTGCCACAGAAACAGTTACTCTCAAAATGAAAATTTCTCATCAACACCTGCTGCAGGCATGGTTTCCGGGCAAAGCAGGACCCTAGTTTAAGTCCCCGCTTAAGGACTTCCACAAAGAGAGGGAAATGTGTGTGTGTGTGTGTGTGTGTGTGTGTGTGTGTGTGTGTGTGTGTGAGAGAGAGAGAGAGAGAGACAGAGAGAGAGAGAGAGGGGGTGGATATCAAGTGGCTTAACAAAGCTAATTGTTTTCCTATCTACAAATTGACTCAGTAAAGGCAAAAACACTAAAGGTGTTCAAAAAAAAAGTCTTCAAAAAGGGGCTCAGAGCCAGTTCCTCCTCACCATGGTGACCCAGACAGTTTTGCCTTTCAAGTCCAGGGTGCGCTACAGGAACAAGAAAAGTACCGGAGAACTGCAATATTGGACTCCCTATAAAAATGTATGCAATTACCACCATTCAGTGTCACTGTGAAAACGTTCCCAATTATAAATTTGCCAAAAAAAAAAAAAATGCGTTCACCCAAATTTAAAAAGCCTGGGCAATGTGAAGCCCAATGGTCTTTCTCAGTGGAGTAAAACCCCGGCAGCTCTGAGGCCTTCAGAGCACTGCCATCTAGTGGTCAGCTCCGCCATTCCTTCTCAGCTTGTAAAACAAGCCGGCGGCCGTTTCCTCATCCGAATCCCTGTAGACGGACCGGGCTGCCAGAGCCATGCTGCCACTTCCTGCCTAGAAATGGCTTCCACCCAAGCCGGCCACGGAGACATGGCCAGCAGCTGACCAGCCAGAGGATCAGGGATTTTCAAAGTTTCTATAAATTGGTGAATAACCTTCCACAGAATTTATCAAACCTTTGAAATGTGGAATATATTAATTTCACAATATGAAGTGTACTACCTATGTGGCAGGTCAAATTTTTCAAAATGTTAAGATTCTAAAGTAGGGGTGTGTGTATGTGTGTTTTAACTAAGAAGAAAAGCCAGTGAGAGAGAAAGCTAAATGCTATGGACTATTTTGAGGTATGTTTGAAACTGTCATGTTAAGTCCTAGAATTTATAATAAGAATCATCAAAAGGCAGTGATTTCCTTGTTATTAAGATAATACCATGTTGGGAGCGCCTGGCTGGTTCAGTTGGTAGAGTGTGTGACTCTTGATCTTGGGGTCGTGGGTTCGAGCCCCACCCTGGGTGTCGGGATTACTTAAGAAAAATAAAATCTTAAAACAAAACAAAACATAATACCATGTTGGCTTTACTGATGTTCTTTGCACGTGGAGATTTGGCAAACTTCTGTTTTTAGTTTTCCCCAAGATTGGTAAGCCGTTACATTTCAAAGTGGGTACTCTGAAAACAGAATAAAGTAGGACCAAGAAAGGGCTGAGTTGCTTAAAGTAGTCATTCTGTTCTATTTTTAGTTTTTAAGGCTGTTTACCTTGAGAAACTACTGGAGCAGAAACGTGGGGTAGGCCTTTCGGGCTGGGCACAACTTTGCTGCTTGAGTAAAATGTTTCCTGAGAGTTAGGTCCTTACCTGCTTGGAAAGGATGAGAGAGAAAAAGTCAGGATGGGTGTTTTGATTAAACCATTTAAAATGGCAATTGCAAAAGTATAATGTTAAATGTGTCCATTTATTAATATTTGCTTTTAAAGAAAGCAGTAATCAGCTGAGGTTTTAAGTTCCCAAGGATATACACATATATCTTCATGTTCTGAAAAATGACATCCTAAGAACGATTTACAAGTGAATATATTGAGTTACCACAGAAGATAACTTTTGAAGCATAAACTGATTTGAACAGTATATTTCAAATGACACAAATCAGAGGAGTAAATAGACAATTAGGACTATCCATCGGGGCTGTTATGTTAATATACAGAGTATTGTGTGTGTGACTTAAAAGTCTGTCTTAAGGTAAGAAGGATCAGATGCTTTTGAATTACACAAAAGAAAGTGTCCCTGATAAAACATAACCACTGTCATTAAGTGGCTATCATAACCTTCGAAGGAGATGATGTAAGGCAACACAACCTTGCCATGTAAATATTCTAGAGTCCGCTCCAGACAGAGGCTTCAGCTCTGCACTGCTCATGCACTTGTGACCCACAGCCTTCCCAGATGGATGTAGCCTGTCTGCACTGCACTTTTAAAACAAGTTACAAAAAAGGCAAACTCTCTGCTCTTTTGGTCCCATGTGTATATATTTTGGCTATTTCAGGATATAAGGTAATGGGGGAAAAGCACCTTTTGTTTCATTTTTCACCATAATGAGGAACACCATTTGACATGTGCACCAATTCACTAGATAAGACAAGAGCAATAAAACACAGGGCTGAAACAGGAAGAAAAGAATGTTTCCTAAGGTTCTCTTGGGCACTGCATTGTTGTTTTATGATATTTTGAAGCTTAGTTTTAACTGACCATGCCTGAGTCCAAACTTTGGAACAGAAATACCTATGAATTCTCACTAATCAACAAATGTTCCAGGGGATCAGGGACACCAGAGCATGGATGTATGTGGCACAGGACACAGATGTTTATGGGGAAATGACTAACCCATTTGTAAATTTCCACTGTATACATTTCAAAGACCAAGTGCTATGTAACTGTAGATGATACGTTCAGTATTGATCAATGATAACGCTGACAACTGTAAAAAAAAAAAAAAAAAAGTCAGACTGTTTGCATTTCACAATTATGGGTGGTGAACAGGAGATGGTAAATGTACTAAATCATTTTTCTTAGCAAGGAGTCAATTCTATTCAAATCAAGTAAAGATACTGCTTCATACCTGATGTTTGCAACTTAAGAAATAGAGGTTTGACAATTTCTTTTAAAAATTAAGTAACCACAAACATACTTTAACAGAATAAATACCTATGAATGCACCTAACAGTAGAAGAAAATAAAACAAGCAATATCAGAAAAGCTTTCTTAAAAGATAGAAAACATCTAAACACACAAAAATCCAAAAAAAACACAAACAAGACTACCCAAATAAAATAAAACCTATCAACTGACAACAAATACAAACATCAGCAAAAAGCAAATATTCTCCATTTGAGTTCAGAAATTTAATTACTAGGGAATAATATAAACTAGCACTATAGAAAGATAAAGATAAATCTAAAAATGTAAGCAACAGTAGTGATCAAATGAACTTAACACAAAGAACTGAAGGGAGAAATTATGAAATTAAGCAAAAATAGTGCTTTACACTGATAAAGGTTTTGATCTATCAGGAAGTCATGAGTTATTAGCCTTTTTGTTTCAAATAAGTTACCAAAATATGTCAAGCCATAACTGGTAGAAATGAATCACTGGTAGAAATATTATGGGAGAACCTTATCACACCTCCATTAGACTAATCCCAAGCTCTACATTGATGAACCGTGTGACCCACAAAGGTTATTAAAACACAGTTGCTGGGCGCCTGGGTGGCTCAGTTGGTTAAGCGACTGCCTTCAGCTCAGGTCATGATCCTGGAGTCTCTGGATCGAGTCCCGCATCAGGCTCCCTGCTTGGCGGGGAGCCTGCTTCTGCCTCTGACCCTCCCCCCTCTCATGTGCTCTCTCTCTCCCATTCTCTCTGTCTCAAATAAATAAATAAAATCTTTAAAAAAAAAAAAAAAAAAAACACAGTTGCCAAGGGACCAGGAGAAAAGAAGCTGCCAGGCCAAGGCCGGCGACAGAGACCAGCAGTTGCTAGAGTAACACAGGTGCCAAAACCAGGTTCCCGGATGAGAACAGGGCCTCAGCGGAAAGGTGCGTCTTTGGAGATAGGAGGGTCTATGAACCCTTTGACCATCTGACTCTATTTTGTAGTGTTACCTCATCGCTTGACTCAAGTTAACTTCATCTCAGTCCATTTCCCCCCTCCAATTTCAGACATTAATATCCCATTTTGAATAATGAATTAGTTTTTAAAAATTCATAACCCACAGAACTTGAGTTTGTAGGTAGAGAAAGAAGATCATAATGAAAATTGAACCGATAGTGGGTCTTTCTTCCCCCCTTACCTGGGTTTTAAGGACAAAATGAGCCTATATTAGTCCGTATGCCCATTAAGGGGCTATTTAACCACCCTATATCCTTTCCCCCAATTAATTCAGCCCCTAGATGTTAGCTGAATGAAACCTGCCCTACTTAAGCTACCTAAATTTAGTCTTGCTTGCTGCTTCCTCCAAAATTGCTCTTCATATGGGTTTATCTCCTCTTCCCTCATCCCTGCTCAAAAGCATACTTGTTTAAACAGTTGGTCCTTACGGTGAGTAGGATAGGCTTCAGTATTTGCTCTTTCACTGCAATACCAAATATTTTTTCTTGACTCTAATATGTTCTAGTGCCTTGCTACTCCAAGTGTGACCTATGGACCAGCAGCAGGGACATCTCCTGGGAGCTCGTTAGAAACACAGAATCTCAGATCCCACCTTAAACCCACACAATCAGAATCTGCATTTTAACACGATTGCCTGGTGATTCATGTGCACATGACAGTGGGAGAAGCACTGCTTTAGTGATTCTTTCACGCGAATAGTGCCAGATACATCATTAAATAACGTGTTGAACCATCCCCACTCCAGGTTCACAATGTCCATGGGCTTAATAAAGTCTCTGCTAAAACTGTATTGAATAAACCAAATTTCTTTTTACTTCAGTATTTTTGCAACTTACTCTTCCATGGATACCCCTGTCCCATGATAACTATTATTATCATCCTTCAGAATTCACAATCTATGGAATACATTTTGAGAAATGCTGGACTAATGGACATAATGTAATGAATGAAAACAAAGCACTCATCAGCACATCTTTGGATTTCAGTTTCCTCACCTATTCAATATGGATAAAACTGACCTACTAATGTCAAAGGGTAGTTTGGAGAAAAAGATGAAATAGATCTGAAAGCCCCTTGGAAATACAAGTGTTGACAAAATTTCGTTCATTTATTTATTCACTGAGCAAATATTTGTGAGTGCCTACTCTGTCCTAGATCTGTGCTGAGTATGGGGGCTACAGCAATGAGAAAAGCAGACATGGTTCCTATGTTCATGGAGCCAAAAATGAGCTCTGGTGAATTAAGGATTAAGATCTATAGACTACAAAGGCAGGCACTAATTCCCCTGAGGTAATCAATTACTAAATCAATCCCATCAGTGTTACTTCGACTCAGAATTCATTTAATTAGCAGAATGCCTTCTCAAAACCACGAGGGAGTTGGAGTACCCACTGAGTAATAATCATAACGATGTTAACATTTACAGAGAATTTATGGCATACAGCCAAGCCAAGCCAGCCCCTGATGTGTAATGTTTAACAATTTCCATGGTGTATATACTCTCACAGGACCAATTCATTTCAAGCTACTGATGAGAAGTTACTGGATGGGGGGATGGGAGGATTTGGAGAATCAGAGAAGGTATACACTCTCAGTCCTTGCGAGACACTGCAAACCAGCTGCAGCCCATCACGATGTAGATCATGCTAAGTAGTTAGCATAAAATAAATCATAACTACCTGATAAGAAATTAGTTGTTATATTCCCCATTTTACAGATGAGGAAACGGAGGCATAGAAAGTACATAATTTCCAAGATCATGCAACTAGTAAATGGTAAATTGGGATTTGAATCTAGTAGAGACATGTGATTCCAGAAGCCCTACCTCTAGACACTCTAGCCCAGTACTGTGGAAAGCTCTGATGTAATTCCTTAGGTTAATGTTAGCCAAATCCACCTCATTCATTCATTCATTTACTCAATAACTCACCAGGAGTAGCCAGTGATGGGGAATACACTATGGCCAAGATCCTCACAGTTGCTTCACTGGAGTGAAAATATTCTACCTGGGGACTAAAATAAATCAACATTTGGATGTAGCTTATATACTCCTGTGTGATAGATCCACACTCTCATAGGACAGCCACAAGATGTCCTTGCTTTGGCTTTCCAGATAAACTGAGATACGGCCCAAACGGCTGATCAGGGATTGGGGAAAGAAATTATGATATAAGTTCAGGTAGGCATGTGGATATGTGCGTAGTTCCTGTTATCTGAATGGTAAGAATGTTGCTCTGGATTAAGCTAAGGTTCTTCTAGCCAGACTTTAATTGGCTAGGATGTAACAAGAAAGATTTACCTCAGAATCGAGAAGTTGAATCAAAATCCAGTCACAAGTGGCTGAAGCCAAAGCAGCCTTGCAAATACATCAGAAGAATGAAGAAAAGCTTCAGGCATTCAGGTATGGAGGTAGCCATAAAAGAAGGCTTGGATGAAACTCTCCATCTTCAGGAAAGCATAAAACTGCTTTATCAAGAAACTGAAGGGCGCCTGGGTGGCTCAGTTGGTTAAGCGACTGCCTTCGGCTCAGGTCATGATCCTGGAGTCCCTGGATCGAGTCCCGCATCGGGCTCCCTGCTCGGCAGGGAGTCTGCTTCTCCCTCTGACCCTCCCCCCTCTCATGTGCTCTCTCTCATTCTCTCTCTCTCAAATAAATAAATAAAATCTTTAAAAAAAAAAAAAGAAACTGAAATAGGGAAGGAAAAGAGTAAATGGACTGAGTAAACAGAACAGAGATTTTCCTAACACACCTGTTAGCATAAAGGACTCTACCATAAACACTCAGCTTGTTTCCATACCCCTATATCCTGAGAGCAGAAGTTAATTAAACCTTCAGATAAGCTTACTTCTGAAGATCTAGGAAGAACAATAATTTTTCTCTCTCATAAAATGTGATTTTTAATTTTCTATATTTCAGTTTCACTGCTGTTAAGGATTAGGCAAATGGCTTAAAATGAATCTTGATAGTTATAATTTGTAAAGATAGTGTTTCAAAAATATAAATGATTTAAATTTGAATATATGAATAAGTCATATTCTTTTTCTTCCGATTCTAAATAGTCTAAGTTTAGTATTTTGTTGATTTTGTCGTTTAACAAGTTCACAAAAACAAACAGAACAGGAATTTTATATCAGCAATTGGAGACGTGTGAGACAAATTGAAGACACTTGAACAGAGTAACTGGAGACATTTGAAACAAAGGCCATGTCTGTACATGCCCAGAGATGTAATCACTATAGCTATATGACAAACATGAAAGCAACCTAATGTTTACCTAAATAACTTAGTTGGTTTTTAGGGGATTTACAGATGAGGAGCTCACATGTTTAATATAAAGTTCAGAGGCTTCTCCTGAGTTGGGGTTTTATTATAGTGAAAGTTTAAGCTCACTTACAAAAGTGGAGAAATCCTTTTCTTGATTATCTCCCTAATTAATTGGTGAGTTATAGACTTTCTCTTTCTGTTACAAACTTTCTGCCCAGCAACTAATGCATCCAGTCCCATGAGGTTATGAAGCCTGAAGAAAAAGTCCATGCAAGGAGGGCTGGTACCAGTGATGGAGGTCTGGGGAAGACAGACAAAATAAGCTGAGACTGAGCCGCAGAGTGTGCCTGGGTAGACAGGAAACACAGTTTTTCAGGACACAGACATCACAGCACAAGACGAGATGCTCAGAAGAGATGGTCTGCAAGCTCCACTTCAATCTGAATACAGAGGGCTGGGAAAGGAATTTAGGAAAACAATATGAAAAAATTTCATTTATCTGGTTAACACTAGATGGCAGTGAATGATAGTACTTATTAGGAAATAGGAATTGGGGGTCATTAGTAATGACATTATGGACATATTTGGACTATCTTGAGTCTTGACATAGAACAACAGCAGCGCAACAACAAAAATCACCTGATCCACTCTTCCCTTGGTTCACTGTTTTTGCTAAAATCAAAGTGAAATATTAAAGTCATTAGTTTCTCCCTTCCCTAAAGATAACTATAGTTTTGTCTCAATCTTCTGTGTTACATTCAGTTTCTCTATTCTTCATTTCAGTGCTGTGATCTTTCACATTTATGTGCCTTAATGTAAATTTAGGGTTTTTAAAAAGATTTTATTTATTTGAGAGAAAGCACAATGGGGGGTGCAGAGGGAGAGGGAGAAGCGGACTCCCCACTGAACAGGAAGCCTGATGATGATGTGGGGCTCCATTCCAGGACCCTGGAATCATGACCTGAGCTGAAGGCAGACACTTAACCCACTGAGCCACCCAGGCAGCCCCATGAATTTCTTTTTTAAAAAAAGCATATATAGGCTCTTTAAAGATAAGGAGCATACTTCATTCCTAAAGGAAGACATTGTGTTATATTTTTATATCCTTAGGAAGTAGAAGTTTAGCATCTTGGACCATCAGAGCTGAAAGGGGCGTTAACAGTCATGTGGTCCAAGTTTTCAAATGAAATAACAAGGGTTCAGAGAAGTTTAGTAACTTGCCTGAGGTCACACAGCCCAGCAGGGATGAAGTTAGAAATGGAACCAAGGTATCCTGGCCTGCATAGTTTCTTCATTACTTTTGAAGCTCCCAGGCCAAAGGTGCTGACTGGAAGAAGTAGGTTCTCTCCAGGCTGAGGTACTGGGCTGGGGTAATGTCCTGCCTATGGTCATTTCCTTTCAGCTGGCTTCTATGACCTTGAAGCCCAGCAAGATGGGACAGAAGTCCCACGCAGGCTCTGTAAACTTCAGTTAGGGGCAGGACAGTCAAACAGGTGGGATACGAAGGACAGGCTCCCTTTAAGCCACTGAAGCAACCCCCCTCCAAAGGGTGAGTGTAGGTCCCTAAATGTCGCTGCCTTCAGGAGGAAAAGGGTGTCACCAATCCTACACTCAAAGGGGGATGGCAGAGCGGGCTCTGTCTGTGAAGCTGTGCAGCCTGGGACGACCAGTGGCCGCGCAAGTGGATGCGCGCTGAGCCGGAACACCGCGCGGAGAGTGCGTGGGGGGGGGGGGGACCCTGCTCTCCCCCCGCTGCCCACAGCACCTGAACTGCCACCGCCTCCTGATCCCCGCGTGGCTGACCCAGCCGTGCTTTCCCAGCCGGATGCCAGCCGCCGCCGCCTCCTCCAGCCCAGTCCCCGCCGCCCCTACCATGGGGCATGAATGCTCCCCAGTTGCGGGGCAGGGCGGCCAGTACCGGTTCTCCTGACTTCTACCTCCGGGAGACCACTTGTAAGGGCGCAGAGTCCGCAGGCCCCCGGCGGGTGGGCGGCGGGCAGCAGGAGCACTGGAAGCAGCCCAGCTCTCCTTCCTTCCAGCTCCAGCTCATCTCCGGCTTACATAAATATACGCTTGCTCTTTGAAATGGTGGAGCCATGCTGGTCTGCTGCTCAAAGAACAAGAATACAAACAAAAAGCCCTCAAACTTGACCAAGCTTAAGAAAACTGCACAATTTAAGGGACTGGGGCCCTTGTGGGAACTCCTTATAACCTCAGATCGTCTGCCAATAAGTATTAGCCAATAAGTACTTGTGGGACATGTGCTAAGTGTCAGGACTGCGCTAGACATGGGAGTTACGGTGGTGTCGCTGCTTCTCTCATGGAGCCTGAAGTTTAGAGGAAAAGTCTGGCATGGAGGAAACAAGTAGTTACGTGATCACATGCTTACACCGGAGATCACTGACAGCCAGGTGCTGAACCAGGAGGCAACTGCTCAATATGCAGGAACGTCGTCAGCCAGTCATGAACGAAATCCGCCGAGGTGGGAGAACTTAGACCACTGAAATCAGTAAATGTCCCGAACCAGTCCTGCCCCCAGAGCCCCTGCTGTTAACCACTGACCCGCACAGCATGGGAGGTAAGTGCATGTCTCTTGTGAGGGTTGCACCTTGCTACTAACCAGGATCCAGTGAGTACTGCCAACTACCAGCAGGGCCGGGGGAACTGAAGGGGGCCAATGCATCTGACATCAGGGTAGCGTTGCTTCCTTCTCTCCATTAGTAATCGGAGGAGGAAGGATTACTTCCTAGGCCACCTGTGCCAATCAGGTGGCCAAGGAGTGTAGATAGGGCACCTAAAGATAGCTTCTTTCTTGAGCAGAAACATTTGGGTTATGGAGGTTTGATGAGTTCAAGTAAATGCCCTGGAAGCACTCTCCAGTTTAGACACAAGCCTTCCCCCATCAAGATTTTGCCTGATCTGGGGGTGCCTGGGTGGCTCAGTTGGTTAAGCATCTGCCTTGGGCTCAGGTCATGATCTCAGGGTCCTGGGATTGAGCCCCACCCTGGGATGGAGCCCCGCCCTGGGATCGAGCCCCATGTCAGCCGCATGTCAGCTCTGTGTCAGCCCCATGTCAGGCTCCCTGCTCAGCGAGGAGCCTGCTTCTTCCTCTCCCTCTGTTCGCTCTCTCTCTCAAATACATAAAATCTTTAAAAAAAAAAAAGTTTTGCCTGATCTGTATACCTCCTCTCCTATCAATACTTCACATTTTCTTTAAATTGGCTTGCTTCATCCCCCAAAACAAATATCTTAAAGGACACTATAGACACCATTAATAAATCTATATTGTTTGTAATAAATAATCATAAAAATAAGTACAATGAAAACAAAACAATGCTATTAAATTCCAGCTCTGAGCTTGAGGTTGGCTCGGAGACTAAACTGCAATACGTGTACAAGATACACTGGGGCCACCTGGCAACATTCTTCTGCAGGTCATCGGAATAATCGAAATAAAAAATGAAATAACTTCGTCAATGCATGATTTGACATTATTGCATGTCTTACCTGAATATCACTTAAAATTACCTTGTTATCACAGGGATGATGATGATGATGTCATCATATCATACTGACATTTACTGAGCACTTCATGTATGCCTGGCGCCGTTCGAAGGAACTTCTGCTCTTCAATGGGGATTGGATATTAATGGAACTCTCCTTTATTCAGTTTCTGCCAGTTCTGTTGTGATTCTGCTTTGGCCTTTTTCTACCCATAATGCTTCAGCTGATTTTATTTCTCCAGAAACTGAAGGCAAACACAATTCACTACTGTGATAGTTATCTTCTAATGAGCACAACATTAATCCTTCTAACTAACTGATGGACATTACTTTAAAACATGCCTTCATCCTGTTATGGTTATAAATGCAGAAAAAATTATTTTCCCAGAGCTAAAAATAGAATTAAGCTTTCTTGACTGATTCATTCATTCAACAGATAGTTATTGAGTACCTATTACAAGGAACAGCAGGTGGACACAGAGGATGAACTTCTCTGGCTGATGATGTAGCCGGAGTCCCTGAAGTCCCTGTCTCTCCCAGAACGTGGACACAATAAATGATCATGTTGATATCATCAGTTATCTGAAAGAGTTTACTTAAGAGCAGAAGGAGAGCCAGGGGCTGAAGTTCATGACTGAGAGACAAAAGCGCAGCATGGTGATTATAGTTAATAGTAATGTATCATATGCTTGAGTGTTGCTAAGAGAGTAGATCTTAAATGTTCTCACCACAAAAAAGAAATGGTAACTATGTGAAGAGATGGAGAAGGTAGCTAATATTATGGAGGTAACCATTTTTGCAATTTGTAAATGTATCAAATCAACACCTTAAACTTAAATACACTTAAGCCTTAGAAAGATGGTCCATATTTTAACTTCAGACCGGCCAGCCCTCACCCTAGCTAGCCTGGCTGATCAGCACAGAATTTTTCCTTTATAATTGAATAAATTGAAAGACAGTGCATATTCTATTATTTCATTCTTTCCCTTCTCTCTATACAAACTCATTTCCCCCAGTATTTTTAATGAAATAGTCTATCTAGATCTCTCCACACCTTTGTTGTCTTCCTATGGTACAGTCCCACTTATCAACGTGTCCTTTAAAAGGCTTGGATGCAGCCTGAGCTTTGCGGCAATTCCCACACATCTAGAGAGGAGAGTGGGCAGGAAAGTGTCTCATCACTATGGGATACAGGATACAGACATTAAAAGAAACATAAGAAGCAAGAACATAATACCCAGGAAAGTGGACCATTTACAAGAGGGGAAGCCAAAACAGGGTGGAGCTGGGATGACCTTCAGGCCACCTATGAACAGAAGCCAGTATTTTTCTTCTTTAGTGCATTTTATTTTCCTCTTGAACATCTGGTCTATTTCCTAGTGGGAATGGAAATGCAAAATGGGTGTGGTTTTCATTCAGTTTGAAGAATGGGGGACAGGGCCATTTTGGTTGTCATAATTGGGGTGCAGGGAATGCTACGTGCATTTAATGAGTATGACGCTAAATGTTCTACAATGTGCAGGACAGCTCCCACAGCACAGACTTATTCCCCAAATGTCCATAGCCCAAGGTGGACAAACACAGGATTAGAGGAGCAATATTTGGGACGCTATAATATGAAGTCTGCAATACCCTACAAGAGTCAAAACAATCAGGACAGAAACTGAGAAGGGCTATCACTTAACTGTTCTCTAGAGTTTCCAGAAGACTTGGTCTATTTACCTCCTGTCACTGTGCCTGGATTCATTCATAGATGGAGTTATAAAATTTTAAGATACTCTTAAAATGGGTTCTAGCTACCCACATGGATGTCCCTCGATGCTAGATCAATTTCTCATTAAGAGACTTTTCTTAATTCTTAAACTATCTCCTTACTTTGCATTTCTGTAACTCCACTCTGCATCATATCTGAAAATAGGCAGATTAGTCAGCACTGCATCTGAAAATAGGAAGATTAGTCAAAACCCCCAAATAAGTACCTTTTCTTGGTGTTTGCTTTAAAGGCAAAGGCTTCAACCACCAATCACAGCTGCATTCTGAACGACACTGTAGCAAAAAGTAGGGCACGAATGCACTTGTAGGTAGCCGGGTAGGGGCCCTCAGCATGCTGGTAATGGTGACCGAGCTAAGGACGTGCAAGGCTTGGCCTCATTGGTCAGGTTGCTCACACTTTGGTTGGCAAGACTGACATTTCTTTCAGTTTAACTAAACAGGTATGGTGGAATGAATCGCATTTCATAAGACTGGGGCTTCGGAGAATTGTCCTCTTTCTCGAATCATTGTCAACTTCACCTTTTTTTTTTTTTTCCGAGGTTATTCGGTAATCAACAGACAGTGAACCACAGAAGAGAATGGGTTTGGTGGGGCCATCAGGTAGCAGTTGTAGGATGTAACATAGGAGGGAAATTTACATTGGAGTGATAATTATCTATTATATATAATTACATATTGTATGTTTGTATATTTATAGCATATTTTAATATTATTAGTGTAATTATTATTTTTTATTATTTATTTTTTTAAAGATTTTATTTATTTATTTGACAAAGAGAGACACAGTGGGAGAGGGAACACAAGCAGGGGGAGTGGGAGAGGGAGAAGCAGGCTTCCCAAAGAGCAGGGAGCCCGATGCGGGGCTCGATCCCAGGACCCTGAGCCAAAGGCAGACGCTTAACGACCGAGCCACCCAGGTGCCCTAGTGTAATTATTATATACAATTCTATATGATATATATTTCCATTATAGGGGAAGGAAATCACAATTGTGCAGCTGCAATGATAGAGGTTTGGAAGAAATATATAAATAGAGCAATGGGACATAAACATGAGGAGGAAATGGGCAGGGCTAAGCCCTGGGGAGGGTAAACACGGCTTGTGTAAAAAACAGAGATGCGGGGCGCCTGGGTGGCTCAGTTGGTTAAGCGACTGCCTTCGGCTCAGGTCATGATCCTGGAGTCCCGGGATCGAGTCCTGCATTGGGCTCCCTGCTCGGCAGGGAGTCTGCTTCGTCCTCTGACCCTATCCCCTCTCATGTGTTCTCTCTCTCTCATTCTCTCTCTCTCAAATAAATAAATAAAATCTTTAAAAAAAAAAATGCGGGGAACTCTGTTGCAGGAACTTTTAAAATGACATACAGAACAGAATGCTCATTCTGCTGTTGAAAAGCTAAGCACACCCTGTCCTTCCCCAACACCTGTGTCAAGTAAATCACTTTGAACCAGAGATGAAACCCTTCTCTCAGGCTCTCCATGCCTGGGTTTTATCAGAGATTCACTTTTTTGTCTCTCACGAAGAAGTTGCCTCATCAAATGATTGCCCTGCGCCTATGTTCTGAACCTTCGTTCAGGGAAGCAGTACAGAATGCTTGGGGACTTACTGTCCTTCACTGAAACGCCAGAGACAAAAGCTAGAAGTGCTCCCAAAGACATCGGAAGGTGATAGGAAGTGACTGGGACAGCCTAGGCTTCTGATTCTGGATGCAGGGTTGGGTCTGCTCCCAAAATGCCGGTGGCCCCAGACATCCTTACAGCCATGCTCATAGACCCACACCAGCCTGTAGGGGTCTCTCCTGGCAATCTAATAACCGAAACCCATTTGCATATGTAAACCAACGTAAGGATTATAAAGAATGAAGTCCCAGGGCGCCTGGGTGGCTCAGTTGGTTAAGCGACTGCCTTCGGCTCAGGTCATGATCCTGGAGCCCCAGGATCGAGTCCCACATCGGGCTTCCTGCTCGGCAGGAAATCTGCTTCTCCCTCTGGCCCTCTCCCCTCTCATGCTCTCTCGCACTCTCTCTCAAATGGATAAATAAAATCTTAAAAAAAAAAAAAAAGTCCGCATGTACTCATTTTTCTAGAAACTTCGGAGAGGTGGCCCAGGTGCCTCAAATGTACCTTTCAGCGCAGCCCAATATCACTTCAGCTTTTAGTATTGGAGTACTTTGTACAAAGAAAATACATTGCTTCTTACAGAAGCACAAACAGCACTGAAACCACCTACAATTCCACTATCTACCTACTTACTAGCGGTGTAAACTTCCGGCTGTTAAACTTTATGAGACTCAGTTACCTCTTCTGTGAAAAGGAGAAAAATAGCACCCTCCTTGCTGGAAATGCAGATTCCTGAGTTCCACTCTTAAAGATTTGGCAGCTGGGTGGGGTGGCCCAGGAACTAGCATTTTTGGAAAGTTCCTCCTGTCATTCTGATGTACAGCCAGACATAGGAACCCCTGATTGATTACAATATTCCAAGAAAATAAAACTGTTATCTTGGGAAAACCAAAGGTATATTTACATTTGATGTTCACCCAAACCAGGCATGATACTATCCTAATTCATGAAAGGCTTAAACTTAGCATGTACAATTTTATAGGCTGAGATTGAGAGGGAAAGAAAGCAGCAAGCTATTGATTGCTGGCAGGATTTCCTCAGCTAATTTGTGTAAAGTGCTTAACCAGTGCTGGGTACATGGTAAATGCTCAATGCATGTTAGCAATTATTTTTAATATTAAATAGAAATTGTATTGATTCACTTAGGAAAATTGTAAGTGATCATTAAAGCAGGGAGTGATCAGCTCTTTATGTGAACAAAATGCCTTTTAGAAATTGTATATAAATACCAAAACACATTAAAACCACTGACGTGTTAACTTCTTAGCATTTTCCCACCAAGTGAATAGACCTCTTCTTACTCTCGCCTTACTTTTTCCTCTTTAAAACTGGTATCAATCTTGTTCTTTCTGAAAAAAGGAATACTAAAAATTACACGGAAAAGGCATATGTTCTCACTCCAAGAAATTGGAGCTGGACACATCCTTTAGATCATCTCATCTATCCTTGGGACAAACACTGAAAGGGCATATTGTAACACACACCAATTAAACACACATACCTATCATAAAATTCCACAGACTTCTACCTTGTACTTTATTATCGTACAAAATGTATCTGAAATAGCCATGGTTTGAAGGTATAAAATGTTTGGTTTTAGTTGCTGCATTTCCCCAGCTGAGATTCAAGGGAGTTCTTGGTCTTCTTCATCAGCTTTCTGCACCTTGCAGGCGTCAGCCCACTTCTCGCCTGTTCTTAGCTGGGGCTGGGTGGTACTTCTTAGCAAGTACAAAATGACTAAGTAACTTTTGGTGAAGTCAATCCCTGGCTGGGTTCTTAATGTGAGACCACTTTGTGACCCTGCTCAATTATTTTAACCCTTTCTTCTCCCCAAGGTGTCCCTTAACCAAAGCCAAGCCACTATTAAAACAGGATTATAAATCATGGTTATTTGCCCACTGACCTTTCTTACAACACCAAAAAAAAAAAAAAAAAAAAAAAAGAGAGCGAGAGAAGCTGTGAGCTCTGAGGGCTCAGGCCTGACTTCGACAGTGTCTCTGCTGTTGATGAATCTTTATGGAAGTCTTATCTTATATTTTTAACAGCAAAGCTTGGGCTCTGTTTTACTGAAGCTGTTTATATATCTAATCAGAGTAGATCAGGAAATGTGGTTGACAGCGTAGGGCTGCCTGAGAAACATAATATTTGCTGGCCAGCTTTAAGGCGACCTCTCAGCCAAGAGCCATGATCAATGAAGTGTGCCTGAGGCCCTGTTTAGATTAAGGGAAATAGCACATTGGTGGCCACATTCATCCCAAGCAAATCGTTTTCCCTCATGCGAGCTGCAGTGAAAAGCTTTCCAATAAACTGATGACAGGATTAAAGACAAGCAACTCCTCATGTGCCCCTCATCTGGCTGTGGGCCACAGGCTGGGAGCAATACCGGCTCTCTAGTTTGACCAGGAGGAGGATGGCCCTGCAAAAAAAGGCAGCTCACCCTCTACCCTGCCACTAACTAGCTGCATGGCCTACGGCAAATTAATTTCTAGCTCTGGGACTTTGTTTCAAGATTTGTAAAAGAGAGATGTATTAGTCGGGGTTCTCCAGAGTTAAAACACATACACACACACACACGGAGAAAGACAGGGATGTACTTTAAGGAATTGGTACATAGGATTGTGAGTATAGACAAGGAAAATCTGCAGTTGGACACCCAGGAAAGAGCCGATGTGGCTTGGGTCCACACGCATTCTTGAGGCAGACTTTCCTCCTCCGCAGGGGAATTCAGTCTTTTTTCTTAAGGCCTTCAACTAACTGGATTATAGATGGTACATACACATTATAGATGGTAATCTGCTTTACTCAAAGGCTCCTGATTTATTTTTAAAGTTTATTTTTTTAAAGATTTTTTATTTTTTATTTGACAGAGAGAGAGTACAAGCAGGGGGAGCGGCAGGCAGAGGGAGAGGGAGAAGCAGACTCCCCTGCTGAGCAAGGAGCCCAACGTGGGGCTCGATCCCAGGACCCTGGGATCATGACCTGAGCAGAAGACAGATGCTTAACTGACTGAGCCACCCAGGCGCCCTAAAGGCTACTGATTTAAATGTTAATTTCATCTGAAACTGACCTTCACAGCCACATCTAGATTGGTGTTTGGCCAAAAACAGGGAACCATGGGTACCATGGCTTAGCCAAGTTGACACATAAAATTTACCATCATCACAGGCATCATGGTAATACTTTGCTCAGATAGGTTTGAGGAAAATTAAGTGCCAAGGCCAACAAAACACTTGGCGCGGGCCTCAACCACTGACCGTGTCCCAAGATTTTAGGCAGATTGACTAATAATTAGAGGTTACATTTTAAAACAGTAGAAAACCTGAGTTAGCACTGGGTATAATTCAGCATTACCATCTGACGGCACCTGCTTCAGCCACACCGATGAGTCTCTGGCAGTCTGCTTCAGTTGGTGTCCTTGGAGGCTGAAGGATGACACCTTTGTAGCAAAGGCAGGTGAATAGGCTCCTGGACTTTTTTTAAAGACTTATCTTCTGTTCTTGAAAAACAATAAAGAAGCGTTGTGGGTACAGTCAACTTCTCATGGATGTTTTCATACCAGCAATTTGGAACATGGAGGAGTAAGTTAAGGGCTCATTTAACAGTCTCACGAAGTGCATACCCCAGAGTTGGAAAAGGGTGCTTAGGAACGTGGCCTCCAACGTACGTCTCCGTGGTATGAAATACGGTGGCAAAGAAAACTTCATCATTTCCATTTCATGGTCTTATTGGGGGGGGCGGGTTGCGGAAACTGGGCAGTTACTGGTGGAATGCTACCTTTCTAAGATTTATTAGGAGTCATAGAGGGCTCTGCAAACTCGGAAGGTACCTTTGTATCCTACAGCACTCAAGCCTGATTTAATTTCATGTCAGTCCTGGAACTGCAACCGCAATGTGAACTGCAACTTTATAAATTGCTCCTTGGAGGTGGGGAAGTCAGATGGGTGGAAAAGTGAGGAAGCTGAACGATGGAGAATCCACACCCCGAGCGAGCAGATACATTTCACCAAACCGTGGTTCTCAGCTGTCCCTCGTTTCACCCCCAAATCCCCTTCTTTCCTTTGTGTTTGTCTCCTGCCTCAAATTCTTTTTTTTTTTTCTTTTCCCCAGAAGGATGTCAGATGAGATGTGAGGAAGAAACGGAATTATGCTATCATAGTGCGTAAGGCTTTTGGATTTCCAAAGATTAGTCATCAAAATTCTGTTTGTGAGAAACTCAGAACAAACCGAGTAAAGCCTAATTTACATCTCCTCTCACAATAGAATCCCTGATGAGAATGTTAAAACAAACGAATGTCACTAAGAAAACAAAGCTAATACTCAGAAGCACAGACTTCTTACAGGAGCTGGAAAACGTGGTTTGGTTTCATAGCATCAATTAAGCCATGCCCTAAAACGAGCAGGCAGCAGACAGTGTTACTGGAAGGAAACCACATACTGCGGATCAGGGCGAATCTCCTAACAGTCTATCCATTCTGTTGCAGAAATTTCGAAATTCTCGAAATTTTGTCACTTGAAATTATTCTGGACCAAACATTTGTGGACAATGTGAGGACAGACTTACCTCGGTGATGGGATGGTCATAGTAGCTTGAAAGCTATTTCCATGCCTTAGAAAACATATGTGTGGTTAATTCTAAATATATATATATATATATATATATATATATACACACACACACACATTTTAGAAGAAATGTAGGTAAATGCCCTTATACCATTCACTGTACTCATTATAATGTCAGCTAACACAGATCCACAGTCACATGGTCTCAATGCATTATAGAGAAATATGTTCTTTGTTGCTAATCACATTTCAGATATTTAGACAGATTTCAAGAATGAAACTAAATACTTATATTCGCTCTGGCCGAAATTGGCCTCTACATGGCACTGTATTGGGTATTTTAACAGTGAGAGAATGAAAAGATAGAATCACAACTACACATTTACAAACCTCAAGATTTACCAGCATCTACCACCCTTCTGACGAGAGTATGCGATATATATCTACACATGCACACACCCTCCCTAGGAGCCCCGCTGAAGCTTCATCTAGCACAATCTTCCACTACTCACATGTTGTGTGCTCATTGCTCCTCTCTTTAACCAGGGGATTTCCTTGTTACCTCTCATCTGAAATCAAACATAGAAGAGTCATGAGAAGTAGCTTTCTTTGAAGCAAACTTCAAAGCAGAAATGTGGGTTTGAGTCTGGGTCCAGTGTCATCCACCTGATCTGCATTTCCAGCTCCTCATTCAGCATCAACCAATTATACCAGAATTGTAACAGGTGGGATTCACATCTCCCAGGCGTTTGGACACATTTCTCATACCTAAGCTGGACATTTGCTTCAAGATTGAGAGGGAGGATAGCTGTGGAGTGCATTCATGTCCTGAAGGGATACTGTGTGCCACAGTGGTAGGAGAGAAGGATGAAAAATATATATTTATCTGGTTCCAAAACATTTCTATCACTTCTGACGGCACACCATTGTGAACATACTAAATGCCACAGAATTTTTCACTTTAAAGTGGTTACTTTTATATTAATTTCACCTCAATAAATCATTTTTTCAAAATTATCCACAAGCAGTCACCTAAATGATCTAAGTGTCCAACAATATCTGACCCCACCCTCTCTTCTTCCCTCCTCTTTCTTTTAGTCGTATCTTAAGCCTCCGAGTCTAGTCACATTGACCAGACCTGTTCTTGGCCCACTGTGAGGTAGATGTAGTGTGGCTGGTGGCCTCCTTGCTCCCTGCTGATCTCTCACCTCCTCCATCACTGTCCCCAAGCCCCCATGTCCCCTTACTACTCAGCACCTCCATATTTGAAGGTAGTGGATTGATGTTTTACTCTCAAATGTTGGAGTTTCATTCAGCCAGTTATTCGCCAAACATATTTTGAGCACCTACTGTATGCCAGGTACATCGTATGCTATGTAATAGTGCTGTGTAGTGCAGCTGTGTGAGTAACCCAGACGAGTTTGGAAGTCCTCCCTGCTCTCAGGCAGCTTGGTCTAGTGGGTGGAGGGTGTAGTTTGAAATATGGATACCACAATATGGTCTGTGCTTGAAGAGACATGCTTCACAGAGGTGGTGGCATTTGAGAGGACTATGGACTGGTAAGTAGTATTTTCCTCGGCTAAGCAAAAGAAAAGTACAGCGGGCAAGAGAAAGTCATGGAGTTGTGAAAGGGCCAGAAATGTTCCAGGAAAGTTAAGAATTTAGTGTGCCTGAAGCAAAGATGCATGATCAGTAGCTGAGGAGCTCTGGGAGAAAGCGAGCCTAGGAGCAGCCTTCTAATGGTCTGGGAGTGAAGACGGGATTCTCCCAGATGCTCCAAGAAATGGCTGTAAGAGCAGAGGACAGAATCCTGGAGGAATGTTATGATCAATTGAGTGTGGGGGCTGTTAGCGAGAAAGGGGGGTAAGGATACACAAGTTGCTAGCTAGAGAGGCCACACAGAAAGTCACCCCGCTGAACAAAGTCATTGCTTAAAGTAATGGGAAAGACATGCAAAGGCAGATACCAAATGCAATGGCAACTTGAATCAGAGAGGGTAGAAAGTTTCCCCTAAGACCTTTTCAAAGTCTCCTTTCAAATTAATGATGACTGCGCCAATTCAAGAAGCCAGTCCATCAATATGGAAAAGAATTTGTGTCAAATTCCACAAGCCAAGTTAATCTTGAAAGAGAATTTTAATAGTCACACACTATTCTCCACACTCAATTATATAACTGCATTTAAATCCCAAAATAAGATTCAGTCTTTGACACAATGTAAGTTCATCTTCAATTAAACTTTAAAATATGCAAATTTCATTTTAGTCCAATGGAGAATTATTTTATTTGATAAGGACCTAAGAAAAAACAGTCTGGTCAAAGTCAAAATAGCACAGAACATTCATCTAAGAAATTCTTTATAGGAGGTGCTACAATTTTTCCTGGAATACTTTCATGAGATCGAATAGGTCAAATATGCAATAAATTATTTCTTTCAATATGAAATTCCATCTAGATCAAGTCACATTCATTGTGTGCATATGTCTACCTGTGAAAACCCCCAGTCACTTCCACAGTCAACACCGGATACATCACCAGTATCATAAACCTATGAGTTGCTAATTTTATAAGGCAGGAGGCAAATTACATATAAAGTGACTTTCATTTGGCTTTTCTTTTTTGTTATATCTTAATAATCTTTCTATTGTAAGCATCTCATTTTAAAAGTGGGGAGAAGGGGGGTTAATAGTATTACATAAAACCATAAATGAACCAAAACTAAATGAGTGTTGATATAAACTAATTTAAATGCATTTATTTGTGTGAGCTATGCTACAAATAATCCCATTTGAGGGTAAAATTATATTGGGAAAAAATTCTAGTAATGAAAATAACCAAATAAGAATATTTGCATTGTCTGGCATTTAAAAAAATCAACCTGAATGATATAAAAATTAGCAAGTTCTTTAAAATAATGAGATAAATCTCTCCTATTGTGAAAGAAATGGTAAATTTAAAGCATTTAATCAAACTGTATGTAGTTATTAATAAAATGAATGTTGCTAAGTTGGTTCCTAAATGTCAACATTTAATTATAAACTGCTAAGTTAAAGTCAGAATATTTGGACATTTGTAAATGGATTTGAAATTTTGTCCCCAATTTCCAGTTATGCCCTGTATTTACCTACACATAACATAGTGAAAGGAAAAGAATAACTAGCAAAATTCGAAGCTAACACAATCAGGAAGGTGGGAAACTAAGCTTTGATTTTTAGGAAATCAATACATCTAAATATTCAATTTCACTAGTACAAGCATTACTGAGTTGACCTTGTAAATGACAAGGAAGAATAATTAAGTGTAGAATGCAAACAAAATGAAAACTTTTCATATACTCATTAGAAATCTTGAAATTTTACTCATAAAATTTAGGTAAAAAGTAGAATAAAAGTAAGCCATCAGAGAAAAATATATTTGGGAGGGATTTGAGGGCTTTTCGAGAAAGTTCTTTTTTTTAAGTAACAGTTTGGACTCTAACGCTTTAACATGTTTCTGGGATTTACTGAACAACTTCCAATAATATGCTTTTATGAAAATGATATTAAAGATTTTAAGGTTAACCTTGAAAATATGTTAATGTATTAACAAAGCATAAAAACCTACTACCTTAATTTTGTAAATGTCATAACAAATCACTAATCAAATATTTTTAAAGTGTCCCTTTTTATATAAGACTTAATTGTGTAGATTATTGTATAAAAAGTTGGGAGCTAATATCAGGTGCTATTCACTGCTGGGTACCAATGAAAAATAAGGTTTCATTCTTAGAGTAATGTACGAATTATGTGTGTGTGTGTGTGTGTGTGTGTGTGTGTAGGTAAACTTTAAAAATTCTGTGAATGTTTGAGTGTTCCAGCCATGTCTACTGAGATAGAGGGAGGAAAAACTACTTTTAACTACTTTTAATTGAGCTTCTTTTATATTGCAGGCTCTGTGATAAGACTTTATATCTATTTTGTCATCTAACCCTAAAACTATGAGGTAGCTCTTCCTCCCTTAACATCATAGCTGGTAAATGGAGATATGATCTTTAACGATAAGGTGTGCTAAACATTTAAACAAGAATTAATGCCAATCTTTTTCAAACTCTTCCAAAAGAGGAAATCATACTGTGAATAATTTCTATTCATCTCTTTCAAATATAGCAAAGTGCTTCAAGTCTGATTTCAAATAATTGTCATGTAAGCAATAACATTCTTTTGGGACTAGTAATATTTTCTAATGGACAGCCATTCCTTGAGATTAGTTTTCATTTTTATTTTATTTTATTTTAGTGACATATCCCTCTGATTCTTTCTTAGAAAGAAAGGAGGCCACTTTAGATATCCCATTATTTTCTTAAAAGGATTTTTATTACTGATTATATTTATTCTCAGGAGCACTAGGAAACTACTCAGCGCTTGAAGGTGGGATCTGCCAATCTGCCGATCTGCCATCTGGAACTGTGGTTTTTTGTGGAAGTAGGTGGTTGGGTCAATGATCCAACCATCAGGATCAGTTGGACTTCAGCTGGACTTCAGGAAGGGGTAAGAGGGAGCTCTCTGGGATCACTTTCATAAGGGCACTAATCCCATTCATAAAGTCTCCTCTCTCATACCTAATCACCTCCCAAAGGCCTCACCTCCAAATACCATCACATGGGGGATTAGGATTTCAACATATGAATTTGGGGGAAGCACAGATATTCACACTATAGCTGGATCCCCAACAAATAGGTGGCAATCCCCAAACATTACCTGAGAGGTTCTCAAGTTGGCAGCTACCGCCAATTTTCTATTTGAAAACAAAAAAAAAAATATCAGGAGCAAAGACATTACTTCAATCATTGAATCCATAGCACATCAAGAACACAAGAACACATTTTTAATACCTTAAATTTTTATTCACCAAGGAAAATGCTAGATTAAACATATTAAAGATCCACAAGTCCTAAATATTCCCCATTTTATAGAAATTCTTTTGATGTGTTCCTTGTCACCTGGACATTCCAGTTTTGAGGCTACCTGTTGCTGGTAAGCTGTGAGCCATATAGCACAAAAATGACCTGAAATATATAACTGAGAAGATTCAGCTACAATGAAACAATTGATATGTCTGGATACCTATAATCTATAAATAAAACAAAGCTTTCAAAGAGAAAATTCAGTAACTATTTAAAAAAGGACTCATTCACCGGAATAAATTCATAATAAAGTGGCCCTCAGCTTGGGCTGCTATAGCAAAACAGAATAGACTGGCTGGTTTAAATGACAGATACTTATTTCTCACAGTTATGGAGGCTGGGAAGCCCAAGATCATGATGCTGGCTGATACAGCTCCTTCTTCCTCTGCTCACAAGGCTGAGAGAGAGAGAGAAATGGAGAGAAAAAGCTCTGGTGTCCCTTCCTCTTATAGGGTCACTAATCCCATTATGATGCTTTGCCCCCATGACCTCATCTAAACCTAATTAACCTTCCAAAGGTCCTACCTCCCAATGCCATCATATTAGTGGTTAGGGCTTCAACCTATGAATTCTGTGGGAACACAAACATCAGTCCAGGATATCTACCAACTACGAACTCTGGAGGTCTTATCCCTTAAAAAGCTAGCAAAATTAGTTCCTGATTTCAACCAACTTTCTGAATGCTGGCTGCTAAACATTTAAAATTCTTACACTAAGTTTTCTCCATTAGTTCCTGCTTCCTTGTCTAATTTATAAACTTACTACTTCTTAATTAAAACTATCCAATTTTGCCTAATGAGAGCTGTCATTTATTTTTCATCCATTTACTACTGCTAGCATGCAAAATTGAGTCATTCTCTTTTAACAAATGAAAACCCATTAATAGGCTATACTCATGCTTTACAGAAATGTACACAAAACATCTTTTTTTTTTAAAACAAATCACAACATATTTAACTAAACTTGGATTTCTCAATGCAAGCCTATGAAAAGGTGAACATACCTTGAAGTTTCAAATGCTCTCCATGAGGATTGCTCAAACCTTCCTTGACGAAGAAGTGCTCGCACCTGGTCTGACATCTCGTTGGAGCCCACGGGGTCGTGGGACAGGCTATAAGGTACAACAGGGCCTGGGGTGTTCGGTGCAGGGCGGTGGCTGCCAACCTGAGAGCCTCTCAGGTAATGGTTGGGGATCCAGCTATAGTGTGAATATCTGTGCTTCCCCCAAATTCATATGTTGAAACCGTAATCCCCCATGTGATGGTATTTGGAGGTGAGGCCTTTGGGAGGTGATTAGGTCATGAGAGAGGAGACTTTATGAATGGGATTAGTGCCCTTATGAAAGTGATCCCAGAGAGCTCCCTCTTACCCCTTCCACCTTGTGAGGTGACAGCCAGAGGGCTTATATGAGGAAGTGGGCTCTCACTTGACACAGAATCTGTGGACACTGTGATCTTGGACTTCCTAGCCTCCGGAACTGTTAGAAATAAATATTTGCTGTTTATAAGCCAATAGGACTATAGTACTTTGTTGTAGCAGCCTGAGCAGACTAAGACAATCCTGCTCAATATGCTAGGCTTTTACATATTGTCAAGATTCTAAGTGAATGATCCACAGCTTTTGTCCCCAGAATAATTAAGTATAGGAGGGGAATGAAAAGTGTGTAGTTTCTGGAAAGCTTAGAGGAGAGTCATCTCATCTCTTCAGTAAACTTAATTTTTTCACCCTTTTTTTATGCATTAGCCATCTTCTACTCTCCAAGGACACATGTGTTTCTCATGCAAGCTTCAATTCGCATGTACAAAAGGACATTTGGGTGTACAGAGGATATAAGGGCACCCAAACCTCCAATATCCACGTGTGCACAGGGGTCGATGTTTTAATGGAGAGTCACTGAAGAGCCCACTTAAAATGTCACATTTCATAGAGCTTTCTCCCATCCAAAGACACAAAAATTTGGCTGGATGTATTTGTGAAACGAAAATTGCTTAGCTCACCTTCCCATAGCAACCAAAACCAATCTGGAATCCAAAAGGCTACGAAACTGCAGCTATCCTTTTTAAAAATACCACTGTAATGCTGAAGGTGGCACTGGAAACGGGACAGCCTCATAAACATTTGTTTTGCGTAAGTTGCCTCCAGATTCCGTTGGGTGTCAAACCCTTCGGGCCTGGGCTCCTAGCAGACGGAGCTGGTGGTGCAGACTGGGCAACGCCTCTCGGGGGCCGAGTGGGCAAAACGGTCAGAAGTCCTGTCACAGCACATTTTCACCCTCCACGCTCCATGTTTGCCACAAACCAGGGAGCAGAGGGTAAGGAACCTTCGTCAGAGGATTTGGTTCCCCCAACGCCTCAGCCATGCTACCGTCACATCATCCGCGTCACATCTCCTTTGGCAAGACTCTCGATGGAGATGAGGAGTTCGCAACGGCCCATGCCACAAAATCAGTGTGCGGCTGACTCTTTCCCTGCCCTTCCCGCGTCAGGGTGGCTGCTCGTATATCATCCACACCATCACCATCACATCCATCCCCGCACCTCAGGGTGCTGCTTGGGTTCCCTGCTAATGCATTCCTGCAGTGCCTGCCTTTCATGTTCTGACTTGGCTCGGAATAAAAACGACTGGGCGTCCCCACTCTGTATATGCTGAAACTAAAAAGAATCAATTAAACCAGCCATATTTCCATCAGGGGGGCTACTGCTGTTCCCCAAACAGCTTAGGCTGTCTCCTCATAGTTTATGATGTCAGCAGGATCTCCTGACTGAAATACAGCCTTGAAATCTCACCCCACCCCTCGCCGGCCCTCTGTCTGCGGTATATATTATTCTTGTAGTTTTCAGAGACAGCTGTGTGAATTAATGAACTGATGTGAGAATCAGAGTTGGCCTGGAGCCCCATTTAAAAGTCATGTCGATGACCTCATAAAAACAGCAAAGAATGCTTACAGCTTGCTTGTAAAAGAAAGCCATTTCTTAATAACTTGGAATGCCCACATAATTCAGCGCATATTTTAACCCAAAATGATTATTTCATAGGAGAATGAAAATTTCCCATGAAAAAGACATTTAGCCAACCCAGGCAACTATAAACTTTAATTGACATTTCACAGTATGTACCAGCGTGCTCTCCGGGGAGTGTAGAATATCATTGTTGCACCTGCGCTTTACCTCCAGAGTTATAGTATTTCAAGCATTAAACATTTTTCATTAAAGCACTTCATATAGAATTAGCCTAATCTGATTTTAACAAAAGTATTCTATATTTAGTTTTTCACACTGTATTAGTCTGAACCGTTAGAACTAGAAAGGCTGGGCTTTTGTTCACTGGCAAAAACAGAAGGGTGGTCTGGGCCCACTCATTTCAAAGATGGCCCTTCCTTTCGCTTGCTGTCCTTTGAAACAAACACAGCATTTACAAACTAAGTCATTCGTGGGTAAATTGTAGGCCTTAAGGAAACCAAGACACATAGTAAGGTCGACTGGTCGGCAGGATCTTCTTCCTGCCCCTGTGAACAGTCATAAAGAACCCCCCGCCCCCCCCCCCCCCCCCCCCCCCGGAGCAATAGCTCTTCGGAAGCAGGGAAGGATGCAGAATATTTGTGCTAGGGCAGAACTGAGAAAATGTGTAAAATTTTGCATCTTACGGTTTGAGTTTTATAGCTGTTATCTTGCTGGCAATCTTGAGGGAACAGCTGCAGGATTTTAGGATGTGTGACTTAAACAACAAGGAGGGAGGCCTTTCTAAATGCTCCCAGTTAGAATCGGAGAGGGCTGAGCAGCTTAGAAGAGCTCACTCGGAATCTGACGCTAAGGCACATTTAAAGAGAACCACCCCACTCCAGAGAACTTGTTTTCCCCAAAAGGCTACACTCTATTCTCTCTCATTTAGAACACTAATTTCTCCGAATTGAGAACACCTGAAGTGAATAAAAGTCGCTGTTTTTCGACAATGGTGATAAGTTTCTTTCAAATAAACAAGTCCAGGAAATACTTTTTTGATTTAGCTTTTCTGGGTTTATCATTTACTTAAGACAGCTTAATATTGTTTGTTTTATTGACATTTCAACTTGACAAGCAATCAAATTTAATGTGATATACAGAAGTTTACATCTAGGACACTTAACTGATATAGGACAGTTAATTCTGCTAAATGGACACTGCTGTGCTTGACTTTAGCAAAAACAACAAAAAACACTTGTGTGACAGACAAAGATGGGCCACGGTATTTGTGTGATAAAAGGAAATGAAGTCATAAAAAGATTTTCATTGTGTACATTAAAATAGTAAACCTAATAGTGTTTTTTTAAGATTTTATTTGTCAGAGAGAGAGCGCACAAGCAGGGGGAGTGGGAGAGGGAGAAGCAGACTCCCCTGCTGAGCAGAGAGCCCGATGCAGGGCTCAGGGCCTGATCCCAGGATGCTGGGATTACAACCTGGGCTGAAGGCAGACACTCAACCAACTGAGCCATCCAGGCGTCCCAAAATATTAAAGGAGACCTCTTGCCCACGCGGTAGGGCATCAGTCTTACCTGACTTTGAAGAAATCATCTGCTTGCTCTTGTCAACAGAATATCCACCTGTCGTTGTTGTAAACCACCCTAACTGGGTCTGGAGAATTACTTCCTCTCTGACCCCTTTGGGGGGAAGATGGCCCTGGCTTCCCGGGTGGGGTGTGGCTGGGCGGGGGCCCTCGCTGGCCCCCCCCAGGGGCTCAAGATTAAAAAAGGAAATATTAGAGCTCTGACCGTGGGTGGGAGAGAGGGGGTCAAAGCCAGGGCCTCTGTGTCTGTCAGCTGGGCTGAGGAGGCTTTGTGCGGGAGGGAGCCGGCCATGGCGGAAAGCAGGTAATGCACCTGCCGCGCGGAGTAGCCATCCTAGCGGTATTTAGTAAACTGCTGTTATCATGAGTGGCTGCAGCGGTAGGAATACAAAGTGGGGTTGAGCCAAGTGGCTAGTTGGGCAAATGAGGAGCCGGGTGGGTGAGCTACACTCACATGAGTTCCATATTTCCAACAGGCCGGTGTGAGATGCAGAGGAAGTGCTCCTTGTTTGCCTGGAATTAATTACTGCAGCCTAGTGATGAGGCCCCGAGGGACTTAGTCCCTCCCATTCCAGGTGTAAAGATTTCCAAGGCACTTTTTAGGAGAAGTGGAACAAGAAAGCCCCTGCTCCCCATCACACGCACCGGCTTGTGCGCGCGCACGCACAAACTCAAGGAGGCCTCAGTCTAGGGAAGGAGGCCTTATGAGGAACACTGTGTGGAGCATTAATGTCTCTTCCTAAGTGGACTGAAACACCTGGCTTCTCTTCCCACAAGGCTGAAGGGTGCCTGATGAAATCGTCTCTTGTCTGAAAGGAGCTGGTCCACAAAAGGAGCAAAGTCTTTGGGGGGTGGAGTGGGGTGCGTGGAAAGGGCTGGGAAAGAGATGGGTGGCAGGGACATGCAGGGGAAGGCCATCGTCCCATGATCGGTCAAAGAAAGAATTGTCTGTTTTTCTCTTCTTCCTCCCCATCCCCAGTCTCTTGTTTGGTTAAGTTGGGGAAGCCGGTTGAGTAAGCAGTTTCAGCTGGCTGGGAGCTTTGGCTTTAAATAGTTTTAGTTTGCCTCTCAACTGTGCTCTATCAAACTCTGCATTCCACCTGGCTTTCGCGTTTCCTTAATGGTACCAGTCTGAGTCCATTTTTTTAAGTTGCTTCAATTTATTAAATGTTTTATTTTAGTTCTTCAAATGTACTCCAGTTCTTTTTTTTTTTTTTACAACTTGAGCCTTGTATGTATTTCAGGCTTCACTCCTCCCCAAGCCAGCGCAGGCAGGAGGGGCCTGGAGTGGAGGTGGGATGGGGCTCCTTCTTCCTTATATCTACTCTTTTGCTGCTGAGTGGGGAGGAGGGCAAAGGAGACCAGATGGTGTCACCCTGCTGGAAGACCCATGATGAGGCTGCCATCTTTTTCATGCCTTCTCCGCAGCCCCGAGTGGCTCATCGTTCCTTCTGTGTATCAAGTGTCCATTATTGACTAGCTCAGGGCCTGAAGGTACACTGCTGGTTCCTCAGCATTGCTGATGGTCTGGGACCAGTCCCAACACCACAGGTCTCTGAGAGAAGTGGCTCAGAGTCCACTCTGGATGAACTTAGTTCTGAGTGCTCCACCTCCGTAAAACCCTACTCGCTTTGGCATGAGACAGGGGAACAGTGACAGACTCAGCCTGGCTGGTCAACGTAATCAAATACTGTCTATAAAGGCACTGGAGTCTCCAAAAACCAGAGGCTGGATGGCACATAAGATGAACACCTGCAGGGGTAAAAATGTAATGAGATAGTCTTGTACTAAATCAAGCTGGTCCAGACCAGTGAAAACTGAAAACAAACCCACTAGAATTGCTGCCCCTTTGTGTTGTTTCACTGTTGTGATAAAGAAAACTACAGATGAGGAAAACAGGGAGGAACAGAGAGAGAAAGAAGGGAGATAAATTGGAGCATGAAAAACTGAAAAATAACACAGTGACTTCTCTGACAAGGATTATATTATTGACAAATTTCCTTACTCATGAATAAAAGGAAAAGCAAAGGGAAAAATCCAAGGAAAAGCACATAATTGAGTTGAGTTGACCCAGAGTCCTTGCAATCTCTTTATCTGGACTACAGATTTCAAAGTGTTTAAGATCTCATTGTCTAAAAAGACAACATAAAGAAGGAAGCCATGAGAATGAGCATTATTGCACCTGTTTAGCAGTGAGGAGACATCTGTCCCATCCTTGGGTCTCTCTTTTCTACTCTGCAGTTATGCTGGATGCTACTTGTTTGAATTGCATATGTAGATTTTTCCTTGTAATACTAGTGAATTGTGTAGCTATTGCTACAATAACGTTGCATTACCATCAACCACAGAAATCTCAGACGAAGATGTGCAGGGAGGCGGGGGTCAGCTGGGCTCCGCTCTGCTTGGCTCTGCTCCATGCGTGCTTCATCCTCCTCCTGGGACAAGCAGGCTAGCTTAGGCCAGTCTTCTCATGAAGCTGGCAGAGGTGCCCGAGGGCAAGCCCAACCACAAAACCACTTTTCAGGCCTTTGCTCATGGCACGCTTGCTAACATTCTGTTGACCAAAGCAAGTCAGAAGTGTGAACTCAAATATAAGAGGTGGTGAAAATATTCCCTTTTATTGGGGGAGCTAAAAAATTACATGAAATGTGAGACTGTAGAGATGGATGAATAATGGAGGACATTAATACAATCTGACAAAAATAGGAGTTGAAATTTTTAAAAAGACAAGTGAGAATAAATAGGAAATGAAAACTTATCCCCTAATCCCAACATCCACAGATGACCATGACTAATAACGACATTAGTGTTCCATTATTTTTTCTAGGGATGTAAAAAATTCTTTTACTTTTTTCAAACTTGAAAGCAAACTAAAATATAGTTATGAAGGCTTAAAAAATCTGATGAAAGTATGTCCAAGGCATATTTTGATGTCATTAAATATTCTTAGACAATTTGTTTTTGCTGTCTATATATTAGTCCAGCATAGAGATATGCTATATATTTTTAATCATTTTACTGTTGTTGGGCATTTAGTTTGTGGACACTATTTACTTAACAAGTAGTAGGGATGCCCCCTGATGATAAAAATGACACTTTGTGCCATAGAAGCACATAGGGACATTCTGAAGAGGCAGGTTGCACAGTGGGTAGAGAGTGAAAATCCAGGCCTGAAAAAAAATTGTAATACACTAATGTGGATGTAGTCTCAGGAAATCTGTTTCTTCCTTATAAGAGGCAGCAGCTATCTCTTAGCTTTTTAAAAAAATTTTATTATGTTATGTTAATCACCATACATTACATCATTAGTTTTTGATGTAGTGTTCCATGATTCATTGTTTGCGTGTAACACCCAGTGCTCCATTCAATACGTGCCCTCTTTAATACCCATCACCAGGCTAACCCATCTCCCCACCCGCCTCCCCTCTAGAACCCTTAGTTTGTTTCTCAGAGTCCATAGTCTCTCATGGTTCGTCTCCCCCTCAGATTCCCCCCATTCAGTTTTCCCTTCCTACTATCTTCTTTTTTTTTTTTTTTTAACATATAATGTATTATTTGTTCCAGAGGTACAGGTCTGTGATTTAACAGTCTTGCACAATTCACAGCACTCACCATAGCACATACCCTCCCCAATGTCTATCACCCAGCCACCCCATCCCTCCCGTTCCCCACCACTTCAGCAACCCTCAGTTTCCTGAGATTAAGAATGCCTCATATCAATGAGATCATATGATACATGTCTTTCTCTGATTGACTTATTTCGCTCAGCATAATACCCTCCAGTTCCATCCACATCATTGCAAATGGCAAGATCTCATTCCTTTTGATGGCTGCATAATATTCCATTGTATATATGTACCACATTTTCTTTATCCATTCATCTGTCGATGGACATCTTGGCTCTTTCCATAGTATGGCTATTGTGGACATTGCTGCTATAAACATCGGGGTGCACGTACCCCTTCGGATCCCTACATTTGTATCTTTGGGGTAAATACCCAGTAGTGCAATTGCTGGGTCGTATGGTAGCTCTATTTTCAACTTTTTGAGGAACCTCCATACTGTTTTCCAGAGTGGCTGCACCAGCTTGCATTCCCACCAACAGTGGAGGAGGGTTCCCCTTTCTCTGCTCTCTTAGCTTTCAGTAAGTTATATTTTGGATATAAAGAGACAACCAAAAATTGTGGTATCCCATAAGAAAAAAAAACAAAAAAACACATGACATCTATGTGTATCAACTTAACTCTGTAGTGTTTTGCTTTACACATACTGCCCTCCTAAGCAATAGGGCAGTATGAGTAGCCAGCAATTTTAATGCCTTGGTGATGTTTCCAAGTGGTTTTCTAATGGCCATGCCATCCAATTAGGAAAAAATTTATGCTATTAATAGTTGGTCAGTTATTTTAAAAGGTCGAGGAGTTTTCCTTTATTAAAAATAGCTAAAGACCTACTAATCCATAAGATCTCTCTTTTTATTGAGATATAATTGACATATATTAGTTGTAGGTATACAATGTAATGATTTGATAAATGTACATATTGTGATATGGATCACTACAGTAAGTCTAGTTAATACCCAAGATCCCTCTATTGTTCATAGAAAGTTGTCTTTCAAAATTTAAATACATCTTGGGAGGAAAGAAGAGCTGATGTCAGTTATTAGTCATTTACAACTTAATATGATTATCAGGTCATTTTGAAACAGCCAATACTGAAAGGGGGGAAAATGCATAAAAACATTAAACCCTAAGAATTTACTGAAAAGAGATAAAGATAGGGCTTGAAACTAATTACAGATTAATTACAAATTTATTTTCATTTGATAATAACACTGACACTGGTAGAACAGTGAACACAAGGGAGCCAGTTACTTTGCCCGGTGCTTTAATGGGTTCTGCCTGTTATTATTGTGCCCATGCAGTTACTTACTCTGGTCACTAGATGGTGCTTTTGTGCACAGTAGCTCCTGGCTTTGCAACCTTTGTTCTGCCCTCCCCAAAAAGTGATTGGAAATTCAAGATAGACCTACTTCCACCTTCTTAACTAATTAGCCTTTAACTTTAATATCTTCTTATGAAAAAATGATAAAATGCTTTTTATCAAATATGTTAAAACAATCAGAAAAATGTTCAAATATGCAATCTACCCAAATTTTCTCTATCATAATATAATATGAAAAATCTTTCCAAATAAAACAGTCATTTGCCATTAACTGCTGCTTCTCTAAACCAACAGATCTGCTAAAAACAGTGCAATTTGTCAGGGAGAACATCTTAGTAAGGGTCTTGGCTGAAGTTAACCAATGTATCAAAAATGTAGTTCTTAACCTTACAACATAACTTTTTAAATGAAAATCTGGCTGATTTGTTCTTCCTTTTTGCACTCAAGTGTTGGGGTCCAATTATTTTAAGAAATTTTGGGCTCATGTTAAGCATCCCTTAAATGAAGATTTTGCTGCTCTCACAGGTTCTACCTCCCCTGACCCTTCCTCCCGCCCCCTTTTCAAGATCACCGACATAGTGTTTTAATTGGAAACAGACACAGCTTTTAGGTGGTCGGGGAGAATGGAAGCACAGTCATTCTCTAGTGGGGTTGGTACTCAACTGTGACACATTATCATCAGCATTCATGTGGCTTTCTTCACATGGAAGCTTTCTAAGAATATATGAATTAGATGATCTTAGTGACAAAAATGATGCTCCAAACATCTTAAATCTCTGTAAAGTTTTCAATCATTCACAGCTAATTAATAAGACACCTCTTCAGTAGAAAGATAACTGAAATAGTAACTCAAACAACCAAAACTCCACAGGACACCCACAGAGACAGGGCTAGCTCTGTGGGTCTCCAAAACATCTTGGCTTTTGTCCTTTAGTGCTAAAAAAAAAAATTGTGATTCTCTGTGGTGTATCTCTGTTAAGTTTATCCTCAAATTGTTAAAATTTCCAATCTGAGTGTATTGTCATGTCACCTGTCGTCAGTACATCTGTTAATTCAAGGTGGTTCTTTACTCAGCGACTTAAGAAACAGAAAAAATTATGAAACACCAACCAGAAGAAATTCTCTCTTTGAGAATGGAAGAGTTGGTGAATGAAAATCAAGAGCAATAATCAATAATAGGATAGTCAGATTTAGCACAAATAAGCTGTTTGATGAATGAATTCTTAATTATTTAAAAAGTTCTATTGTGCAAGTGTAGCTGTTGGGTCCAAATGTGAAGAAGGTGGGTAAGGTATGAACACCACTCTTATCTTCAGACATCGGGTCACTATGAGCAAAGCTTTATCATTTACCTTGCTCCTAGACAACCGTGATTTATACCCCCTCCTCCCTCAACAGAGTGTAGTGAAATCCGTGCTCACTTCCTAATGGTGATCTTGCCAATAAGGGGGAAGTAAGAAAATTTGAGTAAGGAAATATACCTCCCTTTTTTGTTGAGAAAGAATAAAGCATATGAAATGGAAAGTATCTAGACAGAATAAAGGGTGTAGGTATTGCTTCAGTTTTCTGAATAAAGCCCAGATCCCCGAGCCTTCCGCAGTCTGACTTCAACTCCTGCATTTTCTCCAGTCACAGCTTGCCACGTGCTTTAGAGAAGTAGCTAAAGCCCCCTCTGCTCCCAGACCTGCCCTGTGCCTGGGCGGCCCTGTGACTTTGTTCCTCTCTTCAGTCTCCCCAGGATTCCCATATCCCACCAGTTTCCACGTCCAAACATATCCATCCTCCAAAATCCAACTCAAATTCCATTTCCTCGTAAAAGACTTCCTGATTCCCCAGTGGGATGATCTCTGTCAAGTATAAATCTCTAGAGCAACGTATATGTCCACAGACAAATAACTGTGGCTGTCTGTCTATAAAACTAGCTGTGCCTGTGTCTATAAAACTACCTTGGGTACTGAGTATTTGTGGGTCTTATTGGATTTCTGGGGATTTTTCTCTCTTATTCTACTGGAAGCTCTTGGCTGGCAAAGGAGGTGACCATTTCCTAATAACTTTGTATTTATTCAACAAACATATGCTCAGCCACTATTGGCCAAATGAAAAGAGATAAATGCTTATTGCTGATCTTAGCATATTCATGAGTGGGCAATAAGTCATACATGAGTGCCTCAGCTAGAGAAAGAAGAAAATGTTGCTGGTTCCTTATTCCCTCACTGTGGTTCTAATACTTCTCCAGCTTTTCTTTGGGCAGTGAGGACTCATCCTATGGATTGGAAGCTGAAGTAGATTAGTAAAAGCCATTTAATCTTTCTTTTGATCCTGGGATTCTATGATCCTGTGAGTTTTAAGTTTATAATCAAGTTATAAGAGGTTCTGATATTAGAAACTCCATTAGTGTTCTTGAATGAATGAAGTCGGTAGACAGTATTCTCAAGTATGTTTGCATCCTACATAATGTATCAGTGTAGAGTAGACCTAACCTCCCCCATCTAAGGGCAAGAGCTTCATTTAAAAGTATATTTCTATCTATTACTTGGTAGTTTATTTTCCTTTCTAATATTCATTATACTTACAGAAATTAAAATTGATCTCATTGCCAGAAGAATATTTTTACTACATTTGATCATTTCTTACAATGCTAAGAAGATAAACAGTTGCACAGTTATCTATGTACACAAAAGTATATATTTTAAAATACTTTTTATATGTAAGTGATGATATTCAGAAAGGGCAGAATTATAGTTAGCATTTTGATTTAAAAAAATTTGAAGCTGTTGATCTGAACTTCCTCGAAATCATTTCCATCCCTCCCTCCCCACAGTCCTGAGTTTCTGCTTACTCCCCTCAACTTCCACTCCTCAGAAAGGCTCTCACCTTCACACCAAAGGTTTGTTCCCTCCTTCCTTCTCCTGACCCCAAACCCATCAGTCTTCTCCTCTCATCCATGTCTCTTCAACCTCTCCTCTTTGATATATTTTTCCTCTTTCAGATAAGCAGTATCAAGTTCCTCTAGTCTTAAAGATAACAACCACCTTCCTTAAACCTATATTCTCCTCTAGGTACTAGCCATCTATTTCTTTCCTTTTATGGTTAAGCTTCTGGAAACAGATGGAACTCGCTGTCACCTCTTCATCTTCCACTCATTTTCTCAACCAACTGCTATATGACTACCATTCATACCACTGTGCTGAAATCATCCCTGTCAAGGCCACCAGTGACCTGCTGAATCACGAGATGATTCAACACTGTTAGTTACCATCTTGACCCTGTGGACAGTTCTTCTGGAACCTTTGTATCTCTTGGTTTTACAGCCATCACACTCCACTGGCACTCACACATCTCTGGCAACTGCTCTTACACACAAACACACTTTTTAACTTATAAGGAGAAAATTCGTTTTTCAAGTACAGGGCAATATAATGCAGTTTAAAAAACACTCAGAAATCATACCCATTAAAGCTCAGAATTAATACCTATAACATCGTGTGGTATTTGCTGTCAGACTCTTTTGTTCTCCTAATTGTACCCTTACAACAATTGCATAAGTAATATACCCTCTATTTTCCTTTCAAAACAAAAAGGAAATACTGCATTTCAGATAAAGCTAAAGCTTTTTTCATTCACCACTCTTACTCAACACTATTTCCTTCCCTGCCCCTTCTCCTCAGGCAACCATTACCATGACATTGGCATATAGCTCTCCAGTTCATTTTAAAATTTTTACTCACACATATATGTAGTCATATGTTATTTGGTTCTGTGTGTGTTTTCTAAACTTACATAAATGATAGCATGCTAAAATTTTAATTTTTTTGGCCTTTTTTAAGAGGGGGTCCAACCTTATTATTTTAAGGCCAGTCTATGTTGCTATATAAAAATCAAATTCATACCACCTAATTGTGTTAATACATTTATTCATGTGACTCAGCAGCATTTGATATATTCAATCCTTCAATAATGAACATTTAGATGGTTTCTGATTCTTTGCTATTGCAAAGAAGGCTGTACAGATTCTCTTTGTCCCTGTCTCTTACGCACATGTGAGGGACCTTCTCAGGTCTTGCTTCAATTAGATATATGCCCTACTCCATGTCCAAAGTTATCTTTCTGTAATAAAAACCTAATGATGTGACTTTCCTGCTTAAAATCTTCAACTGGCTCCTCCTTCACTACAAAATAAAGAGCATGGTCTGTGGGCCTTATATAAAGCCCTCCCTTATCTTAGCTGGCTTCTGCCCACCTCTCCAAGTTCATCTCCCACCCCTTTGCCATATACTCTAGTCCTACTGAACTACATTCAGGGTTTCAGCATTTTAGAACTGCTTTCCGGACTGTGACACCCTGGTCTCTCATTTCTCTGCATTTGCATGTGCTGGGCCCTGTGTTTCGAATACCCTCCCCCCCCCACCACACACACAATCTCTGCCTGCTAATTCCTTCCCATGCTTCAAAATTCAACTTAGCTGCCATGCCCTGTGGGAGGCCCACTGTTTCTCTCCTTCTGAGATGATTTAGACATTCAAGACAAAACGTGCATCTTCTAATCACGAACTGCCAAGGTTACTGGTCACCATCTCCTTCCCTTGTGTCCATACAAGGTAAAGAACCTACATTTTCTGCCCATAATAGGCAACAGATCAGGCATGAATGTTCTGGAATATACCCCTGGGGTCAATGTTCCTTTTTCATCGAGAACACTGGGATTAGAAGCAAACTGTGTACATTTGGCCAAATTAAAGAGGGGTAAATGCCCTGCACTTTTTCGAGAGAATGAAGTTTTACTTTCTTATCTCTTAAATGACTGCACTCTGTTCTACCCTTTCTCTTGTCTCACGTATACGAGAATGATTTTTAAGGACACAACTCAAAAACTCCTTTTTTCAGTGGGGCTACAGTTACTATTGAAACATCTGTGCTCTGTTTCACACAATCTCCATGAACAAAAGACACCAAAAGCTCACTTGGGCTGAAATGATTTCACAGATTATGAACTTCACTGTGTCTTACTTAGGAAAGGGTTTCCTCCTGCAGATGTGAACCTTCAGAACAGTCATAACGGATCCAGGTAAGTGCATTTCACACATAATCAAGAAAAATTATTATTGGAAATATGGGAATAGGAGTGCAGTCTTGATCCTCTGTAAGGTAATCAAGCATACTGCCCTATAAGGATTGCATTTCCAAAGCCTACAGGGAGGCGTTGTGACTATGAGGGGAAAAGGGGAGAAAGAAGAAAAGTTTGGTTAATAATTTCAGGGAGAGAAAGTTACATGGTAAGTAAGTAAATAGCTTCCCTTTTTCTTATATACTACTGCTGTCCATAAGGAACTATAATGCATGTCTACTATGAGCTGGGCACTGTTCTGGACTCAACTGATACAGAGATAAGGGGCTGGAAGCAGGACAAGGAGATCACACTCCAGGGGAGGAGACAAATCATCAAACAGATCATTCAATCTGTGTGATACATGCTGGGAGGCTGACACAGGGCACTTGCTATGAAAACAAAAGGGAAATTTCCTAAATGAGACTCAAGGGACTGAGGCCCAGGGCAGGACCGGGAGAGAACATGCCACTGAATGTGCAAAGTGGCTTGCAAGAGACAAGCTGCTCAATAAATGAGATCTGTCCTCAGGAGCAGACCCCATGGGTGCACAGCTCTGTGAGAGACACAGCGTCTAGAGGTGGGTTGAAATAGTGCCCACCATTGTCCACCAATCCCCCCCACCCACCCAGGCGTGTCTTCTTGGTTGGGATCACACCAGTGTGTAAAATGCTATCCTGGTGACCGAAGCTCCTCCGGGGTTGGCCAGTCTGTCAGCTCAGGCCTTAGGTCCCTTCGTGAGTCCCTAGAGCTCACCAGCAGCGTTCACCTGTCACCGTGGGCCTAAGCTTCCAAGGTACAACCGTGCTTGGGGACTGACTAACCCTAGGACTCAGGAGGATAGTTTTTGCTAGTCTGCAGAGATGGGAGGTTCCTAAACACGCAGGTGCCCTTCCAAAGGTGGCTCCCGCTTCTCGTCCCAGCCTCAGCCTCCTGTACTCCCTGCTACTCCGTGTGCACCCGGCCCGAAGGCTCACGGCGTCCTGGAACTCGCCCTGCTCTCCGGACACCACGCTCACACGCTGTGTTCCCTATGCCTCCAGGGACCTTTCTTTCCTTTTGCAACTGGGGAAGATCGAGACAAGCTTCAAAGCCCAGCTGACTTCTCTGAGTCAGTTTCAAGCAGAAAGGCTCACTTCTCAGCGTGTTCATAACTCTGGGTCCGTCACTTTGCCAAACGGTTCGATACTGCTAGCTTCACATGCTGAATCCCATTCCATGCTCAAACTTCCCCCTGCCTGAAACCCAGGAGCCTCTATTCTCATCCGTGCAAGAGCATCTCCACCTGCCCACAGTAGAGAATCTACAGCACCCTCTCCCTGATCTCCTGTGTGCTACCGAAGCGAATGAATTCTCTCTCCTAAGCATCTCTTGCATTTACTTCTGTATTTGCCTCATCACTGGCACAGATTATGATCTCTGTACCATAATGTTGCTTTCGCTTTTCCACTAAGCTCTTTACCTCTGATTTCCCGTCCCTCATGCTTCTGAGGAGGCACTAGGGCCACGTGATTAAACACGTGGCCTCTCCTGTCTGCTGACCTTGGTTCCAACTTCAGCTTTGCTACTTACTCTTTACGTGGCTTAGGAAAAGAAGCCCTAGTACTTCCAACTCCTAGGTTGATGTGAAAATGTGGAATGTGGTAACAGGTGTAAAGGGCCCAGCACAGATCCTGGCGGGAGCAAGGACTCCTCGAGGGCCCCCAGTTCTTAGTACTCTTCCAGCATTTATGCTGGCCCTAGAATTATTTTCAGGTCTTCTTTTTGCACATCTGATAACTTCCTTCTCCTGGAAAAAAAAAATGCTTCTGGGACCTTCTGTGGTCTTTGAAATGTATGGGGTTTGTAAGACCCCCCATGATCTGCTCCTATGTCCCCTTCTAGTCTTCTGTTCTCTGCTTCCACAAACACCCTGTGCTTCAGACAGGGGAGGGCCCCCCTTCCCTGGGCTCTCTTGAGCCTCCTTTCCTGGTGAGTTCTTTCTCTCCAGGGCACTTCCCCTTCACCCACCTGGCCATTTCTAACTCATTCTTCAGAATCAATCCACAGGCCAAGTTCGCTATCTGAGGAGGCCAAGTTCGCTATCTGAGGAGCCCAAGACAACAAACAAAACAAACAGAATAGTTTCCAAACATGGTAATAAATGTTTTTGATTAGTATCTACAATTACATAGCATTATAAACAGCTTATATGATATGATAGTTATTTGGGACTTTGCTTTTCTCCACTATTGTCAATAGTTCTTCTGAACTGACCACCAAATATCTATATGACCTTTGCATTCCCCAGCTGAAAATGACTTTTGGCTTTCAGTGTTTAGAATAAAATCTTTGTTGAATGACAGGTATCCAGAGCCACCCACTAAGATTATTCATATTTCAAAACCATTTTATAATTTCAGGGACACCTGGATGGTTCAGTCAGTTAAGCGTCTGCCTTTGGCTCAGGTCATGATCCCAGGGTCCTGGGATGGAGCCCCGCATCGGCTCCTTGCTCAGTGGGAAGGCTGCTTCTCCCTCTGCCTGCCGCTCCCCCTGCTTGTGTTCTCGCTCTCTCTCTGTCAAATACATAAAATATTAAAACATTTTATACTTTCAGTAGATTTGGATCAAACAAGGATTAAAGAAATTTGGGTCTGAGACTTTCGATAATTAATCTTAAATAAAACACATATTTAGCACCCTTTCTATCCTATCCCTGGGGGCATACAAAAATAATAGAGAAAAAAATCTCTGCCCTTAATTTGCCAAGGCTAATGAGGAGACAGGTACACTGATCAATAGATTCAAAGGAATGATAAATGCTTCAACAGAACACAGATTGATATGAGAAGGGAGACAGGAAAGAACTCAGCTCTGTCTAGAAGTGAAGTGAAGGTAGATTGAGGAAGGACACCTGGGGCTTTTCATGTGCATTCAAGGAAGAACTGAAGACAGAGGCTAGGTGTGAGGCATGGAGACCATGGACCTCATAGCACAGGAGGATGGAAATGCTTGGAGATGTGAGTAGACATGGGTGAGTGACAGGAGGTAATTTTAGAGAAGCATGTGGAAGCCAGAGAGGAAGGGTCTTGCATGCCATGTTTAAAAATCTGAACTTTATGCTATGGATAATCGTATTCCATCGAAAAGTTTTAAAATATACAAACATGACCGTATTTATGTTTTTGTTATTTTTTTGCTTTTTATTTTTTACATGTTTTATTTATTATTTATTTTAGAGAGAGGGAGAGGGAGGGGGAGAGAGAATCTGAAGCTGACTCTGGGCTGAGTGCAGAGCCCGACATAGGTCTCGATCTCACAACTGTGAGATCGTGACCTGATCCAAATCCAAAGAGTCAATGATCAACTGGCTGAGCCACCCAGCTGCCCCCGTGTTTATATTTTTAAAGGAACGAATTGATGCTGATGGTGTTAAGTGCTAGAAGTGCCATTGTTTGAAGGCAAAGTGAGCAATTAGCAGGTTGCTATTATAGTCTGGGCAAGAAGGGAGTTGGTGAGACTACATATTAGAATGAACTTAATAGGGAGTAATTAAGTAATTTCACAATAGGAAAGACTCCCCTCTTTGTAGAATGGTGTGTGACTGCATCCATAGATCTAAGGGAAATGGTAATATGACTTCTAATGTGTATTTCTAGTATGTTCTGTGTATTTCTACAATTAACTATTTCTGGGGCATATCAATTCTGAAATTAGATTGTAATATTTTTATTTTTTGCTCCAATGCTGTATTAAAAGTATAGGACTTGGGTTTCTAGAGCAGGCACAGATTGATCCTTGACATAAATGGACAGTCCCAACTTCTAAGACGCTGATGACAGAAGAGAAATTCTAAGTAGGCATCTTCTTTGGTATTTGTTTACCTTAGCTATGGAGGCAAAGTATGGGATGAGTAGGGAAGGACTCTGAGATACTTTCTTGGGTGGAATAGACCAGGCAGGAGTTATGACTATTGCATTGGCTCTTCTGCATGAGAGTGGGCTTACTTGGTAGGTTCTTTGAATCTGTTCAGTAGAGTTGATCCTTAACTGAAATACAATGCAATGTAGAATGAATATATATTCAGATGGAGACTTAATGGGAGTGGCATGTACCCTGGTGGGGCTCAGACAGAGTGATCTGGTCTCTTCAACAGAAACCTCAAGGTCAACTCCTTCCTTAGCCCTCTGGCACATGTAGAGATGCCCCGAGTGTACTGAAGTCAGACCACCTCTGCTGAGCTAAGAAAACTTCTCCATACTCACCGGCTAAGTCATCAATCAGTTGTCTTTGATTATCTCAAACCTGGGACCTCTTCTTTTTCTATGTGCTCTGCCACTAATCTTGGGCATGATTTTCTTTTTTTTTTTTTTTAAAGATTTTATTTATTTATTTGACAGAGAGAGACACAGCGAGAGAGGGAACACAAGCAGGGGGAGTGGGAGAGGGAGAAGCAGGCTCCCCGCAGAGCAGGGAGCCCGATGTGGGACTCGATCCCAGGACCCTGGGATCATGACCTGAGCCGAAGGCAGTCGCTCAACCGACTGAGCCACCCAGGCGCCCTTGGGCATGATTTTCTTAAATAAGTAAGCTTTCTTCCCATGTCTAATGTCTTTGTTAGCTCTCTTAGGATAACAGGTCTTAAGACACATAGTTTGGTCCATCTATCTATATAAATGTAAGTATGGCTGATTCCAAAGCTGTTTTATGGGACTAGTCAGGTGACACTTGAAGTGTGCAGAAAAAAAACCCATCTTCCTCACTTTTGAATGTTGGGTCCTAAAATTCTACGCTAAAAAATATGCATCTACTTAGGTTACCTTCTTTTGCATGTCCTCCTGGGAGGAATACCTACTCTGCACAGAGAATTCATGCACCAGCCCATGATCCTTTATGAAAAATGCAAACTCTGGAGCCCACTGGGAGAGGGGAAGAGGATGAGAGCTACAGAGAGGGAAAGGGAAGCAGAAAGGAAGCGAGCAGCAAAGTCATGAAAACTCAACATTTGTAGAGATGCCCTAACTACGTGTTTTGTTCAACATTACCTGTAAAGAGGAATATAAGTTCTTTCTCAAGGCCCTCTCTCACATCTGAAGACAAACTAACACAGTTCCCTTAGCAAAATATTTATCTGATAGAGACTGAGTCATTCAAGACACGATTACAGCGGAAGAGAGTGAGTTTAAGATTTAATTGTAAATTCCTGACCATCCCACAGTCCAACAGGTGGGGCCCATGGAGATTAGATCAGCTTAGAAAAATAAAGATGTAGCATTTTGTTGCACAGTTAAGCAGTATGTGAGTAAATGAGCAATCCTACTCTGCCTGTAAGCATAGCCCCAGGGCTAATGCGATCCCGGCCAGGATGCACCTTAGAAGTCCTGGGGCTCAGCAACTGGGACTCATCTGCTGTTGCAAGCCTGTGGCCCAGCTTAACCTAGGTGAAATACTGGGCATCTTCTTGTCCTTTGGGCTCAGCGTTTCCCCCTATTTCCCAGCTTTATGTGATTTTTCTTTCATGCTTGTTCCCCACCATCACTGAAGACCTGCTCTGAACCCCTCATCCTAGTTCCCTATCTGCCTCCTAAGCATGCCTCTTCCTTAAGGACTGATCTTGCTCCCTCTCTCTTTTTAGAAGATTTAATTTATTTATTTGTCAGAGAGAGAGAGAGCACACAAGCAGGGGGAGTGGCAGGCTGAGGGGGAAGCAGGCTCCCCACTGAGCAAGGACCCTGGGATCATGACCTGAGCCCAAGGCAGACGCTTAACCGACTGAGCCACCCAGGTGTCCCGCTCCCTGTATTCTCAAGTGGTGCTTAGGATATTGGTTTTCCCAGGCAACCTAGAGACTGCCTCAAGCCTAAGAAAATACTGCTGTTTCCTGGGCAACCTCACCACCCCACCTTGTGGCAGCCCAAATAAGACAAACATTAGCAGCACCCGCCTTGGATGCTAGAAAATGGCTTACTGAGTGTTTGGGGGCCAAGACGACCTTCACGTTAGTTCAGATTAGCCACAGACCCATCTTGTCCCAATTTACTTTTGCTACATGCACCACTGGGCCCACTACTGACGGTTATGACTGCTAAATAGAAAGACAAATGCTAATCAAAGAGTCTAGATTAAATGGAGATCATCTAAATTAGGACTTTAGGGAAAAGGTGCTAGTTGTAGGTGGGTGTTTATTTCTTTAAAAGCTCAAAATGTTAATTTGCTTTATCATTCAATGTGTTTTGATTTACACAAATCCATGACTGGGGAACAGCAATTCATAACCATTGATAAATCACAATCATTTATGAATTTTGTGGCAAGTGATTTGTTAGTAAGAATATGGTTCTGGAGTTTAGAAATTGCTTTTTGTAATGAATTTGAGGAGCTTTCGGTTTATTTCTGCAACAAGACTATTTTCCCTTATACTCTGAACTGCTTGCTTGGATGGACTGAGAAGCAGAGGAGTCACCGCTACTGCATGAGAAGCAATGCTTGGGTGTAGACGGGCCAGCCTTGAGGGTCACAAGGAGTGCAGTGAAAATGCTCAAGACTGACAGTCTGGAACATGCAGGCAAAGGACTTTCACATGGTTGTGACGCTTTGGCGAATGCCGCTAAAGTAATAACAAAGATCCACCTACTCTGAAATTGCTTTCCTATAGGCAAATTTCAAGAGCTTTAGTTACCATGATCCTGTAACAGATACCACTAATCAATTACGAATAGAAATTATTAGTTGAAAGTATACCACCATGTGTAAGGAGCCTCAAAGGAGTCACAGTATTCCTATCACAGTACTCCCTGCAAAAGCTTTATTTGACCACCTTTCTTTAATAGCAAATTCCATTTGAGGTCTCTAGAGGGCCTCTTCTTGATTTTGTCAGAGTAAGTAGCTCTTTCCAACTCCAAGGCAGGGAGCTCACTGATGTTAAACATTAGCTATGGTTTCTTTTGTTCTGTGTCAAATCTTGTCTGCATCATCTCATTTAATCTTTACAAAGCTGTAGGATCTAAATACTCTATTGCCCCCATTAGGAAGATGAGAAAACTGAGGCTTAGCGAGATTAAGGAACTTGTGGGTGGTTGTTCTGCTGATAAAGGATGGTGAAACCAAACACTGAAATTAGTTCCTGTCTGCCTCCAAAGCCTGAACCTACAACCACAGTACTTAGCGGCCTTTCTGTGGCCCTGTGAGTTCCAGTGGTGTTATGAGGTGCTCTGTCTGCAGAAACTGCTCTTATCCCAGGAATAAGGAACCGACCCTATGCAAGCGCCAACTCAACCTTGTGGCTCTGCGTGCCCTGCAGATGTCTTCCTGGAAGGCAGAACAGGAGCCAGCCGGACTACTTAGCTTGTTTCAAAGGGCTCAATAATGATTGAGACAGTCCTCACCTCTACTTGCATGGGAGGCCCAACGGGGCCAAACATGCCTGATGGAGGTTATAAAGGTGCCTACATTGGAAGCCCCAAGAAAATCTGGGTGCACCAGACACCTGAAACTCGATTAGGTGTCTGTTTGCTAATGGTCTGTTTCCCTCACTAGAATGTGAACTCCATGAATACAGTGATCTTCTTGTGTCCCAGGGACTGAGAACTGTGTCTTTCAGTGAATAGACATTCAGTCAATATTCTCAAAAAGTGGATCCTTTGTTTCCTCCACGAGAAGGGGAACTCGATTCAAGTCCTTTAAGTTAAAATAGCAGAAAGAGCCTTTCAGTCACGTACAATTACACCACCCAGGGTAGAGTGGGTGATGGGCACCAGCAGGCACGTAAGTGGACATGTGGGTCGGTGTCCAGGCTGAGAGCCAGGAGCGGAGACGGGCAGGGCACAGCATGGAGCAGGGCCCAGGGGGAGAGTCAGACCCAGGTTGGGAGGCAGAACGGGGAGGAGACCTGAGGTCACAGAAGGCTCCCATGCCCCGAATAGCACCACATTCTGAATCACCCGAGAAAAGGAAAAGTTCCCAGGGTCCCTTTGGATTTCACCTCATTCCCTGGGTAGGAATAGAAGGAATGAGGTTACCAGAGAACTCAGTCATAAAATGTGATGATTGCTATGTAGTGGGTCTGTTGTACGCATCAGGCACTGCTCTAAGCATGTAATACGGACGGACTCGTTTAATCCTCGCACCAACAACTGATTTAGAGAGAGGCCAGATCTTCTAGGTTAGCCAGCAAGCAGCAGAGCATGAAGCCAGGCTGCCTGGTTCAAGGACCACCACTCTCCGTGATGAGGCCTCAGGCTGGAAATGGCATCTATCCACACAGTGCTGGGAGGGGGCCGGAATCAGACGAGATGGTGCTGGTGATTGCAGCCAGTCTGTCTCAGTAATGGGTAGTGGATGAGAAAACGGATTTTATACACAGGATGAAAATTAAGTTTTCCTAAAGTACTCACACAGTCTCACAAAGTCTCAAGGCCATGACTACCCTGTAGGGGTTCTTCCCTTTTTGGGATAAGATACGGAGAAACAATTACACAAGGTTCTTGGGCTACCTGCCTGGGTCAGGGGTGTGTCTTTGTTGAACCGATGAGCACCCACAGTGTAACCAGTACCATTCTAGGTAAAGGGGACACCCAGGAGAATAAGATGCGGGGCCTCAGCATCCTCTGAGGGCAGTGGGGCAGGCCTGCCCCTCACACACACTGCCTCAGGGCGATAGAAAAGTGGCAAGTTCATGAAGACAGCACCTTGTTTCCAAGAGGCTCCTATCACAAAATAGGAAAAGAAAAGTTAACTCAGAAACAAGAGTCTTTACCAAAACCTGCCCTTTGAAGGGCTTTCTTCTATTTCAAATACACCCCAGACAACACACACACACACACACACACACACACACACACATTCATACCACCCCTGCCAAAAGTCACTTGGCCTAATATCTATTTTAGCCTGAAAAAAGGACCATACCTGGGTAGATTTAGAAATCAGATTACCTGTAACAAATACAAAAAAAAAAAGGATTTTTCTTTTTATAGAAAATATGAAGTTAAACTTTAGAGCTCAGTAATACATAGTTAAAATCAAAACCTGTTAGAACCACTATTTTTCCTTCCAAGGCGCTGCTCAGAATCCTCTGCCAGCTGGCTGGGGGATGTGTGTGAAAACTGTAATATTTCGGGAGTTGTCCCTACATCAGACATTTTTCTCAGCATTGCGGGCTGCTCACGCCACACCGCCCGGGCACCTGCAGGATCAGTTTGCACAAGCAGCTTCCCAAGCGCATGACGTAGCTGCCCTTCTGTTGTTCCCAAAGACCAACATCTGTCAGAGATCAGCATATGCATCCGTGTATTAAAGCGCTCACTGTTCTAAGGCCCTGCACTTAATTTTCCCTTGGGTAAACAGAGCCAATAATGGATAAATACTCAAGGATCAAATATCCTTAAACTATTGGAGAGAGCTGTGAGCACAGACTTTAATCCACATCAGAAGTGAGAAAAAACAGAGAGTGAAAAACTATGACAGAGGCTCTCCAAATCATGAGTGAGGAGCCTGGGAGGGAGTTCATGCCACTGGTCATGCAATGTCTTAGGAAGCATGTCGATGGCTGTTGGTGCGGGGAAAAGGGCATCTAGGGGCTCTATGGTTAAGTGTATTTAAATGCGTCTCAATATTAAATATGGCATGATCCAAACAAATGATCTTTGCGCTCTTCAGAAAATAGCCTAGGGTCTTCTTGCTGATGTCCTCTGAGCTAGGCTGACCCCACACCCTCTGTAACCAGACACCAGAAAGAACTCTAGCAATGTCCTACTAATTGCATTTTGAGGCAAGTCCCAATAGGAAGGTGAACTTTGGACAGCCTGACAGTCTTGGCTTTTGAGTCCACAGTTGGCCTTCTAATGGCTGAGCCAGCCCCGCAGGGAAAACACGCAGCTTGAGTTTATCTTTCAAGTATAAACTTCTGAGGATGAACACTTCAGACTCTCAGGAATTCCAGCCTGATACACGGGCATGATGTAGTTCATAATTTCCACACAACTCTTTTCCTTTCAAAGAAGTGCTCTAACCTTTGAGATAATTTTGCCTCAAAAGATGATCTTATCCAAACTTTATCACCATGCGCAGCACACTATGATTTTCTGATTTGCTTTAAAGGAAAAAAAAAAAAAAAAAAACCATCCGGCATTCCAGATTAGAAATTTTCTTTTTGTTACTTCACAAAGTTGGAGATGTTTTCTTGTTACTTTAAAAAAGAAGTCCATAAATCTCTTTTGCCATGCACTGATACTCATCATAATCTTGTATCTATCTTACGTAAACCACTGGAGTCTACTTTTGAATTATCCATATTCAGAAACCTCAAAAAGAGGTTAACTATATGGCTGAAGGCTACAGCAGTAAATTGCCAGTAGGAAAGCAGAGAGGGGAGTTCCCAGTAAGATGCTCCTCAGAAACCAGGCTGACACGACCCACAGAGGAGCCATACAGATGTCTGCACTGGATTGTTCTCTGTCTCCAAAACAGCTGCTCTACACAGGCAACCTCCATATGCCCTTTCTAGAAGCTGAGGTCTCTGCTCTTACTCAGCCTGGCCAGAATAGCACCTGCATAACCTTCCAGGTTGACAAATCAAACTATTACCTGTACTCCAGTCAGAGAAGCAGCAAAGCAGCAAAGGATTTTGTCCCACACAGACCTGGGTTCCCAGCTACCTCCTCTATAAGAGTGAGCTGTTAGCATGGCACCAAAGAAAATGGGAAACACAGAAAGCAGAACCTAAGAACTCTATCCCATTTGTTTTTCCAGTGCGTTAAATAATGTCTAAGACTTGAGAAATCAATGAGGGAATACAACACATAGATCCTCTGAATAATAAATGAGATGGATAGATAATCAACTGTATTAAAACTGCATTAATAAAATTACCAATAACCAAGAAGGCAGCAACACCTATAAATAAATAAAATTGCCATCACTCTTAAACACTCTTAAATATTCCTCATTCTTATTGCTTGTGTTTTTTGCAGAGGGGTCCTTTCCATGTATGTAATGAAGCAAACAGACACGCCTGCCTGTGTAAGAGGCAACGGCAAGAGGACTGTATCATTTTTAAGCCCACTCAACAAAATTTCTCCTTCTTTAATTGCATGGCTCCATGGATTTGTTGATTTCCTTCCTGGAAAATTTATTTCTGTTCTTTCATCTTCCTTAGAACCAGAGATTTTCTCATCCAAGTTTGCATGTACTTTCTCATGTAATATTCACAGTCTACAAGTTGATTATTATTATTTTAGGAGGAGCAAAGGAAAGGCTTAGCAAAGCTAGGAAAAATGCATGTGCACAGTATGTAGAAATAGGCTTCTAACCCACAGGTATCTGAACCCTACGTCTAGTGTCTTAACACATCCTGTTTTCCCTTCCAAAGAAATGGGACTCCTGCCTTCTCACCACCAAGAGCCTCTTGTGAATTTATTATCTGTCTCCTATCGGACCCAAGTTTTGATAAAATTGAGCAGCAAGCAAATGATAAAAATTAAATGATGACTAATTCCTCATTTGTAGTCCTAGAAAACATGTATTAAAATACAAGTGTCTGACCAACATATTGCTGAGCTGATAGAATTTCAGTCAAAGGGTTTTCCAAAAGACATTCTTATTCATCTATTCAACTCCTGGTATTTAAACGTTTCATTTATATTGTTAGGCTTTTTGAAATATCAAAAAGAGCCATCCTGTGGGCCTCTGGACCCCTGGGGACCACTTGTCTCTAACCTGCCATCAGAAGACACCAGATTCGGTGTTTTTCAATCACAGAAGCTGGAGCTGTGATTGTTCTGTTCGTGAGAAAGCATTACCTTGAGTCAGAAATCCTTTCATATACCAACCTAAATCCCTCCCAGTCCAGTGTAAACCCATTTCCTCCCCTGGCCTCAAGAGAAATGGGAACAGCTGCTGATAGTCTTTTAACTCCCTGTGGGATCCAAGCTGGTTTGTCTTTATTGTCTGTGCGCCACACTGTGAGCCATGTGGGGCAAATTCTTGATGAACTGTAGGTTTCTTATCCCCACTCTCATTTCCCAAGCTATTTTGCAGGTTCCCTTTTTGTGATGAAAGTAGGGATTTCGATTCTGGGGGTCCAGACGGTCAAGCTCCAGGCTTGGGAAATATCTTACAGGGTGGCTCGTGGTCGTCATGTAGCCCCAGGCTGGAGACGAATGCACATCTGACATCAGGGTAACTGAGACTAATATCTGTTGCTGCTCATTCCAGTTGCATGGAGTACTTCTGGAAATGCTTGCCTCGGGTCACAGTCCTGTTACCAGCTGGGGTCCAAATACAGCAGATGAAGGATTCATATTTCCATCTAATTCATTGTAACGATGGCTTTTATGAAGCATCTGGAATTGGGCATACTACGGGGATTCCTAGAAAATCCATTCTGAATAATGACAGAACTGTTTTCTGTTGACCAATCAAATCTTGTGCCCAATCAGGGCATTTTCAGTTCTCATCAATTCCGCTTTTCATGTCCCACTAACAAATAAAAGTATAGATATAAAAATAACATTTGACCCTACTCTTACAGAATCCTAGGGGGAGCTCCAGAAAGGGATTTGATCTATCTCCCTATATCTCAAATAATCCCCAATCCATGTTTTCCAGACAAAATCTTTTTCTTTTCTTGTGCTGCTTCAAGTCTCCAGGTTGGAAACATCAAATAATGGTTGTAACAATACTGGGAATAAATTTTGATCTTTTATGAAGCTACTTTATAGAATCAACTTCCCAAATCGATTGGCTGTCTTCCTAAGGAAATCAAAACAAAATGAGTACTCCTCAAATGCATACATTCTAATTTCTAGGAAAAAAGAAAGAAATCACCCAGAGGTAACATCAGTGGCATTAACTTCAGTCAACCCAGATTCTTTAAAGTTGAGTTTCCAATAAGAGCTGTATACATCCAAGGGCAGCTGATAAGTCAGTTCTTTTAAAAAGCTTTTTAGAACAAAGCTGCCCTTCCTTCCACAACCTTAAATTTTAGGACAATTCTCAAACATTTTTTTGCCACTTTTTATTTACCTTTGGCTTCTGAGCCTCCACAAAAAGCTTTCTACAGTCATTCTCTTTTAATTATTATAATAAGTATCAACTGGAAGAGATCTGCAGGAAACGGAAGCTAGAAGTTGGCTTTCCTATTGAAAAGTGACTTCCTAAAAACCAGGATTCAGAATGGAAATCCAGAAGTGCAGCTTGATCGAATTTTCTGAACTTTCTACACACCTCCCCCCAATTTTTTTTATTTCAATTCTACTTAACATATATGGTAAAATTGGTTTCAGGTGTAGAATTTTGTGATTCATCACTTACATAGAACACCCAGTGCTCATCACCAGTGCCCTCGTTAATTCCCATCACCCACTGTCACCCTCCAGCAACCCTCAGTTTGTTCTCTAGAGTTAAGAGGCTCTTATGGTTTGCTTCCCTCTCTCATTTTTCCTTCCCTGACCCTACAGGTTCATCTGTTTTGTTTCTTAAATTCCACATATGAGTGAAATCATATGGTATTTGTCTTTCTCTGACTGACTGACTTCACTTAGCATAATATACTCTAGCTCCATCCACATTGTTGCAAATGACAAAATTTCATTCTTTTTGATGGTGAGTAATATTCCAGTGTGTGTGTGTGTGTGTGTGTGTGTGTGTGTGTGTGGGTCTGTATCCAGCACATCTTCTTTCTCCATTCATCAGTCCATGGACATTGGGGCTCTCTCCATAGTTTGGCTATTGCTGATAACGCTGCTATAAACATCGGGTGCAGGTGCCCCTTCAAATCAGTATTTTTGTGGCCCTCTCACAAATATTTTGAAGGGGTAAATCACAAGTCTATTTACGTTGCTAATTCCATCAAATCACGAACAGAAAGTTTATGATGTGAGTGTTTTTATTGAAAATTAACAACTTCATTTCTGCTACCAAGTAAAATGAAACAAGGATAACTCTCTTGGTGCATAAATAATTTTCTGATGCTACAGGGAGATAAGCCCCAGGGACTGGGTACTTGAAATAAGAAGTGCTGTCCTTTCAGGACTGTGCTGGATTGAATGGCGCCCCCCATCCCACCCCAAATATATCCATGTCATATCCATGGAACCTGTAAATGTTAACTTATTTCTAAAAAGAGTCTTTGGAGATGTAGTTAAGAGGAGGTCAACCTGGCTTATCTGGGTGGGCCCTAAATCCACTGACAAGTGTCTTTATAAGAGAGGAAAGGCACATGGACAAAAGAGAAGGTGGTCATGTGAAGACAGAAGCAGAGATTGGAGCTATGGAACCTGAAGCCAGACACCTGGAGGAGAAGGGGATGTCACCATGGAGGCAGAGATAGGAGTGATGTAGTCACAAGCCAAGAAACACCTGGAGCTACCAGAAGTGAGGAGAGGCAAGAAACTGAATCTCCCATAGAGCCTTCAGAAGAAACTCATCCCTGCTGATGCTTGATTTTGGACTTCTGGCTCCCAGAACTGTGAGAGGATAAATTTCTGTTGTTTTAAGTCAGCAAGTTTGTGGTCATTTGTTACAGCAGCCATAGGAAATTAATAATTTTTTTTTTAAAGCAACCATCCTAATAACCAGATTTAATTGTACAGCCAAATCTATACAAATTTGTACATGAATCAGTAAAGCGAATCAGGGTGGGAGATTCAACTGCAGTTTAGTCATTCATAAAACAAATATTTACTCAACTCTTACGTGCCAAGTTTCAGGGATAAAATTGTGAGTGAAAATTAACATAGTCCCTGCCCTCCCCGAATTTATGGGCCAGTGGGGAGATACAGACAGACATCCAGTGAATAATCACATCATCAGATGGGAAACTCAGACTGTGGAGGATATTTCAGAGGAACACCGCATGGTTGGCTGTATCATTATTGTGCTTATTACATCCTTGTTGGGCGACTACATCCTGGTTACAACCTCAGGCTCAAGGGAGTCTTTCCCTGGGACTCTTCCACTCTGTCCTGTCTCTGCCTCCTGCCCAGTTTTTCTCAGTCACTTTTGGGAGAATCTCTTCTCCCCACACTTCCAATATTGGGTTCTCCAGGATTGCAGTCTTATTCTTTTTCTTCTTCGTTGTCTTTTTAAAGATTTTATTTATTTATTTGAGAGAGAGAGAAAGAGAGCATGAGTGAGGGGGAGGGACATAGTGACAAGCAGAATCCCCGCTGAGCAGGGAGCCCAACGCAGGGCTCGAACCCAGGACCCTGGGATCATGACCTGAGCCGAAGGCAGACGCTTAACTGACTGAGCCACCCAGGTGCCCCCCCACTTTTTCCTCTTCTCTACATTCTCCTATGAATGTAGGAATGCTTTGGCTTCAAATATGTTATATACATGATAGTTTATATATACATAGATACACACATATGCATAGATACACACAGACACACACATACACATATATATGGTCATATATATTATACATAGAAAATATATAATATATATGAGCTATATACATTTACATATTGAATATATGTAACATATATGAAAATATCATCTCTATCCTGAATGCATATCCATATATACCCATTTATCTCCTAGATATTTCCACTGGGATATCTCACTAGCAGTTCAAACTCAACATATCCATAACTAAATTCATGCTCTTCCCCCAAACCTGCTTCTCCTCTTTTTTGCCTATAGGAATGAATGCGTCACCTTCAGCCTCCCATCTAGTCATCCAAGCCGGAAGCCTGAGGACCATTTTATACTTCTCTTCTTTCACATCACAGCCAGTTACCAAGTCTTAATCCTTCTACTTCTAAGTCTTTCTGATATTAGTCTTACCTAGCTCCTTCTCCATGCCCTTGTCTTCATTCGAACTTCTATTATTTTTCACATGGATCCTGAAATGGCCCCTTAAGGCACCTCCTTGCTCCCAGCCCTGCCTTATAATCCCCAACTCAAATCCATCACGCCTCCAGTCCCTCTCCGACACGGCCACCAGAGTCATCATTCATAAATGCAAATATGATTTGCAATCAAACATGACTCACCCTCACCCCCAGCTGAAACTCTCCTGGGGTTATTATTAACCTTCCTCACAAAAGCTAAACCTTTTACCAAAGGGGCTTTTAGTGCCCTACGGAAATGTTAGTTTTACTACATTTTTTCTTTTCCCTATATATTTATAACTACTAGTCAGAGAGATTTTAATGCTTGACAAAAAATTTAAAGGTCATAGAACAATCATAATTTCTTTCCATTGATTATTAACACTGCTTTGTATGATTTCAGCTCATACGGTCATTTGATAGACCTGCACAAAGAAGGACTGCCTATATATATCATTGACTTGACCATGCTTGCTTTTTCTTGATAATTAAGTAACAGTCACTAATGATTTGAATAACTAGACAATACAAAATATGTGATGGCAAATATAGAAAATTAATAAAATTAAAATGTTCAGCAGTGTAATCACATAAAAAATCACATTTTTTAAATGTCAGGAAATAGACAATCATCATCTAGCTCCTGTAGAATTCTGAAGGTTCCATAGGAAGGTTGTGGGCATTCCTGGTATCTTCCCTAGCTACTTTACTAATGTAAAGATACTTTGTCAATGAGTAGGTAAGATTAGGCAACATATAAAAAGAGACCTTTCTTAGTTGTACAAGTTAGAAATCCTTTCAGGGCTTCTTAGTACTGTCAAGATGGTAAATATACTGTTAGCTCCCTCCCCAGAAATCAAACCTGGAGCAATCATAGAAGCTAAAGAGAAGCATAGGTTCCAGAACTAGAAACATCAGGGACGACAGCAAGAAAAGATCATGGTAACCTCTTGCTGAAACTGCAGGTTGTCTTGAGCCCATATGTGTGGGACCTGGGCAACCGCAGGCCAGAGCAGGAGGGAGCTGGAGTGGTATGGAAAGGACACACTGGAGGAAATCACTTAATTTTCTCTTTCCTCATGCCATACTGGCTTGGTCCGGTCATTGCCAATCTATTCCCTAGAAATGGACAAAAACAGCCCAAAGCACCAGTACTCATGGCCTTTGATACAGGACACTTCAAAAGCCCTGTGTGTGTGAACAGTTAATGGAAGTGGTAGTGGGTACCAACAAAGGAGGTGCCCTGCGGACATAATTCTCCAATCCCCTTCCACCCAAACTAACATGGCTGGTAGAACACCACCTAAGGAGACCACCTTTTCCTAGTACTATGTCTTCCTAAGGTGGAAAAGTGAGATCCTGCCCAGGAGAGTTGCTTGGTGCAGTGGCAGCAATGAGAATCATCAGTAGTGGACTTGGGTTATCTGGGCTTCTCCTCCTTGAGCTAATCCTCGCCCTTCTCTTTAAGCTCAACAGAACTGATAAAATTTAGGGTATGGACTTCAGTTCCTTCCTCATACACTTTTTTTTTTTTTTCTGGCTGAGTGCCTGATACTGCAGGGAATATTACAAACCCAAATAATTCAGGAGACAAAAAAAAGAAAAGAAAAGAAAAGAAAAGAAACATAAGCCACTGAAGCAAAAAAATCAATGTGCTTGATTGATTTACTATGTTGTAATATAGAGCAAAGAGAAAGAGGGAAGATTCTAAAAGCTTACAGGGGGAAATAATATATCATCAACAAAGGAACAAGATTTGTAATCCATTTACTAATAGCAATACTGGATGCACAATACAGTAATATTTTACTAGATTAAGGGAAAGTAATGTTTCCCAGAATTTGGTATCAAGTTAAAATGTCACTAAAATGTGAAGATATAATAGAAATATTCAATGACATACCAGGGCTCAGAAGATTTTCTACACAATGATCCACCTTGAAAATACTCTTAGAGAAAGTATTCAAATATATGAAGAGAAAAATTTAGTAGATATTTTATGAGTAAATGTAAAAGACTTATAGATTTTATTGTTTTTTGATAAGAAGCACAACAACAACAAGAACCAAAAACAAAAGAAAGTCTATCTATTAACAACCTGTAAATAAAATATTATCTAGATGATGGTATTTTACTAGACAATATCATTATGATGTGGCATTGGAGGAGACAATGTTCCAGGTTATCTTTTTGAACTTGATGAGTTGAAGAATTCAATAAAAGTGACTAAAACTGAATATGAATTTGAGTCAAGAATAACTACCACAAGGACAAAATTGGAAAGTATAATTTTTAAAACTATAGAGGAACACTTGAACATGTGTTTTATGTTTTACGGAAAAAAATAGAGGAAAAAGAGAAAAAGAACAAGGGAAAATACATAACAAGATGAAAGAAATCAGTCCAAATATAAATTACAGTAAATGCATATGGGTTCAGTTCACCAATTAAGAGACAGTAGTTCTCAGACTGGTTTAAAAAATAAAACCCAACAATATATTGTCTAAAAAGGATAAATTTAAAACAAAAGACAGAGAGAGGTTGAAAGTAAAAGTAAGGAAAAAGCCTGGCCAGGCAAAGATAGATCAAAAGACACTCATAGCAGCAATCCTAACACAGAACACAAGTGTGTGAGATGAAGGTGAATTTTATATACTGGAAAAAAATATATATATATCATCAACAACATGCATGGACCTAACAAAACAGCCTCAAAACAGAAAAAAGAAAAGCTGACAGAACTTCAGGTAGGCAAATCAGCAATTACAGCTAACAATTTTAGCACATCCCTCTCAAACTAATCAGTCAAGTGACCAGAAATTAAGCAGAGATACCAAGGATATCAGCAATATAATTAACAAGCTCAAGTTGTTAGGCATATATAAAACTCTATACTGAATGGAGAATATACATGGGATATTTACAAAAGCAAACCAGGGGCACCTGGGTGGCTCAGTCTGTTAAGTGTCTGACTCTTGATTTCAGCTCAGGTCATGACCTCAGAGTTGTGAGATGGAGCCCCATATTGGACTCTGCACTGAGCATAGGTCCTGCTTAAGATCCTCTCTTCTCTCTCCTTCTGCCCCTCCCCACCTCTGAAAAAAAAAAAAAAAAAAAAAGCAAATCATGCATTAGCCACATAGTGGGCTCTAAGTTTAGGCCTAAATAAATTCTAACTGATAAGTAATATTTTGTTTTTCTTTCTTGTAATATAATAAATTTATATTAGGCATAAAACAATAGATTTATAAATAAAAATTTTTATTTCTTTTTAAAGATTTTATTTATTAGAGACAGAGAGAGAGTGTGCACACACACGAGTGGGGTTAGGGGCAGAGGGAAAGGGAGAGGGAGAAGCAGACTCCCCACTGAGCAGGGAGCCCCACACGGGGGGCTTGATCCCAGGACCCTGAGACCATGACCTGATCCAAAGGCAGACACTTAACTGACTGAGCCACACAGGTGTCCCATAAATTAAAAATAGGAACTAAATAAAGTATTTCTAAATAACCCTTACAACAAAATGGAAATCACATAGGAAATTAATGGCAGAGAGGTTTCCATCACTAACAATCAGGTTTTTGGACCAAATTCCAAGCCTGACCCAAAATAAATTCCTACTTCTTTGGATTTATCAGAGCATAACTACTTTATGAAACTGGTTGAAATTACCAAAAGCTATAGCAAACAGTCTCCTTTTATTGGGGATGATATCTGAAGGTTACATCCTCCTACCAACATGCTTTGAAAAAGATCAGACCAGTGTTGCAAATAGATACATTGTAATCTAGTTCCCACAAGAATATTTAAGACCTTTCCCTTTCTTTGGGGTTTTTTATAGAAATTCCTAGCTCTTGATGGTTCAACACAATATTCCAGATAAGCTATAGTCCTGCAGTTTTTATATTAAATTAATAATAGCAAGTAAAAACAAGTTTTATAAAAATCAACAACAAAGATGCATGTAATACTTGAGAATTTGGTGACGTGTAAGACTCACAAGGACACTTTTATTCTTTGTGTAGAGAATGAAAATAAAAAGTATAAAAAGAACATTTAGAAAGAAAGCAATGAGAAGAGAATAAGAAAAGAAGTGGAGGGAGGGATGGGAGGTGGGCAGGGTCCAGAAATAATTAATACCATGGAGTGGGAAGGAGCCATGGGACAGGAAGCAGGTGGTAGGTAGGGAATATTATGTAATTCCTAAATATTATTTTTTAAACAAAAGCTAAAAAAACCCTAACTAGCATAAAAATCCCAAAGAGACCCGTGTTTATGCATTTGTCCTTCTTACTTTCCTTCCTTCTTTCCTACCTGCCCCCCTCCCTTTTGGACATAGGAGGTTTGGACATTCATGACCTCCTTTGGAGCAAAGGTCCCTTTCCTTACACTCATGTTAGTGCTTTCTCTAAGGGGGTAGATTTAACTTCAAAATACAGTTTAAAACTGTGGACTTGACTCTGTCTGCTGCAAATCCACAAATGGAGTTTATTTTTTTTTTTTTTTTTTTAAAGATTTTATTTATTTATTTGAGAGAGAGAGAATGAGAGACAGAGAGCACGAGAGGGAGGAAGGTCAGAGGGAGAAGCAGGCTCCCCGCCGAGCAGGGAGCCCGATGCGGGACTCGATCCCGGGACTCCAGGATCATGACCTGAGCCGAAGGCAGTCGCTTAACCAACTGAGCCACCCAGGCACCCCAAATGGAGTTTATTGTGTCCTTAGTTTCCATTTGAGAGTTTGGCTTCCTGAATGTGAACCTATGGTACCACTTACAGGTTACCAAGCCAGATAAATGGAAGGTCTTGGTTTCACTGGTATCATTAAAAGCAAAGCAAAGACTGGAGACACTTAACGATTTCTTGAAAGGCAGTCAGTAGGCTACTTTCACAACAGCCAGATACAAGTATAAACTAAAACCTGCTGTGATTTCCTTCTCAAATAAATACCTGCTGAGAACCATAAATCACCCATATTTTAGTTTGACTAAGTACGTGTATTTTTTCCAAAGGCTGATAGGGGTAGAAGAAACGGCTCAATTAGTATCTGAAAGGAGCAATTAAACCCAGTGTTAACCTTCTTAATGTATTGTAGACTGTGTGTTGGACCTAAATATCACCAGAATTTATAAGCTTTATTGGATTCATTTCTATTTCCAAATTGTAGAGCCTCTGTATCATTAACTATAGGTGCCATACCCTAACTATGACACCTTCCTGTTGGCCTGAGTTTTTGGTTTTTGTTTTTGTAATGTTTAAGAACCAGGAAGTGATTTCAGTACAGAACTATGGGGGAAAAGTGATTTAATATTATTTTAAATATAAATTATATTAATATACTATAATATATACATAAATATAAATATATGTGATTTCTTCCTCACCCGACCCATCCAAAAGCCCTCCTAGCTATCTACTCTTCGAGGGTTATTTGAACTTTTAAAAAATGATGTGAGAGAAAAGTCCTTCCCAATTTAACAAAATTATCTCTTGATGATGGTTATTTGTGATTATCTGTATGGACCACATCCTGGGCTGTCCTAGGTCAAGGAAAGCAAATGATTTCAAACATAGTCCCTAGAGTGACCTAAAATTCCAAATAAAAACAGCCACTCTCTCTCTTTTTGAAAGAAAGAAGGTGGATTTTTCCCTACGTGCTCCCCCTTTCCCAAAGAAAGCAGACAGAAGGGCAGGTAGATCCAGGATGTATCTTTAGGATATTAGTAACCAGAATCAAGGCAGGAAGTAAACCCTGAGTTACCTCACAGAGAAGCAAGCCACTTGGGTCTCTCTAGAACACATTCAGCCTGAACATGGGCGAACTGTGGTTTGGAACCTTTGCTTGTCCTGATGATGAGCAAGGAGCATAGCACAGGTAGGAACAGCCCTTCTTGATTTGTCTCATCCATGAGGACAGCTGTTTAAATCAGTACCCCAGAAAAAGGTCACACGGGGGAAAACTCTCTGGACACTACAGTGTAAGTAAAATGAACAAGTTTAGGAGTTGGCTCTTCTTACTACCATAAATTAGATACTCTCAGTTAAATGACAAAGGGCTATTTCCACAATGTGTGGTATGCTACTTCCAAGTGAAAATTTTTATTGCTCTTTAAAAGAGAGGAAGGAGGAGTGCCTGGGTGGGTCAGTTGGTTAAGCGTCTGACTCTTGATTTCAGTTCAGATCATGATCTCAAGGTGGTGAGATTGAGCCCTGCCTTGGGCTTCACACTTGGAGTGCAGCCTGCTTAAGATTCTCTCTCTTCCTCTCCCTCTGCCCTGCCCCCTGCTTACGCGTGCATGAGCACACCCTCTCTCTCAAAAATAAATAAATTTTAAAAAATGAGACTAAAGAAAGTACACAAATACACCCTAGCTAAAGGATACTTCATGTTCAAGATTATAAGCCATGTGCATTTCCTCCTGACATAGATCAGGGTGTGGTCAGTCTAATATTGACAGTTGTATAATCAGTGATCTTGAAAACTGTCTTTACACTTTGTTAGAGAAGATGGGAGCCCATGTCCTCCTCTGAGCACACAAGACCCAATTCTCCATCATGTTAATGAAACTCTCCTGGTCTAATTTAGAAGACACAGTGAAATCCATCCCCCTATTGTACTGTAGCTCCTTTCAGAATTGTATTCATTCTGCCATTACTTGCCTTAAACTTCTTCCTTCTACCCTTCTTGGAATCCCCCTTTACCTGAAGTTATAGGTTGTGTCCCCGTTGTAATAACAACTTATTACTTGTTTCCCTTTTCCCCAAGCCATTAAAATTGTGTTACTTTCTTAATATATTCACATATATTTGGCATGTAATAAAACCCCGCTGAATCGCCCTTGGAACAAGTTATGTGCAGTCTGGTGCAGCTCTATATTCTCGGTTGCCCATGCTGCCCATGATTTGAAAAGGAAGTCTGTAACACAGAAGGATTTCAAGGCCAGATCTTACGTTGAATTAAGGAAAGAGTACAAGAAGACATTTCTCACCAACACGCAGTACAGGAGGAATGAAGTCTCCTCTAGCTTTGGAAAACCATGGGGAAAGTTTGATAGAAGCCAAATCGATCCCGGGCAAGTTCCGTTGCTGTTCTTTCATTGAAACAGAGAAGAGGGGCACCTGGGTGGCTCAGTTGGTTAAGCATCTGCCTTCAGCTCAAGTCATGATCCCAAAGTCCTGGGATCCAGCCCCTCTCTGGCTCCCTGCTGAGTGGGGAGCCTGCTTCTCTTCTCATCTGCCCCTCCCCCACTGCCTGCCTCTGTGTGTGTGTGTGTGTGTGTGTGTGTGTGTGCGCGCGCGCACGCTCTCTCAAATAAAATCCTTTAAGAAAAAGAAACATGGAAGAAAACAAATGGATATTCTTTGTAAATTTAATTTTTTTCACTTGAAAATATTACCTTAGTACTTCGATCGCTCAACAAATATGAAAAAGTAACCACGAAAACCGTCACTTCTTTAATTCTTTTAATATGGCAAGACAACCTAAAAAAATACTTCTCTGAATTTGAACAGCTCAAATTCCCATGAACAAAAGACAAACAGGCCAAAGAATTTAGAGTTCTTAGCTTTTATTATTTAAAACGAACCCCTTGGCTTGGTCTATACACCGCAGTAGAGACTGAGCTAATTTAATGGCACAAGCAAACAGGTTGCATTTGTGTGGTGTAAAGGGGATGAGTTTTCAGAAAAAGTTGCTCAGAGTGGAAATCAAGTATAAGGAACACCTGGCCTGACTCCCAGCCACGCATTAGTTAGAAACTGGAGAAAGAACCACTTTTAAAGCACTAATGAGCCCCAGGTGAAAACGCTGTTAACTAGAAGCCTCCTTTTTTTTCCCCAAAGTTTCAGTGTTTTGATTGATGAACAAATTGTTTAGGATTCCTAATTTTCCATTACATTAAAACATAACCTTTGTTTTTCCTCCCAACTAAAACATTTTTGTCTCTGGCTACCACAAATGCCTATCATTAGTTACAGAGAAGGCCAGCGTCTATTTGGGGAATCACTGAGGGAGACAGATACACTTAAGGTAGTTTGAGTCCACAGAGTGGTCATGATCCACAAAAGTAAAATGAGGAACACTTTAGGATTTAAGGTGGCTAATTAAGCACATGCTGTTACATTTTCTTACATTTGCAATATTGCTACATTTGACAAGATTTAGAATCTTCCAGTAGCTTAAAAGAAACTGCCTGTTTAAATTTGTAATTAAAATGTGAAAATATTCAGTTACTGTCAACTGTCAGGTGCTGAGAACTACCGGCTCTAAAGAAAAAGAACCAAAGTGTAATTTATTGCATACCATCCCTCAGTCAGCATATATTTATTATGCACACTGTGTTATGACCTACCAAGAAGAAATAAAAGTATACATAAGGAATTCAGTCACACTCCACATTTTTAAGAGTGAAGTTATGTAGACACACGGCAATATTTTGAAATTTGGGGGGTTTTTTTTTGGTTTGACTATTATTTATTCAAAAAATTACTTACTGAATACCTGTCATGTGCACTGGGCAACACAGCAATGAATTAAACATATGTGGTTAGTGTGTTCATGGAGTTCATAATCTAGTGGTGTTGATAAACACCACAAAAAGCAACATCGAAATTATGACCAAATACACCATAAAGGAAATGTTTAGGGTACAATGAGAGTATATATATCTGATGGACCTAATATTGACAGGAAAATCAGGGAGGACTTCTGTGAGGAAGTAACATTAAATAAAAACCTGAAAGGTAAACAGAAATTAGCCAGGTAAAGAGAGGAAAAAAGAACCTTACACATAGCAGACAAGGTCCTGAGGGAACGCAAACTCCTCCTGGATTAGGAAAAAAGACAGCAATCTCTGTAATGGTTGGCATTTCCCTACCTTTGTCACTAAATGTGCTAAATGTCTGATAAACTTCTGGCTTAGTCAAGTCATCATTTTAACCATCAGTGGTTATCCTGTGCTAAGTAACGGTGTTTTTAAGAATTATAGAGATGCAGAGAGTTGTTGTCTCTGAAATAAATGGTCCCATATAATTGTGCTTGAGTCCTTACATGTGATGCATCTGGTTTTCCTGTATTCTTTTTTTACCATCAACAATCACTTTTGACTTCGGATAGTGTTTCTGCTTTTAGTTTCCACTTCTGTTTTTATCTTATAATCTGTTGTGGTCTGGAAATCTAGATAATATAAATAGTTTTGCGATTATATCCAAAAGAAAAATAAATGTCAAAAGAAAAGAATAATCAGGCTCTGAGTAAGAGCATAGACTCATAAATAAAGTCCAGAATCCTTAAATCATGACCTGTAGAACATCTACCCTGATGTTTTGGAGATCTTTCTGAGTCCAGGTCTGTGTGGGTTCTTAAGAAGTCATGCCAGTCTTGGTGAGTCTAAGCTTCCCATAAAAGAAATATTGTAGTTCATTCCCTGTATTTGTGAATTAAATTCTAGAAGCATCTAACCTCACCTAGTCTGCACCCCCTACTCCCCCATTCTTCTCAATTCCTTGGCAACTAAACCTAATGTCACTTACCATCACAGCAGGGGTAACAACATGAAAAGACAACCTGAGCCACAAAGGTAAAACAATCTGGAGAACAAAATGCCCTTCCAAAGGGTAATTGTCATTCTAACCAATTATTGCCATGTTAGAAAGTGGCCCAGTACGCCCACATTGTTTTATTTTTCTAAGGAAGTCAGAAACCTGATTTTTTATGTGAAATTCTTCCCTTTATAAATGCCTCCAAGTAATTAAAATTATTTTTAAATATAGAAGGCAAACACAACACATCCATGAACTGGAATGGCTTCATTTTAAAAATTCTGCTTTTGGGACACCTGGGTGGCTTAGTCCGTTAAGTGCCTTTGGCTCAGGTCATGATCTCAGAGTCCTGGGATCCAGCCCTGGGTTGGTCGGGCTCCCTGCTCAGTGGGGGTTCTGTTTCTCCCTCTGCCTTTGCCCCTCTGCCCTGCTGCTTGATCGTGCTCTCTCTCTCTCTCAAATAAATGAATAAAATCTTTTAAAAAACCCCCAAAACCCCTGCTTTCCATCCTCATTTCCTCTCTGCAGCTCGGTGCAGGAACCAGTTTCTCTCAGACCCAGGTTTCGCTCCAAGCAGTGGTATATTGGTAAATGACCATCAGCTCTCTGTGGTGTAAGTCCTTGGACCGTTTCAAGCCACCAAAGTGGCATCACCAAGCCCCGAGTTGGGAAGAGACACACAGTAGCACCTCATACAGATACAATAGGTGGCAAAGGCTTCAAGGTCAAAGAGAAGAGTAAAATAATTGGTAATTGATGAGTTTCAAGTGTTTGCTACCTTTGCTTTTAATATAGTTCCTTTAATTGGAAGTTTATTTAGCTTAATTTTAAATAATGCCTGCGTTTAACAATTGGCTTGAGAAACTTGTGAAACTGTCGGCTCTTGTGAGCTTCTACCAGCTGATTCCTGCACACCAGTGTGACCAAAATGCATTCTAGTTCACCCTAACTGGCTATTTTTGGCCTCAGGCCTCTCCCTCCAGTGAATTAAGTCTGAGCAGGCGGACCTTTCCTGAATTGACATTTGTAAAGCTGTTAGAACGGTGCCTGGCAAACATTCAGTGTGTTTGCCACTGTTGGTACTTTCATACACCTCCCCTTCTCCAGAGTCTCCCCTCTGCTGATTCGGTGGAAGAAAAAGCCCAGTCCCCAAAATGGTTGGTCTGGTACAAGGTACGAAGGTGGGAAGGAGAGGCAAGGAAACGAAGGGGTCAAAAGAGTCTACTTTAGGAGGCAGAGGTCAAAGGTCAGTGACACTCATAAGTCTGTCATGACATTGGTGCTCGAGCTGTGGCCCCAGGATGGCATCCATTCACAGAGGACACCAGGGAGTGCACAGTATGAGTGCCGGGGCTGGAGCTGTGACATGAGTGCTCATCTTCTGAGCAGATGGGATGCAGTGTGAACACCACAGTCTGATGATCACTTGGCAAGAAACGCTTTAGTTTTGTATCTTTTCAATTTTACACAAAAATTGGCTTTTTCCATATCAATTCAATTTATTGCTACAAATCAACCCAATGGACTATTCGTATATATCTGGGTTTGGGATTTCAGGGTTACTCTTATTTGATACGTTTAGACACATAATTTTAAATTATATTTTCATTTGCTGACATCAATCGATATTTAAAAAGAATGAAATGTTAACCTTAAAAAACACAGGAAACTAAGAAAAATTTAAAATAACATAAAAATCACCTTTATGACTTTTATGATGTTTCTAAGACTCAATATAATTATCTTGACAGAGAGAGAAATTATAATATTATCACAAACATTAGTGAATCAGAACTGGGCATAAGCTGTCTTACAATGTGTGTATATAGAATTTTATAACATGGAATCTATTTTATGTATATGTAATAAACCTAAGCCTCGGTATTTCTTTTTTGAGAAAAAAAAAAAAAAAACCCTTGAGCAATAACTCCATTAGACTATAATACAGATCCTGCCATTTAAAATACTGTCATAATAATTTGAAAGGATAGTTGGAAGTATTATATTAAATATAGTAGCAAGAATTTTTATCTAAGAAGCATGGCAATGAAGAGCATAATTGAAATGAAAGCAAACTACAAGAAATGAAATGAGAATGTCATGATGGCATAAGTGGAACCATATTTCTCCTCGAACTATGAACAGTTTTTTAAATTTTTTTTTAGATTTTATTTATTTATTTATTTGACCAGAAAGGGGCGGGGGGCAGACTCTCCGCTGAGCAGGGATCCAATGCAGGGCTCAATCCCAGGATCCAGGGATCATGACCTGAGCTGAAGGCAGATGCCTAACTGACTGAGCCACACAGGTGCCCCTATGAACAATTTTTTTTTAAAAAATGGGACAAAATATCTGAAACAAATGATTGTAAAATTAATAACAGACAAGGCAGGAATGTCACTTCTGAAAGAAAGTAAATAAATGAGGTAAACCCTATGGTTATTCAGACTTTCAGTCTGGGGCAGTTTTTGGCCCACCATGAAGCAAGGGGGAGTGCCCATGTGGAACAGGGGTATTTCACTGAGATTGAGACAGAGATTAGAATTCATGAGGCTGAACCAGCTGGTATCTGAGTGTTAGAGTTTGAGAGAAGAGGATGCCTCATAGAAGAAGTTTCAGAATTCTCTGCATCATTTTTCTGGCACTGCATACAATTGTATGGCACCTGGCATACCAATGTATACAGTGTATACATGTGTAGGGTAAAAATCCATAAAACTGGACAAAAAAAACCCCAATAAGAAGTCATAGGCTGAACAATATTCCACACCCACACAGGACTGAGAGATGTTCAAATTCTGACATCAGAATGAAAAATCCTTGTTGAACACCAAGGACATTTAATAAAGACTCCAGAAGAGCCATGTCGCAGAGTAAAGTCTACTCTAAACTTTCTCTAATAAAGATTATTAACAAACCTCAAGAGGACCAAGTGGATCCACATAACACTTAACTTCATGCCAAAAGAAAGTCCATCACTCTTTAAGGGAAGACAACCAAATCCAGCGTGCAGCCACATAGTATGTACAACACTTATAATCTGCTTAAAGATTATTAGACATGGGAAAAATCAGAAAAGTAGGAACCATAACCAAAATTAAAATCCTTGTCAACAGAAACAGACAGGAATAAAAGAAATGACATATTTTGCAGCAGGGACTTAAAAATAGGCTGCTACAAATATGCTGAAGAATTTAAAAGAAAAGATAAATATAACATTTATAAAAATTAAAGATATAAAGCAAAACAAATGGAACATTTAGAGATAGTATATATGAAATTAAAAAGCTAGATCACTGGATAGGAGGAAGAACTTGTGAGCCTCTGCAGAAGAAAAAAATCAGAGACAAAAAAGACTAAAACGTTTAACAAAGCTTCAAAAGTGTGTGGAAAAACATCAAGTGGTCTATGATAGGTATAATTAGAGTCCTAGAGGAAAGAGATGACATGAGGGTACAGAAAAATAACATTCTGAGAAAATAAAAACTGAAAAATTCTAAATCTTATGAGAAATATAAATCTACGAACTCAAGGAAGTTAATGAACCCAAAGCAAGATAATCCAAAGAAAACCACATGAAGACAGATCATAGTCAAATTTCTGAGAACTAAATATGGAAGTTATAAGAGCAAAGCTACAGAAAATTACAAAAGCAGATACAAAAAAAGAAATACTACATAGAGAGAAACAAAGACCAGAAGGATTATTAACACCTCATGCAAAAAAAAAAAAAAAAGCAAGGCAGAAGACAATAAAATGACATCTTTTTAAAACATTGAAAACTTCTACCTTAGATGTAGAAAGCTTGAGAGAGAACCATTCCTACAATAATAATAAGAAAATCTGGATAATCTCCAAGATCATAAATTTCTTTGAACACATTAAAAATGAAGACATGGGGCAACCAAATACTCTGACACCTAAGAGAAGGCAAAGTATGTCTGAGCCAACTTCACTACACGGGAGCAGTAACAGAGCCCAGCCCGAGGCAATCTGGACTCATGAACCTGAGCAAGCTTAAAATTCAAAGGCTATGCTCTGTTTCTGCCACTAATTTGCTTTGGGTCAATTAATAACAATGCGATAGGAGTTTTCTTGTCTATTTTACAATTAAAAACATAAAACAGGGAGCTCCATAACATAGACAGTTAACAAGAAATATGGTTAAATCGGAATCTAAAGGCACAGAATTCTTCTGCTTTTGATCTCACTAGCACTTCTAGACTTTAAAGTAGGATTTGCATGTGGCAGTTTGAATCTGGAGTCTGGGTTCTTTGTAATATATGAAACACTGTGAGTGAAGCAGTGAAGTTTACATTTGCAATGAGATCTTCCTCTGAAAGGATTGTGGCTGAACTACTATTTAACTTTCCATGTTTGGAAAAGGAACTGAAAAAAGCACTTAAATCCCTTTTCCCCCATTTTTGTAATATGAGTCAAACTTCAGGAAAGCTCTCCTCTTTCCCCACACAAAGAAAATTTTTATGTTCCTATCTGGTGTAGAGCTATCTAATGACCAAAGAAAATCCCCAGATCTTTTTTTTTTCCTGGAAAAGCCACTTGTTTTAATGGAACAGTTAGCCTGTCAGGGAGAACACAGCAAACATAATTGGCAGCCGTAGGGTAGATAGTTCCTGGAGTCTGTTCATGCACCTGATACGGCTAAAACAATTACTGGAAGACCAACATGTGGTTTTTAAATTGCAGGGAACTGAATATTATGAAAACCCCACTCATAATTTGCGACATCATTTAGTATTTCACAAACTATCAATTCCCAGAGTATTCTGTGAATAAAGGCATCACAGAGAGGAACGGAAAACTTTTTTTATGATATGGACACTCATTTTCTCAATGAATTCCCAGTTGACTCTCAATTTTAAAAAGTTAGGACTTCCCAAGGTTGTGCTGTTCAACATCAATGTTCTGAAGTATAATGTTTTGTGTTCAGCCAAGTGCTTTCTTACTTATCATTCATTCATTCATCAAATAAAAGATACCGTGAGGAAGCAAAACCTATTGACTTAATCTCTTCCCTTGTGGAGCTTAAAATCCAGAATAGGGATAACAGCGGCATTTAATTTATTTGTAACACACAGATGGGTGTAGGAAATGACAGAAGAGAAGTACTCAGTGTCCTGGGATGCTGAGGAGGAAGAGATCCCCTAGGTTTGGGAATCTTTTGAAAGCTTTGCAGATGGGGGAGCACTTGCTGTGAGCTCTGAAAAATGGGGAGGATTGCACTGTGCAGTTGTAGGAGGGGGACATGGTGACACCAAAAGAAATGATGTCCAGACAGAAACATATGACAAGTACACTGACAGGCAATCTAATCAAAATGGTAATGTTGATGACCATGGACGATGATCTATTGCTGCTCAAATTACATGGAACTACTTGGTTTCCTATAACACACTGACCCCAGCATTCCAATAATTTTTAATGGTTAATGGTTTCAGGCTATTCCTATTAGAACTCCTCCAAGTGGATAAAACAATGAATAATACAGTAATGTACATCAACATTTAATACAAACAGCCTTCTTTAGAATGTAAGAAAAACCCACAACGATTTTTGTTAAATCCTCAATAGAGTCAAAGTTGAGACACATAAACTTGCTTTGATAGAATGTTCCATGACATTAGGACTTCTGTATTTTAAACTGACGGCCACTAAATTTTCTAGGCGTTTGTTTCCTAACCTGCAAAGCAGGGACTTAGATCACTTGATCCAAATAACTTCTTCCGGCTGTATGATTCTCTAAACACACCTTAACTCAATAGTACATGGCTGTATATTATAAGTTGCCATCTAGATATTGTCCAAATGCAGCAGATTCTCAAACACCAGTGCCTGACTCAACCACAAAACCTAATAATTTTACAAAACCATCATTTTTCAAGTTTGAAGGCAAGAAGGTGCCCAGACACAGAAGTGTCAAAAGCAGCCATCTGGGTATCGTGCTGAGAGTACCCACCAGAACCCTTGAGCTCTGGCCTGATGGGAAAAGAAGCTCGAAGGAGTAGAGGAAGCAGATGTAGGGGAGAGGGAAGTGCCCTGACTGGGAATAGGAAATGTGTTCTGTTCTCAGCTCTGCCACAGACTAGCTGTGTGACCCTGGATAAGTCCTTTCACCATTCTCTCTGGCTAGAAGGAAATTGACCAAGTGATGCCTCAGATCCATTTTCGCTCTGCACAAACCTTTGACTCTATGTGAGACATATGATTCAATGTCTTGGTGTTAAACCACAGCAATAAGGCTCAGATTCACCAAAAAGAACATGTATCATTATTTTACACAGGCAATTAATGAAGTATTTCCTACCAGCACTTCTGTTCCAGCCCCATGCCTTGCTTTTATTGCCCAGTCTTCTGATTAAAACCAATTGTTCCCAGTGTAAATGTTCCTGCTTCTCTCCCGAGCCCTTCCAGGAGAGATTCTCAAGGTCATTCTCCCATTCTGCTCAGTAATGTGGGAAACAAGACTCTCTTGATACTTCCCATTGCTAAAAATGGAATGTATTCAGCCCAGAGCCCCAAGTTATTAACCTGGAAGATAAGCAGAAAAATAATTGAAACTCAGAACAGCTGTTGTCCCTGCTAGGCCCTTCTATTTCTAGTAATTAAGTTCTAAAGGGAACTTAGCAAATGCGAGTCTTTTCATTTGTTTGCAAAGGTCATGAAACAACTGCAAAAAATAAGTGAAGGTTATGACAGTTTATACAACACATGTATTTATGAAACAGTTACTAGCAGAAAGAGGATCTTCTTGGCATTAAGGTAACTTTTATCCTAACTTTATATGAATTCTGTCCCTGGTTAAAAAAATAGGAACCTCAAACAAAATTCCTGTTTGTCAAGAAAGTTTAGCTTTATTTTACATTTATATTTTTGCTTATCTTCAGTCATTCATTCGTTCATTGACTCACTCATTCATTGAAAGAAAGCACGGGGCTTCAGGAGCACCCGGGTCACTCTGGTTCAGGGCCCCAGCTGAGAGTATATTCACTACATAGCTGCAACCATCCACACTGAAGATAAATGATAGCCCCCTTCTGCCTGTGAATTTGCTCATTAATGATCTAAGATATAGTCTAATGATCATTGCCTCTTATCCTGCCCTCACTCACACAAACACACACAACACAAAACGTGCTTTGAAAAAGAATTTTAGAAGTTTTTATCATATTACTTTCTTGTGTAGAAGGTAAAACAATTTATATATTCTTTCCCACTTCATTTGTTATTTGGTTAAAATGACTCCGGGACACACTCTGGAATGAATTCTAAGGTAAGGAAAAATACGTAATATGGTGTAAAATTATGTCATAGTTACAAAGCTAAAGAAGAATAAAAAAATAAAAAGCCTGTGAAATCAATAGAAGAAAAGCTAAAGGTACTCCAGAAATGCTCTAGGATGAGCAAAAACTGATGGACTCTAGGGCCCAGGCTTTCAGAGGCTTCATGACTCAGTGTTGGTGGAGGTTGCGATCAAAAGAGTCTGGAGAGCATTAGCTATTGCATTTTAAAGTCTGGAGGGCAGAGGAAGTTTGAGCTGACAGGGTAATCCTGCTGCAGGGAGTCCTAGCTGCAGTCCTAAGAAGCAGCTAGTATTACTGTATTTTTCATCCATAAAAAATATTTTAGAACTAAAGCTTACACAATTAAGTAACTTTCCTAAAGTCTCCAAGCTTTGACTCAGTGTCTGGGTCAGTACCACATGCAGATCTACTCCAATTCCAGGGACACAGCCTCCCAGGGACACGTAGTTGTGCGCTCCAAGGATTTTGTTCTTCCCATGTCCCTGGTTCTTCCAGAAACCTATCACATGCATGGTAATGCTTGCTTTCCCATTCACCTCTCCCACTAAGTGCTGTAAAACTCCTCTAAGAACCTCAGATCTGATTGAATCATTGCTAAATGCATGTAATAAAATATAGGTCTTTGGTATCCTGTAAATATTGGCGTCTTCCTATTTGCCTTACACCTCATACTTCCCTTGTACTTGGCCGTGTTGCATGGCATTGAAGTATCTAAAGAAAAGGTGCAAGATTTTGAGTTTAGTTTAGGTCCTTTCTCTGTCTCTCTTTCTGTCTCTTTTTCTAACTGGGTCATCCCTGGCATTAGCAGCTGGAAGTAAAATGATATCTGATCTAAGGAATGTAAATAGTGTGTGTGTGTGTGTGTGAGAGAGAGAGAGAAAGCGAGAGAGAGAGAGAGAGAGAGAGAGAGAGAGAGAGAGGATGATGACCAGAGAGATATGTGGATTAGTCTGTGGTGTGATCTTTAAATTTTTAAATTTATTACAAATTATTCCAGACATATAAACATGTATGAAGAGTAATATAATAAATGCCCATATACTAAGTCTCCATCTTAAGAAAGAAAAATTTTCAAATACGATTACATTCCTCTGATGTCCTACTTCCTAAATACTTCTTGATGAATTCAATAGAAATTATACTACCTGCTTCCATTTCATTTTTAAATTAACTTTCCATTTTCAAGTTAGCTTTTTAAATTTCATTTTTAAATTAACTTTTGAAGATTTACTTTCATTAGTGACAAAACATTCTGCCATCTCTCTGACCTAATTCTGTGTGTACTTGGCTATCTTTCGGTCACTTCACATTCAAACCACCAAAATCAGAAATTACCAACTTCCCCACCACACTGCCTTCCCCTATGTGTTTCCCCATTCTGTAAGAAGCATCACAACTGTCCCAGGTCACCCAGGTTTACTGTATGGGATCGCATAAGAGTTTTCCCCTTGCAGCGTGCAGCCCCCACCCTCCATGTCCAATCATTCTCCGGATGCTACTTCTTTGTTTCTCTGTGATGGTGGTATGTCTCCACTCCTTTGCCACCCTCTAGCCCAGTGCTTCTCAAACTGTTGTCCAGGAGCCTGTGGGAATCCCCAAGAATCTCTCAGGGTGTCATAGGGTCAAAACGCTGTTCATGATTATATGAAGGTGTTATTTGCCTTTTTCACTTTCTGTCACAATTGTACAGTGGAGTTTTCCAGAGCATACATGTCATGTGACATTACAACAGACTGAAGATATGACAACTCAGTGTTTGACAATCCAGCCGGATTCCATGAAGCCAGACAGTAAGGAGATTTGCAAAGGTGTAAGACAATGCCTCTCTTCATACTGTTTTTTTGTTTTGTTTTGTTTTAAGAACAGTTATTTCTTCATGAAAATCCTTTATATTAATATATGATATTTATTATTTTTAAAAATTTGAATAAAATATTCTAAAATTTCCGTTTGAATTTCTAGTATGGTAAACACTGATAGATAAAACCCACCTCAACAAAAGCACTTTGGGGTCCTCCATCGTTTTGACCTCCATCAATGGTCCCAAGACCAAAACTGTGAGAATTATTATGCTTGTCCTGTCTTCATGGCCTTGCCTCTCTCAGCCTATGCAACATCTTCTCAATGATTTTCTTCTTCTATCTGTCCATCACACGTGACTGCCAAGTTCATCTTCTGAAGAAAATCCTATTTTCTATAATATCATTTCCTTCTCAGAATCCATTGCTGTAGTAATCTTTAATTCCTATAACATTTTTCACTCTTATCAATTCTCCAGTTTTTCAACCACAACTTCTTTTTTCATAATTTTTAAGATTTTATTTATTTATTTGAGAGAGAGAAAGTGAGTGAGAGAGAGAGCACAAATGGAGAGAGGGGCAGAGGGAGAGCCCGATGCTGAGTCTGATTCCAGGACCCTGGGATCATGACCTGAGCCGAAGGCAGATGCTTAACCAACTGAGCCACCCATGCACCCCTATCAACCACAACTTCTGCCCCCAAACCATCCACTTTAGACCATCCCCTGGTCAGGCCAGTTGCATTGACCCCAGAACATACGCTCCTTCACCTTTCAACTTTTGTTTAGATTGTTCTGTCTCCCATCCCCTCCTTGGACTGGGCACCTCTCCTCTGCCCAGTCTGAGGCAGCATAGAGAAGTGTAGAGTTAAGAGCATGTGCTTTAGAGTCTGGCTCGAATTCCAGCTACCACTTCTTAGCTATGTGATGGGGCAATTTACCTTCTGGAACTGTAAAATAGAAAATTCAGTACAGTAGTACCTCCTTCAAACACCTGTTGTAAAGATTATCTGAGATCAGGTATTCAATTAGTGTTAGGCAATGTTATTATTCAAATCCTGCTTCTAAGAGTCCAGCAGGCTTCTCCAACACTGTTCTCTCTCTCTCTCCCTTCTACTGCACTTACTGGAATGGAAGATTTTAGCCCACCCATCTTGGACTTCTCCAAGTGAGATAAGACACTGTGACCATGTGAACTAACTCTGCCCTTCTCCCTCTCTCTCCACATATGTGCCTGTTTCCTTAAACCTACCCAGTGCGATTACACCTGATTCAATAAATTCAATGTGTGTGTCCCTGTTCCTCTGCTTTCCATAAAATGATACACATAAACCAATTCTCATCTGGCCGGGCCACATAAAATGCATCTGATCTATAACCTTTCATTCCTCTTTCCCTTCTCAGAACAGCTAGGCCAAGTCTTCCCCTAGGATAATAAATCCATTCACTTGAAAAAGGAAACTCAAACAGGAAACATTTTATATAGAGAGACAGATCTGATGATAGAATCATCCAAACTACACAAAAATGAGGCCAAAGGCTGGTTGATTCTGGCTGCAAATCAATCCTACTGTGACATAACTTTTAGCCATCCTCAACTTAGAAGTTTGCTGAGAATTGACAGAGCCTGAAATACTCAGTTAGGGCTCTGTCAGTTAAGGGTGGATTGTTACAGGGTGTGGAAAAGCCTCCCACTTGGGGTCCAGTCTTGCCGTGACTTGCTCTGAGGTCGCAGAAGGCTGCTTCATGACTGCGAGTTGGTCCTCTGGTCTCTGGAGATCAGCTTTATGGTCTGCTAAATGACCAAGGTGGTTACAGGATCAAATGCGATAAATATATCTCATTTATAAGATTTCTGTGTAATGCTGAAAATCCACCTAACATGAAAAATACTTCAGAAGTTAAAATTTTAGGGGCGCCTGTGTGGTACAGTCAGTTAGACATCTGCTCTTGGTTTCAGCTCAGGTCCGATCTTGGGGTCATGAGATCGAGTGCCCCTCTCTCCGGCTCGAGCTCTGCCTGGAGTCTGCTTGAGCTTCTCTCTCCCTCTTCCTCTGCCCTTCCCCTTCATGTTCACTCTCTCTAAATAAATAAATAATTCTTTAAAGAAAAAAAGAAGTTAAAATTCTGGAAGATCTGTATATATTAGTCCTGAGATACTCCAATATTTCTAAAGCCATATTCATAAATGATGTACAAACAGAGATATTTGCCTTAAAAGCATCACTCTGGAATGTAATTCCTTATTATGTCTCAAGGGCATTATATTATTGTAAAAGGTGGACACCAGATCTTTGGTAACATATAAAATATTAGCAATTAAGAAAAAATAGCATTCTCCTCAAAATTCTTTCTTCTCTCCAAAGGCCACCAATCAAAGAGGAAACAAAGTCTATATCCACATAAAATTTTAATATTTTAGATCATATCAATCTTTTTCTTGTAAGTTACTTTAGAGAGGCCATATGGGAAGAGTAGCCAAGAATGTAAGTTCCAAACAGAGCCAGGCTACCTGAGTTCAAAGCCTTGTTCTGTCACTTAAAAGCTGTGTGACTGAGCAAGTTATTTAACTTCTCTGTGCTTCAGTTATCTCACTGGTAAAATGGGTCCCATAATATTTACCTTGTAGATTTGTTGTGAAAATTACAGGATTACCACTATGATTCCCATCATATCTTCGGGCCAAAATAACCTGATTTTTAAGGCAATGAGTTTGCATATAGAGAGTGTCAGTGTCTTTGAGTAACTCCAGGAACGCAGAGAAAAATCATCACTCAGTGATGTCATTCTCATGAGAAAGCAACTTCCTCTGGAAGCTCCCAAGGCAAAGTTGACAGGCATAGTATTTTTCAGATAAGTTCTGTTGTTATAGGTATGGTAGAGTGCAGTGCTTCTCAAACCATCTGTAGTGAAGAACCAGTTTTATGTTTTATTTCCAACTTGTAGATCAGTACTTTTGTTAAAGACAACAAAAAATACTGTGGCAATGTCAAATTGTTATACAAGTTTCTGAATGCCTCTTCTCATTCTCTGGGTTTATCTCACTATGCACCAACAATGGGAAATTCAGAGAGCAGCACACTTTGAGGGGCCCTGGCAGAGTGGACACTTGGCATTCCCGTTGGCTGCCTAGTATCTCAACTGTCTTCCTAGGTTTAGGGAATTTCCTTAGGAGGCAGAGCTCACCTTCTATTCTAGAAGCTGAGAAGATCAGCTACTTGCATTTCCAAGACTTCTATGCAACTAAAATGTGGGCACATGAAGCCAGGTGGTGTCAGTCAAATGCAGAGGGCTGAGACTTTGAATCCGAAGCTGTGAACTGAAGAAGTGGGGACTGTGCAGCATCCATTTTGGAGAAGCTGCTTGCAGACACCTCCAGTTCCCAAAGGTAGCAATGGCAACCATTCCAACAGCCGTGTCCCATATCTAGGATGGTCATTAGCTATCTGTTGCTGTGTAACAAATTACCCCCAAGCCCAATGGCTTTAAACAATGATAAAATTTTCTTTCTCCCATGGTGTGAGTCAAAAATTCAGAGCAGCACAGCTGAGTGGCCATGGATGAGTCCCTCAGGAGTCTGGAGGCAAAACATTAGCTGGGATTGCAGTCATCTGCAGGTGTGATGGGAAATGGAGGGCCTGCTTCCAAGGTGACTCACTCACCCGGTTGGTACGCGGATGCTGGCTGTTAGGAGGTGGCCATGGTTCCTCTCCACAGGGCTCTTTGCATATCCCCAGAGCATGGCAGCTGGCTTCCCCTTACCCCCACTGATGCAATCTCAGAGAACAAGTAGAAGCTCAATGTCCTCTATAACCTAGCCTCAGGAGTTATACTGTTACCTCTGCAAACTCTACTGGTCACACAGAGCATCCCTACTTCAGTATGGAAGGAGATCCCACCAGAGCATGATACCAGGATGTGACATTCACTGGGGCCATCTTGGAGACTGGCTACCCAGGAGGCTGTGGGGCCAGTACTCATGACAGCAGCGATTGCTCTATAGAGAGCTGTTCCAAACTGAAATGTCTCCAAGCCTGGTTCCCTGGCCCTCTGCGAGATTCACTGGGTTACTAAATATCCTTTTATCAAATTTCTTCTCTTCTAAATTAACCAGAATTGCTTTTAGTTGCTTGCAATTAAAAACTGATACATGGGGGCAGGGAGAGAGTTAGGAATACATTTTTACCTATTTTCTTGGAAAGCAACCTAGTATCTTTCTGCCACATGGGAAGTTTGGTTACATAAGATTAGAATATATGCTCTATTTCCAAGCCTACTACAGCTTTGCCTCATGATGATTCATCTTTCAAGACTTACAGCCTAGCCTTTAAGTGGAGTTGTTAGTACCATTATTTAGATATGTTTTCACAAGTATGATTTAGCTCACAAACAAGTTTCACTCAAAATAACTGAATTAGCAAAATTATCTTTATATGCAGCAGGATGTTTTTCAGATAATCTTTTCAGTTTAAGAAAATCTCATGCCAAATGAGATTGGGAAAAACATTATAGCGTCACATAGGCATGCATAAAAAGAAAGTGTGTAGAACCACTTTGCAAACAGTTGGGCATTACCCACCATAACTGAACATACACCCACCAACTCTCCTGGTCAGTTTATACCCAAAAGAAACGCATGCATGTGTTCACCAAAAGATGTATATGACCCTGTTCCCACCAGCACTATTCATGATCCAGACACAAAAATAGTACATGTGGCATAATTCCATTTATACAAAGTATAAAAAAAAGCAAAAAAACAGGCAAAAGAAGTTTACGGTGTTAGAAGTCAGGGCTCTGGTTACCCTTAAGGGTAAGAAATGATATTGACTAGCAGAGAAAGGGGCTTCTGAGATAATGCTCTGGTGATGATCTAGTTCTTGATAGGAGTGCTGGTTACACAGCTGTATTTAGTATCAAGCCGCATGCTTATCAATTGTATACATTTTTTTAAGATTTTATTTTATTTATTTGACAGAGAGAGAGAGAGAGAACACAAGCAAGGGGAGCAGCAGAAGGAGAGGGAGAAGCAGACTCACCAAGCAGGGAGCCTGATACAGGGCTTGATCCCAGGACTCTGGGATCATGACCTGAGCCGAAGGCAGACGCTTAACGACTGAGCCACACAGGCGCCCCTCAATTGTATATTTTTATATGTATATTTTCTTTCAGAGAAAAGTGTACTTTAAAAGCATAATAGGGGCATTGATTTGCCACTTCTTATCATCTTTTTATCTTCCATGGCTTTTAAAAACATTAAAATAACTAAGGAGTGCACTTGTGATGAGCACTGGGTGATGAATGCAAGTGTTGAATTGCTATACTGTACACCTGAAACTAATAAAACACTGTGTTAACTAACTGGAATCTAAATAAAAACAAAAATACAAATACAAAAAAATAATTAAATGAAATATATTTTCTTATGACTTCTTTAATTTATAAAAATTTCATCTACCAAGATAAACTAATTTATTGCTTTCATTGTTCCATAAACTAAATCTACTTACTTACACATTTCTTTGCATGTGAAAAGCTTCCTTTTTGAGGGAAAATTTTTACCTTTTTCTAAAATGGAGACGTTGATTCTTCTGTTATAGTTTAGAATCCCTTACTTTTTAAACTTGGCAAAGGAATGGTCCAAGAGGAATTTGCTGGGACAACCTGAGTAAGTGATGACGGAGCTGCAGTGAATGTTTGGGCTTTACGTGCTATATTTCACCATACCCAGCGTGTCTAAACCAACTCGAGCAGCACTGAGCCGCACCTGTGATGCGCGTCCCTCTGGATGAAAGTTGTGGCTAACTTGTTTACTCGACTGAATTTCCTGACCTTTATTTTAACACGAGCCTTGGAGGGAAAAAAATGTTCCTTACAAAAACATTTTATCTGCAATCTTGGAAAAAACTCGAAAGGACAGTTCAACTATTTTGTGACACCATGACTAGCTTTTAGCACTAAAATGCAGCACTAAAAATGCCTTCCCGAGAGATCTACGAGCAAAGTCAGATACACGCGGCTATCACAAATAAAATATTCTGGAACAAAACAGACCTTTGACTTAGGGAAGCATTCAGGTTGTAAGGATTTCCTTTTTATGATTCTGTAATTTCATTTGAGACGGCGTTCTGGAGCATGCGCAGACCTCTCAAAAACAACAGCTACCCACTGTTAGCCCTCAAAACTGCATAATGGCGTCACCTCATAATCACAGCCCGGGAATTAGGCCTTTTAGGTTTTACGATGGGTATGTCAGGGTATGTCCGATCCAGGATCCTTCTTAGATGGGTGGTGAGGAAGAGGTCAGGAAGTCTTTTTGGGCTAGCCTTGGTGAAAGGGACCCGGTGTGTAAGAAAATGCCTCTCTCCCTGCTTGCTTACCCCTCAAGCATTTTATGTTAAATGATACAGAAGTTTAAAATCCAATATCTGAGTGGTAGGTTCTCATTTATTCAGTAGTTCACCGATCCACTAAAATGCTCCGCACAAAAGCATTTTTCTTTGGAGTCCTGGGAAGGATTCAAGAGGTCTGTTCAGTGGCTTTCTAGGTTGCTTGTGCATAGCACTAACACAGTATCGCGCTTGCTCAATTGTTTTTCTTTTTTGTATCTCTAGAATCTAGCCCAGCCCTGCATTCTCAATAGATGGTTGATGAGCGCATGAACAAATGAGTAATTGTGAACCTGAGCAGTAAGGGGAGTCAGAGTCCCTGACAGAGTTATAAGCTGATAAAATTGAAGAGAGTAGACCTGAAGAAGACAAGCCCAGCTCTCCAGAGGACATTACTCCAGGACGTCAGCTGGATTGAACAGCTTTATCTGTACAGATCATCCTGTAGGCCAGGCTGCTTCCGATTTCCAAGGCTTCAGAACCATGACTGCAAACCTCCTCTGCACTCAGAGCCAGACCAGCCTGAAGGCTGTGGAGCCCTCTAGGTTGGCTCTGCTGTCTGCCCTGAAGCTTTATGGCTTTGGCAAATCTTTGTCCATTTTGAGCTCAAAAATATTTACTAGATGTCTATTATGTATCCAGGCATTGAAACTTTTACATAAATTAATTACTTAAATTTATTTAGGTCCATAAAATAAAGATAAAAAATCTGTCATGCAAGGTTATTGTAAAATTAAATGAGTTCCAGTATGTAAATCCCCTAACGTTTTATCTGGTGTACAGGAGTTCAAAACTGCAGAAATGCAGTTTCATCCTACTCCAAAAGAAAACATGATTTGGGAAACATTACAGTATTTAAAAGCCAAATACTGAATTTAAGATTTGCAGTTTGAGTATTTTCTGTTTCTCTATGAACAGTGGCTATTTATATTAGGTTGTAATTAAAAACAGACTTTATATTTGACCCAATATTATAAAAATACAACAAGATATTTCCAAATTGCAAAACTCTAGTAACGATTATCATGACTCCCCGGATTTATAGTTGTTAAACCCTCAGTCTCTCTGCTAAGAACCACCGTTGTTGTCCAGGGAAAATAAATCTCCTCTGATATTATGCACTTTCATGGTTATAATAGCAGTATTTTCCAAAAGCATGTGACGATCTATGTGTATGAATATTTAATCTGAGGCCCTCTGAACCCAAAATGAACTTCCCCTCACCTGAAAATATGAAAGCTTCATCAGTGAAGCTATGAACTGTACTTTCTATTACTGAACAAATACTTCAGTATAAAATTAATTTAGTCATTTATACCTTAGCATCAATAAACTTAAAAGACCTTTTCCTAAGCATGTCTGGAAGGGTAGGGAGTCAAGTTAGCTTCTAGAAGAAAATGGTTTTCAAGTCTTGGAGCTCAGACAGGAAGCTGCACACCATGGGCGGGCTGCCTGCAGGGACCAGGAGAAACGTGCCAACAGTAGACACCGAGGGCATTGCAGACAGAGGGCCTCCATGCCACATATTCACCTGTTTGAACTTTCCACATAACCAAATTAACGATAACCAGGTCATTTGTCCATCACAATTCACTAAATCATGAGACCCTTGTGCCAAAAGTGGTTCTTTGACATGTATCGGTCATTTACACTGTTGGGACTTTAGTTCCCTCATCTACCAAATAAGAATTGCATTAGACAATCCTTTGATAATCTGTGATTCGTTGATTAATAGCCTATATTAGTGGTTTTCAAACTTTTCATGTATACAGATGACTCTGTGACATAAAAAACAAAACGACAACACACAAAACCCCCACAACAACACACAAACCCCCCACAACAACACACAAAACCCCCACAAAAGTTAGCCTGTGATGTTCCCTGCACTCCACGTGCAGACTCTTGGGGCACCTGAAGCAACTTCACCCTCCATTGGGTCAGATAACGTCAGTGTCCCCCTTATATCCCTTGAACCCCACTATTCAGTTACTCCAGATGCCCTCCGATGGCCAGGGACAGCCTCTCAGTGACAGAGGACTCTTACCAGAGCTACAGAAGTATGAGTGCCCAGGAATGAACACTCTCTGGAGGCAGCCTTCGGTTAATAATGTTGAGAGCTGGTATGTGAGTATTCAAGCTTCCTTGCCTCCTCGGAGGAGTCACTCCGAGAAGCGTGCACCATTTCCCAGCATTTCCCCATGGAACTGAACTCCCATTGTCCACACTGGAGCTCCCCTCATAACTCACTCTTTATCAGCTGTGTCCCTTCCTTGTATGATTTTTCCCAACGTTTCCAATACATATTTCAATTTCAAAAGAAACACTGGAAAATCTAATTCTTCAGAGTTCTCTCACGATACAAATTTACCTTTCCTCTCAAGTCCCTAGCGTAAGATTTAAGAAACATTGCACTGGGGTTAAGCGTCTCTTCTGATGCTCAGAAATAGAAGGCATGTGTCTTTAAAAACAAATGCAAACAATGAATCATGGAACACTACATCACAAACTAATGATGTAATGTATGGTGATTAACATAACATAATAATTAAAAAAAATAAAATATAAAAACAAAGCAAACAGAACAAAAACAGTTAAATTCCAGTTCCTCAAAATGAACCATTCACCCCTAGTGTAAAGAGAAATCCAGAGATAGAAAGTTCATGTGCTCTCACATTTTTCTATCAAAAGTGTCCCTACCCCCAAACTCCCCTAATAAATGCAATATCTGATACCTAAAAATCCCAATTTCATATTTGCATAATCTTATCAACAATTTGATTTCTTCAGTATTCTGTCTTATAGATTGAATACATAATTAGAAAAATGGTTATTTAAAAAAAAATTTTTTTTTAAGATTTTATTTACTTATTTGACAGAGAGAGAGACAGCTAGAGAGGGAACACAAGCAGAGGAGGAGTGGGAGAGGGAGAAGCAGGCTTCCCATCGAGCAGAGATCCTGATGCGGGGCTCGATCCCAGGACCCTGGGATCATGGCCTGAGCTGAAGGCAGATGCTTAACTGACTCAGCCACGCAGGCACCCCAGGAAGTAAACTATAAAATATATATGAGATATTACAGGAAGATATACCTTGAAGTGGCAATACAGCTAAGAAGCCATTTCCTTTTTCACTTTAAAATATGTTTAAAGTACCCTTCAAAAACATACACATAGTACAGAATGATTCAGCCATTTGCCACAATCACCACTCCAAGAGCTCTCAGAGGGGGCCTCTGGCTAAGTCTTTGCTGGTTTTCTTAAGTAACTAACCAGGTTAACAATATGGATAGGAGTTCAGTCCCAGAATTCTCAGGAGGCATAACTAATAAAGTTCTTGGTAAGCACTGTACAGACATAAAAGGCACATGCTTTGAGCAGGGATACTTGAGAGCTTCAGAAAATCATTTCATGGACATGAAAAAATATTGTGTTTGAAATGTGATGAGTTTTGAAGATTTATTTGACTTTACAGGGGAAAACAAGACCAGAAATAATATAGTTTTAGAAGACACTTACAGTGAGTTTTAACTCTCAAACCTTATTCACGTTTGGCCTCTGTATCATTTCCCTTCACAATATCCCACATAAGGGAGAACTCAATTTCTAAACTCTTGACAAATTTGACACCAGAAAGACACATTACAGTTAAGCTGAATGGAAAATCTTTGCAGATTTCAGAGTTTCATTTGAAGGGCACCTGTTTGGGGTGCCTGGGTGGTTCAGTCGGTTAAGAATCGGACTCCTGATTTCAGCTCAGGTCACGATCTCAGGGTTGTGGGACTCAGGATGTGCAATGGGCACCCCATCACCTCGGGTGCGGAGCCTGCTTAAGATTCTCTCTCCCCTGCTCCTCCCTGCTCATGCTGGCATCGTGCTCGCTCTCTCTTGCTCTCTCTCTCCAGTAAATAAATCTTTAAAAACAATGAAGGGCACCTGTTTTACTTTGTTTTCATCACACTTAACAAAATGTAAAATTCAATAGATACCACCCCTTCTTTCAAGGTATAGATCATCCAACTTTATCCCCAACACTTCTGTTTGAAAATAGAACCGCAAAACTCCTGAGACATTTTTAGTAGGTTTCTAATCTTTTCTGAGTATGAGAGGGCAGGATATGCAAATTTCAGAAGAAAAGTTTCCCTTGGGGTAAATTTGGGGCTTTGATCCTAAAATAAATCAAGAATAACAGAGAGGCAGTTGTTTTGAAATTAATAATGCTATCTCATTTAAAACATTCCAGAAATACTGAGTGGAAACACAATAGAACATAATTTTTCTCTGAACCCGTGTTCCACCGCTCCCACAACTCTCTTCCTTTCTCTTGCTCTTATTCTTACAGACTTTGTTCTCTATGTTCTTCTCCCATGGTGTCCCCCACTGACCTCATCTTAAAGGTTCTGCTAGCTTCAATAGTACCAGGGTCACAGACTACACCCAAACTGCAGGCATGGGAATGCCATTATAGTGAAGGAATCATAAATTTATCAAACTATTGGAATATTAATTCAAAAAAACTGACAGTGAGTCAGTAGCTTCCATTTTGGATAATCTATCATTAGATGTGTAGCTCAACCGTGCAAGCAGTAGCTTATGAATTCATCCAGGTGGTTCCACGGAATTTTGTCAAGAGACATGGGCGCTGCCTTCCCTATTCTGCCCAGAAAACTCTGAGATGCAGGACAACATTCACCGCACAGTTATATGAGAAGTTTTAATCAAGAGAAAACTCACGTGATGTACGTGTCAAACAGTAAGGAATGTTCAACAGCAAGTATCAAAAAAATTTTACTGTGGCCTCAGCAAATAGGGCTTTCTTTTTCTCATACAAGAATTCCACAGGTAGGCAAATACTGGTGTTAGTTTAGCAGCTCAACAATGTCAGGGACAGTGACTCTAAAGTCCTTTCCCTCCTTCATTAAGACAGTTGCCCCCAGATTCTGGCAACACATCCCCACTTAAGATAGATGAAAAGAAGGGGGGAGGAGCAAAGAAGCGCATCTGTCCCTTTTATTAGGAAAGCAAATGTTTGTCCAGAATCCTACTCCACACCCCCACTGACCACCCCACTGCAGTCTTCTGCTTGTATCTCCTGTCTGTCCCAAGCTGCAGGAGAGGGGAGCCTGGGAAAGCAAGCACCTTGCTCTCCCATCTGCCCTAGTAGAAGTAGGTAAGCGAGAATGGATGGTGGGTTAACCGAATCATGGTCTGCGCGTGCGTGAATTTGAAGCGCGAAGACAACCGCAACCTGCCTTACCCTCCCTCCTTGGCTGTCCTCCTTGGGCTTATTACTTTCCCCACTAGGCAGGTGAGACTTTGAGGGCACTGGCTCCTGGGTTCAGCTTCCCAGTTGCTGAGACTCAATTCTATGCACCGAATCTTGAGAGCAACCAAGCATTCTTGTAATTCCTCGTGTCTTTAGCATTTGACACCAGGCAAGCCCTTGGTCAGTCACTTTCCCACTTTCTAACAAGACGCAGACCTTTAAGCAGCTGAAACTTACTTGGTCTTTTCTTAACCCGAGGCACATGTGCCCATACAAACTTCAGGGGGACACGAATTCCACTACTCGTTTTAACCATGGCCAACTCTTTCCTCCTTCCCTCCTTGCTTTGCCAGAGTGTCTGTCCCCATTAGTACCACCAGGAGCATAGAGGGTGAAAGTCATGGCAACCGTTTCCATGTAGTCTACTAATATATGCAAAATATTATCAAACATACACTTGCGGACAAAAGCCAAAGGCATAAAGCTAACTTGTCTTCACGATAATAAACTGCAAAGTCTATTAAGCAATTCCTCAGTGCACATCATTAGCTGATTGGTTTGCCTGTAGATGATTTTATCGGCTTTTTAGGACTTAGGCACAGCCTCCAGCTGTTCTGGGTAACTTGTGAGTAGATATAAGAATCACGCCTTCCCATAATTATTTAGGAATGTTTTCAACTTGTTATCACCCATTTGGGAAATTTTTTACTTTGTGAAGCTGCTAAAATAGCACAAAATAATCAGGAGTCTTACAGGTATTGCAAAGAATACAGTAACACTAATAAAGCATTTTGGTCAATACAAAAATTATCACCTGGGTTTTCCTGGACCAGGGAATAGGTAGTTAGCAAAAATGTTTCCTCCACCTAGGTTTTGCCACATGTGAAGTTCCAAAGGAAAAATTTCTGTAAGCAGCTCCTTCTGGCTGTGCTATAGCATTCAGGTGGCATGGGAAATCACTAGCACTTCACTGTTTCTTTGTCTCAAGCTTGTCATCCAAAGCATTAGGACTCGCCCAGGGTAAAAAATGGGAGGAAAAGGTAAATTGTGATCAAGGTCACAATGCCTTTGGCTACCCTTTTTGCCTGCTTAGCTGCACCCTGGAGCACACCGTCAGGTTCAGCCTGGTGGGGCTGGGGGGTCTCCGGCAGCCCAACAACGCCATCATTCCTAGTCTGAATGGACCCACTAAGACATTCTTGGAGTTCTGTTGGACTTCATGAAATGATGCATGGGAATACTCTGCAAAGCATAAAGTCCTTTGTAAATGTCGGCTATGTGTCTGGCATGGTGTTGAATGAATGAATGAAAGATAAATGAACGTTATTACTTGAATATTGATCTGTGTTAAACCTAAAAATGTCTATAAAATTTGTTTTCTTCAGCCTTTCAACTCACATTTAAATAAAGTTATTTCTTTAAAGCATAAAATGTGAATACTCAAATAATTTTATTAAAACCGGAAGTTTGGGAGTGCCTGGGTGGCTCAGCCGGTAAAGTGTCTAACTTGATTTTGGCCCAGGTCATGATTTCAGGGTCCTGAGATAGAGCCCCTGGTTGGGCTCTGTGCTGGGCATGGAGCCTGCTTAAAATTCTCTCTCTCTCTCTCTTTCTGTCTCTCCTCCCCGGTTCGCATGAGTGTACATCAAAATAAATTAAAAAAAAATAAATAAATAAAACATAAGTTCTAAGAACTCATAGTTAACGAACATAAAATACTCTGGGGGCGCCTGGGTGGCTCAGTCGTTAAGTGTCTGCCTTCGGCTCAGGTCATGATCTCAGGGTCTTGGGATGCAGCCCCGCATCGGGCTCCCTGCTCAGCAGGGAGTCTGCTTCTCCCTCTCCCTCTCCCCCTGCTTGTGTTCCCTCTCTCGCTGTGTCTCTCTCTGTCAAATAAATAAAATCTTTAAAAAAAAAAAAAAAGAAAAAAGAAAATACTCTGCATGGAGAGTCCTGCTATTAGTGACCAGTATTTTTTTTGAAGATTTTATTTATTTATTTATTTATTTGAGAGAGAGATAGCATAAAGAGGGGGAGGGGCACAGGGAGAGGGAGAAGCGGACTCCTCGCTGAACAGAGAGCCCAATTCAGGGCTTGATTCCAGGACCCTGAGATCATGATCTGGGCCAAAGGCAGATGTTTAACCGACTGAGCCACCCAGGTGCCCTAGTATTTTTTTTTTCTTTTTGAAATAAGGAAACAATCTGGGAGTTAAATGGCAAAAGGTGCTGTGGATTGCATTTAATCTGTGAATATAGATGAAACTTTATGGTTCTAAAAATTTCTTGGCAAGTTCCAAATGGAAATTCTTTTGTTTTTAATCGCCAAATTGGCACCAGAACCAGGACAAAAACTTCCTGTCTTATCTCCTACCGGTGTTACTCCCCTTTGTTGGATTTTATGTGCTGTTCTGCAAAATGGAACATAGTTATTAAAATCCTCTAAAATATCATTTTCCAGGAGCAGAACGATCTACCTAATATTAGGATACATCTTTTTTTTTTAAAGCCAGAATAGGAAACCTCCCCTCAAGTAGCTCTCTTAAAATTCCTGTAGATGCTGTACCCTTCAGAAGAACGTCACGATACTTTGCTGTTTTCCTTTCTCTGCCTCTCCTCCCCAGCCTGTTTTGTGTGAACATGTTTTATGTTGGCAAGTGGCCAAAGAATTTGCCATAAATAAATTTGCTGCCTGTCTACAAGAAGATAACTTAACTGACTTCCTTGGTCTTGCTAATTTGCCTCAGCACTGGGAATGGCTGAGGGCTTGGGGATGTTGCAAGCCTCTGAAGGATTGTGTGCATGGAAACTTAGAAATCCTACACTCCCAAACCTTCCGCATGCAAGTTAGAGGCACAAGTCATAGAGTACAAGTCGCTGTGCCTCCCAGGCCACGAATTTACCACTAGCGAGTGACATGTTCATCAGGAATTTATCTCAGGTGTTTAGAAGTAAGAGTGAAAGAAGAAGATTATTCTAATCTCTTCCCTATCATTCATTGAAGACAGTGGGAAAGTCGAGGAATTACAGATTTGTCCAAGTTTAAATAGAAACGGCAGAAAGATAACACGCTGCAGACTTGAGCTCTGAAAGCCATATTTCATTTGCTTATTGGTCTTGCTAAAATTTCTGTTGACTCAGATTGAAACCCAAAGTAGATTTTTTACAGCTACCGCTTGCTGTTTTTCATAGTTGACTATTGATCTGGACAATTTCAGCCACCAAAAGAGCCAGTTTGGGATCTGACTGGCTGATCCTGGTTTGCTATTTAATGTATACACTTAGCATATGTCACTTTTTTTTCTAAAAAAATCTCATATACTAGAATGTCCACAAGTGGAAACTTTTGATTTCTTCTTAATGTGTAATTTTTTATTGACAGAGTAGGTTTGCTCTAATTCAGATGATCGGTGGTGAGCTTTAAAATTGGGTTCCTGTTCAATTTTCTTTTATTCAAAAAAACATAGAGTGTAGTAAACCAGATGATGTTAAACTCTGACAATATCAAATGTTAACAAAGTGGTAGAATGAAGACACATGCGCTGCTGCTGTTGGGGAACTGACTTAATTCAGCTGATTGGAAATCGATTTGGGGTTGTCCAATAAAGCTGGGACAGGTTCTGCAATCCAGCAAGCCCTTCCCTGGGGCCAGTGCCATATTTTAAAAACCGAGGCTGACTGACTGTGACCCATTAGTAGCTCTAGAGGTTGATATAGGAGGACATAACCAGAATTTTTATAATAGAATGAAATGGTATAGAAGAGAACGGAATAGAAAATATCAAAAAGCATCCCTCGTAATCAAGGTATTGTTTTGTAAAACTTTGGCAAAACCAGTTTATATCTTACTGAGGTCATGGAGAAAAAGACTTAGAAAATACTATTCTAGAGAAAGTCTTGTATCTCAGCTCATATTTACAATGGAAAGACAGTACTTCTGAGATTTCAGTCTATAGGCTTACATCCACTAAGAGTGGGCCCTGAGATATATGTTCATGACAATTAGGCTGGATAGAACTGTCTGTGGGACGCTATTACAAATAAACACTACATAGCAATAAAAGGAATAAGGGCAGCTCAGGCATCAACACGATCCAATGTTCAACGTAACATTGATAGAAAATAAGCAAATCACAGAAGAACACATATCGTAGATTCCATTTATATATGCCTTGGTAGCATGCAAAATTTAACAATATTATTGTGTGTGGATGCATACATATGTCATACAATCATCAGGAAATGCAGGAGAATGATGAACACAAAATTTAGGCTTGCAACCACAACCACAACCTTCAGGGGGTGGTTTGAGGAAAATGGGGATTGTGAAGATATTGAGAGAATTCTATTTCTTAACCTGGGTGTTGGGAATAGGGCTATTTATTTTACTGTTCTCTAAAGTGTGCATATATGTTTTTTATACTCTTTTATGGGAGTGACACATGTCATCATGAAAAACTGTGGGTGGTGATGTATGTTTTCAGAATTTATCATTGTTTTGTGATTCATGTTGCTCATCTCAACAATGTCATAAATTAATTCCTTAGTATAAGTTCAAATCAGTTCTTTTTTTTTTTTTTTTTTTTTTTTTAAAGATTTTATTTTATTTATTTGAGACAGAGAGAATGAGATACAGAGAGCATGAGAGGGAGGAGGGTCAGAGGGAGAAGCAGACTCCCTGCCGAGCAGGGAGCCCGATGCGGGACTCGATCCCGGGACTCCAGGATCATGACCTGAGCCGAAGGCAGTCGCTTAACCAACTGAGCCACCCAGGCGCCCCAAATCAGTTCTTTTTGATCTATTAACTATATTTCAGACGTTGTTTTCACGTCTCTTATGTAATTTATGACTTGATACAGATTTCATTGCTTCTAGAGCTAAGTGAAATACAATATCCAGTGAGGTCATAACATTCCATGTAGGAATCCATTCTCTGGCTTCAGTAGTTATAATAAACATGCTAAACTATGTCTGTAACACAAGAAAAAGTTCTTTACATGTTTACTTCATGCTCCTTTCATTGATATTGCACAGCATAGGTGGGTAGTCCCCTGGGCGTGATGCGATTCCTGCTAGCAGGAATTCCTAAAATTGATATCTCCATCTCGTTTCAACTGGATGTTTTTAGGAAAAACTAAAAAAAAAAAAAAACAAACAAAAATCAAAAAAATAAAACCATGAGCATCATGTTGTAAAGAAGCTAGAACCATACGTCAGATTGCATTCTCTTCCCCTCACCATTCAGTTACAATTGCCATGAGTCTCTTTCAGGGCAGACACAGATGCACATATCCGTATATCAATCTAAGGTAAGCAGACTGCATTAGAGTACAGGATCTATATTCTGTCTACTCAGAATGGGTAAATACATAGGTAGTGAAAATGCAGAGAAGATATTCAATGGATATTATGTGGCCTATTTGGAGAAGTACGATTTAGAAAATGGCTGTTCAGGTTGGATTATAACTTGCCCAAATGTTATTTGCTTTCTAAGACCTAAGTCAAATTCTGTAGCCTCCACAAAGCTTTTCTTGATTGTATTTTCCCATCTCTGCCCAGGTAAATAGAATTGCTCTCCCTCTGTCCCTACATAATTTTTCTTTTATACTTAGCACTCGTCCATATCACATAAGAGTTCTGCATGTTTATATAATCACTAAGAATAGACACTGCAATATATGTTGAATATTTAATTATGAATAGTGATTAAACCCATTTAAATTTTAAAAAGCAAATGATATCAGCTAGAATTCTAGGTGTAAACAACAGATACCTGGCTAATGAAAGTGAAGGTTAATTTGTGAAAACCATATTGAAAGTCTCCTAGAAGAGCATTTGGAAACCAAGCTTGGTAATAAGAAGGAACCATGGGGGCTGAAAAGGGAAGCCAGAGCAGGAAGAGGGGCCAGCACGCCACCCCACAATTAAAGAGCCCTGCTTTCCCTCCATGCGTGCTACTTGACTATGCACAGGAAGCAGGAAAATAAGTATCTAAGGAGAGAAGTGGGCACCTCCCTGAAAACACCCTCACAGAAGACTGCATCCAACGAAGCAGGGGTAAGTCTCAGAATGAAGGAAAGAAAGGAGTGGAGGAGGAAGGAAGGGAAAGAGAGAGGGAGAGAAGAGGGGGGAAGAGAGAGAGAAGATCAGAATGACCAAAATAAAAAATAATGCTAGTATCAAATGCTGGGTGGGATACAAAGAAATTGGACTGCTCATACATGACCTGTGGGAATATAAGGTGGTGGGAAGAAGATATAAACCACTCAGGAAAACAATTTGGCAGTGTCTTATAAAACCAGACATGTAATTACCATGTGACCCAGCATTTGCACTCTTGGATATCTATCTCAGAGAAATTGAAATTTGTGGCAACCTAAAAATCTGAACATGAATATTCATAGCAGTTTTATTCATAATAACCCTAAACTGGAATCAGCCCAGATGTCCTTACAAGGTGAATGGTTAAGCAAACTGGGGTATATATGTGCCATAGAATACTACTGAGCAATACAAAGGAATGAAATATTAATATATGCAATAATTTGGATGAATCTTCAGGCAGTTACACTGAGCTAAAAATAGCCAATGCCAAAAGAGTAGTAATTTCATTTATGTAACATCTTGAAATAACAAAATTTTAGAAATGGAAGACAGATACATGGTTGCCAGAGGTTAGGAATTCAGTGGGGAATGGGGGAGGGGTGGAGGGATGTAGATGTGGTCATAAAAAGCACAGGAGGGATCTCTGAGATAGTGGAGCTGTTCAGTATTTTGATTATGGTCGTGGATACACAAACCTCCACAGGTGATAATTTTTATGTAATCTTAATACACACACACATACATGAACACAAATGAGTCCAGGTAAGACTGGGAAAATTTGAATAAAATTGGTAAATTTTATCAGTGTCAATATCCTGGTCTTGATATTATACTATAGTTTTACAGAACATTACCATAGGACAAAAATGGGCAACCTATACAAGGGTCAGTGCATGTGAATCTAAAATTACCTAGATTATTTAATCTTAATAGAAATTTCAATTAAACATACACCATTATTAAACACCAACGACATGGCAAAAATTCTTCTCCCCACTAGCAGTTGAGGGATAATCATAGTAGAGTGAAGGAGACAGATGAATGACTAATTTCCAAAGAGTGTGAAAAGTCCTATAGTTACAGGTCTGTGCAACAGGCTATGAAAAACAGAGGTCCTGTAAGTGTAAGCAGAGAAGGACTCAGAGGGTTTGACACCTTTACTAGACTATGAAGCAGGAGCTGAAGCTTACTAGGTGGAAAGGAAAAGAATAGGGCTGCAGGAACAGCATGTGGAAAGGGAGGACGCAAGGAAGAATATGGACTACTTAGGGGATAGCCCTGAGCGTGGCTGGAGCTTAGAGCATAGTAACAATGAGATAAAGTTGGGACCTAGTTTGGGGTATTGTATACTTTCCTAAGAGGTGGTTATTGGGAACTGTGGGCAGCTTGGAGCCAACCAAGAGAATGGATTGGTTGTGTCACATGACCTAGTTATGTGTCCTGGTTATCATCTCTCTCAGGCTCAGTCGCCTCAACTGGAAAATAGGGATAACACTGTTGTAAAGATGAAGTGGACATTATGTTACTCTTTTTTAAAAGATTATTTATTTTTTATTTGAGAGAGAGAGAGAGATCAAGCGGGGGTGGTGGAGGGGCAAAGGGAGAGAGAGAGAGAGAGAATCTGAAGCCGACTCCATGCTGAGCACGGAGCCCACGACCTTGAGACCACGAGCTGAGCTGAAACCAAGAGTCAGAGGCTTAACGACTGAGCCACCCAGGCGCCCCAATTATGTTACTCTTAATTAAGTAGACACGTATCTAAAGAGTTTAATACTGTACTCAGTAAATATTAGAGGAGGGGGTGGGGCAGAAGGAGTAGTTAGAGTAGTGAGCTGAAACCTGAAGGCAGCTGAAAGACCACAGGGGAGGTAATAATAGTGGGTGAAAGCAAGGTTGCAGAACTACATGGTGGGGACCAGGGCAGGACCCCTGAGAGCCAGAAGGAGCAAGGGGAAGGATCTAGTAGAGAGAAGTGTGACAATATTAGCTCATTTAATCTTTACATCAGCTCTACTGAGATCGGTATTATCCCCATTACACAGAAGAAGAAACTGAGACTCATAGAGGTAAACTTGCCAAAGGTTATATAGGTAGTAAGTCAGAGAGCTGAGATTCAAAACCAGGTCTGTCTGTACAATGTCCATGTTCTTCTCACTACACTAGGTAAATCATTTCCAAGTCTTAGTAAATGGCCCATAAAAACTGTTCACCATCAGTAATAAGTAATTCTATACAACAAATAATTCTCTGTGACTAATGGGGTTTTTATGCCTCTCAGTGCTCCCCCCCCCAAAAAAAAACCCAGTCACTCTATTAGAAAAAAAAAGGAAAAAAGTCAACAGGAAAGGAACACATAATTGATTATGATTATGGCTGACATTCTAGATGCAGAGAAGATAAATGATTATCCAAGTTGAAGCTGAATGTTTGATAGCACCTTATACTGTCATCCAGTAACAACTACCCCTCAGCTCTCACCTTTCACCAGTTAAAATTCCCCTAATGGTTTAAACATAATCTTCCAACCTACACACCAAATTAAATGCAAAGATCCAGGAATGTGAAGGAACAAATCCATAGGGAGTAAGAGCATAATGGTGGTCACCTCCCTAGCTTTTACCCTAGCTTGGTGCAAACCTTTCATATCATATGCTCATTCACCATTTAGAGCCCAGGTAATAAATCTACTTAATCTCTAGGCACTGTATAGACCAGAAAAAAAATTTTAGCAATGATTCTCTTTAACCACTTTCTACTACAACAAAGAGTGAAATCTATAATTTGTGATCTAAATTTAGCTTTTCTGAACTGCAGAGATCTATGTTCAAGGTATCTTATTCTCCTTGATTTTATATATATATATAATTTTTATTGCCTAAACCCGTGAGACAAAATTTTTTCATAAGTTACAATAGCCTAAGGATGATACAATGTCTCTTTTTCCTAAAGCACTACTTGGGAGTTACTTGTTTAAATTTTGTGCATAAAATATAATTTACTTTGCATTTCTATTAGATAATGTGAGAAAGCTTGAACTCTGCAGAAGGTAAGGAATCTAAATCCATTTTACATCATTGTGTTATATATTCTTTCTTTATTGAAAACAGAATTTCTCAACCCTGGCTGTATTGGAATCACCTGGCATCTTTTAAGATAAATACTTCTATCTGGACATCTCTTTGCTACTCCTGCCTGCCCCCCTTCTCCCCAGGTGATTCGGACTTCATTGTCTGGGTGGAGATCACAAAATTAAACTTCACTGAATGTCCCCTCCACGTGACTCTCATGTGCATGCAGGTTGAAAACCACCCTGCACTGGACCAGAACCTCCAAAAACTGGCGATGTCAGTTTTATTTACCACGATATCTCCAATCCTGCTTGGACAATAAAGGATAAAAACTGAGCAAGACAAATTGCTGTCTCAAGGGGCTTGTTATCTAGAGTTGTGTTGTTCAGTATGATGGTCACTAGCAACATGTGGCTACTTAAATTTAAAGTTAAAGTTAAATTACATCAAAATTTCAGCTCCTCAGTCACACTAGCCACATTTCAAGTGTTCAATAGTATGTGGCTAGTGGCGACCATACCGGACAGCATAGGTATAAAACATTTCCATCCCCTCAGAGTTTTGCTAGATAGTGCAACCCTAGAGATTGCATTATTAGAAGGAATAAAAAGAATAGATATTATTTAAACAATTGTGGGATGGATAAAGCTACATGTATTTGTAGCATACAGGATATTACACCAGAATTATTTTATCACTCTATTGTCCTTAAAAAATGTGCCTTTACTAATTTGTAAGTTTCTTTGTTTAGATCAAAGAACTATCAAACAGCTTCACAAGTTATATAAAAACATTTTACAACATGCTTTTCATTTTATTTTTTACTTTTAAATAATTTCAGTTTTACAGAAAGGTTGCAAAGATAGTACAGAACATTTCTGTATATTCCTCACCCAGCTTCCCCCAAGGTTAACATTTTACGAAAGTATAGTACATTTATTAAAACACTTCACCAGTTTTTCCACTAAAGTCCCTTTTCTATTCCAGGATCCACCCAGTAGAGCAAGTTGAATTTTTTTAAAGATACAGTTATTTATTTGTTTGTTTGTTTGTTTGAGAGAGGTGGGGCAGCTGGGGAGAGGGGCAGAGGGAGAAGGAGCGAAGCAAACTGTCTGCTGAGCACAGAGCCTGAGTGGGGCTCCAACTCACCACCCTGAGATCATGACCCTGAGACCATGACCTGAGCCCAAACTGAGTCTGACGTTTAACTGACCAAACCATTCAGGTGCCCCTAGCGCAGCTGCATTTATTCATCATTTCTCCTTATCAGTGACTGTTTGAATCTTTCCCTTTTGTTTCATGAACTTGATAAACTTTGGCAGTGCGTTGGTCAGAGATTTTAGTAGACTGACCCTCAATCTGTGTTGGCCTGATGTTTTCTTATGATTGGACAGTGAAGATAGAGTTGGGGAAAGAATACCACAGAGGTCAATACCCTTCTCATTGCATCATATCATCAACCTTATAATACAGCCCTAGAAATGGTCATTTTTCAACAACAGCTTTGTTGTTGTTGTTGTTTACATTTGTTTTTTGGGTTTGGTTTTTTGCTTTTGCCGAGTGGTATTTAGAAACCTAGATCTGGACACTGGATGTGCCCATGGCTACTAGGGTGTCACTGTTTCTAGGCCCTTTCAGGGAACAAAGTTAGCTTTCTCACCCCTGTTTTTTTAACTTCTTTCTCTGACAGTGAGAAACCTGGTTCCCATTACATACAGTTAATTTACTTATTTGATCAACCCTCATGTACATGTAAGGTAGTTTCAGAATTGCTAACCCCATGAAACTCTAATTTACCAACTAGAATGTAATTTCTATGACAGTTCTTTATTGTCTTTGTCCTTAGAGTATCCAGTCAAACCTTGTTTCCAAAGTCATTTAGGTCAGTTCCCCTTTCCCTACCACCTTCAGTGAGGTAATGTCATACATTTGTAAACAGTTATAATTTCAGTCTTCATCCCATCCTGGGATCCCCCAACATCCTAGTTAAATTTTTTTTACACTTAGTAGTGAACCCCTACTCCTTCCTCAAGCTATGACAACCACTGATCTGCTTTCAACTCCAATACTTTTCCCTTTCCCAGAGTGTCATATATTTGTAATCATGAAATAGTTAGGCTTTTGGGTCTGGCTTTTTTCATTTGACAGAATGCAAGTAAGAGTCCTCTATGTTGTTATGTAAGTCAACAGTTGAATAGTTGAATCAATAGTTTCACCCCTTTTTTATTGCTGATAAATAGGAATACAATTGACTGTTTTATCTTGAGTATTTATCTTGCAAACTTACTAACTTTTGTTATTAGTTCTAGGGAACTTTTGTATAGATTCTTGGGTTTTCTACATAGACACATTGTCTATGAAATGCGACGGTTTTTTCTTTTCTAACCTGTATCCACTATATTTCTTTTTCTTGTGTTATTGTACTTGGTTAGGTCTTCCAAATAATATTGAATAGGAGTGATGAGACATACTTGCCTTTCTTGATCTTAGGGGAAAAATTTGATTTCTCGTCATTCAATATGATATAAACAGGTAGATTTGGTTTTTTCGTTTGGGTTTTTTTTGTGGTTTTGGTTTTCTTTTGTAGATGCACTTTATTAGGTCAAGGAAATTCCTTTCTATTCCCAGTTTGCTAAATGTTGTTATCATGAAAGAATGTAGAAATTTATTAGATGCTTTTGTTGCATCTATTGAGATGATCATATGGTATTTCCTATATAGTCTGTGAATGCATCAAATTATATTAACTGGTTATCACATGTTAAACTAGCCTTGCATTCTTGGGATGAACCTCATTTGATCATGATACATTATATTTTTTATATATTGCTGGATGCAATTTTAAAATATCTTATTGAGAAATTCTGGTCTATATTAATGAGATACTGTTCTGTAATTTCTTTCTTTAGCTTTGGTATTAGAGTAATGCTGGCCTTGTAGAATGAATTAGTAGGTGTCCTTCTATTTCCTGGAAGAAATTTTGAGGACTTGGTATTATTTCTTCCTTGAATATTTGGTAGAATTTGCCAGGGAAACTATCTGGGCCTGGAGTTTTCTTTTTTGGAAGGATTTTAACTACAAATTCAATTTCTTTCATAGATGTGAGATTATTCAGGTTATCTCTGCTTCTTGAGTGAATTTTAATAGTTGGTGTCTTCAAGAAATTGGTCAATTACATCTAAATTGTTAAATTTATAAACTTAAAGTTGTTCACATATGACTTATTATATTTTAACGTCTGTGGGACCATTAGTGATCTCTCTCATTTTCTTCCTGATATTGGTAATTTCTGTCTTCTTTTTTTCTTGATCAGCCTGTCTAGAAGGATATCAATTTTAGGATCTCTTCAGTGGATCAGCATTAAGCTCCATTGGTTTTCTTTATCTTTTTCTGTTTCCAACTTAATTGATTTCTCCTCTTATTTTTAATATTTCCTTAGCTTGTAGGCTTAATTTGTCTTTCTCTAGTTTCCTAAGCCAGAAACTCAGGTTGTTAATTAGTGATATTTCTTCCATTCCAAATTAAGTATTTAATGCTATAAAATTCCCTCTAAGCACTGCTTTAGGGGGCATCCCACAACTTTTGTTATGTTATATTTTCATTATCATTCAGTTCCAAATACATTTTTAAAATAAAGTATTTTAGAATTGTTTTAAGTTTCTAGAAAATGATAAAAATAATGCAAACAGTTTTCATATACCCCACACCCAGTTTCCCACATTATTAATATCTTATATTAGTGTGGTACATTTGTTATAATTAATGAACCAATATTGATACATAATTATTAACTAGAGTCCATACTTCATTCAGATTTTCTTAGTTCCTACCCAATGTTCTTTTTTTGTTCTAGAATCCCAGTAATATACCATATTACACTTAGTAGCAAGAGCACCTTAGATTCTTTTTGGCTGTGAAAGTTCCTTAGAGTCTGTGTTTTTGATGACCTTGACAGTTTTAAGGATTGCTAATCAGGTATTTTATAGAATGCCCCTTAGTTGGTATTTGTCTGATGTTTTTCTCTGCCATTATATGTTTTGGGGAGGAAGACCACAGGCTAAAGTAAAATTTTCATCCTATCTTATAAAGGGTTTATAGTATCAACATGACTTATCCCTGTTGATGTTAATCTCGATCACCTGGTTGAGGTAGTGTTTGTCATGTGTCTCCACAGGAAAATTACACCTTTCTCTCCTCTCCATACTGTACATTTTGGAAGAAAGTCACTATGTTTATAAAACCCTCGCTTAGGGAGTGGAAAGTTATGCATCATCTCCTTGAGAGTGGAATACCTACATAAATTATTTGGAATTCTTCTGAATGAGGCTTGGTCTATTCTTCTCTATTTATTTATTCATTTATTCACTCATTCATTTATTTATCAGTGTGACTCATGAATATTTATTTTATGTTTTGAGTTATAATCCAATATAATTTATTCTGTTGGCTAAATTGCTTTGGCCATTTGGAGCTCTTCCGTTTGACTTTTGGGTCTCTTTCACATATACCATCATTGTTGGCTTTATATTTTTTATTTTATGCCACTATAAGATGCTCCAGACTCATCTTCTATATTTCCTGCCCAATCCTAGAATCAGCCATTTCTCTAAGGAGCCCTGTTCCTTTTAATGGAGAATGATTTTACAGACCCAGATCTGGAGAGTAGGTGTATTTATTGCTACCTGGGTTTTCATTGCATTAGGCCCTCAGCTAACAGAGAAAGAAAATATATGTGTGTATCCTAACCTGTGTGTGTATTTCTATATGTAATCATCTGTATGTATACTAAGCTAACATAAGATCATACTGATGTCTCCAACTCTAATCTATACCCCATGGATCACTTCAGCCTATTTCTCTAAACTTCCTTGTCAGCAGTGAAAAACCTGTCTCCCACCACTACCATCCATTTACTTAGTTGTTCAATTCCAGTATACATTATGATGGTATCAGAATTATTAAACTATATCCCATGGTCAATAACTTTATCAACTAGAGTACAATCTGACAGATACCATTCATTTCCAAAATTATGTAGTTCAGTATCTTTTCCCCCTACACACTTTTCCCCCTTCATACATTTGTCATACAGTTGGATTGTCTTGTCACATTCTGCATCCCATCCTGGGTTCCCACAACCGCCTATAAGATTTTTTTTTTATAACTTTGCATACATTTAACTTCACTTTTTGTGCTGTAAAGTTCTATGCACTTGATGGATACATAATGTCTTGTATCTACCACAAGATCCACAGTGGAATGAAGAATAATTTTACTGCCCTAAAAATGCTTCACCCATTCATCCCTGAACTCCTGGCAAACACTTTTTTATTGTTCCTATAGTTCTGACTTTTCCAGAATGTCGCATAACTGCAATCATATAATATATAGGCTTTTCAAGCTGACTTCTTCCACTTACCAATATCGATTTAAGCTTTTTTTTTTTTTTGTGGCTTGATAGTTCACTTATTTTTATTGCTGAATAATATTCAATTTCACGGATGTACCAAAACTTGTTTATCTACTTACCTAATATAGGACATTTTGGTTGATTCCAGTTTAGGGCAATTATAAGTAAAGCTGTTACAAACATTCATGTGAAAGCTTTTATGTGGACATGTTTTAAAATCAGCTGGATAAATACCTAGGAGTATGATTTGGGAATTCTATGATAAGGTTTGTTTAGCTTTGTAAGAAATCTCCAAACTGTCTTCTAAAGTAGCTGTATCATTTTTCATTTCCACAAGCAATGAGAGTTCCTGTTGTTATACATCCTTGCCAGAAATTAGCATTGTCAGGTTTTATTTTATTATTATTTTTATTTTAGCCACTCAAATAGGTGTGTAGTGGCATCTCAATGTTGCTTTAATGTGAAATTTTCCAGTGACAAATTATGTTGAGCATCTTTTTGTATGCTTATTTGCATCTGGATATTTCTTTGGTGAGGTTTCTGTTAAGATCATTTGTCCTGTTTTAGTTGGGTTGCTTACTTTCCTATTGTTGGTAGTTCAAAATATTTTAAAATTCCCCTGAGACTTCCTTTCAGCTTCATGGGTTATTTAGAAATACATTGTTTAATTTCCAAATATCTGGAGATCTTCCAGCTATCTTTCTTTTATTGATTTCTGATTAATTCTGTAAGGATCTGAGAACATATTTGGGATCATGTCTGTTCTTTTAAATTTGATAAGTTTGTTTTATGGCCCAGAATATTGTCTATGTTGGTGAATGTTCCATGTGCACATAACAAAAACGTGTATTCTGAAGTTCTTTGGTGAAGTGATAAATGTCAATTAGGTCAACTTGATGATAGTGTTGTTCAGATTATTTATATTTACTGTTTGTTTTTTTTGACGATTTGTTCTAACCGTAATAAAAGAGTGTTGGCCTCACCAATGATGATTGTGGATTTGTCTATTTGTCCTCTCAGATTCATCAGATTTTGCCTCAGGTACTGGGAAGCACTGCTTAGGTAGGTGCACCTTTAGGACTGTTAGGTGCCCTTGGAGAACTTACCCCTTTATCATTATGTAATGTTCTACTTTATGTCTGATAATATTTCTTGTTCTGAAGTCTGCTTTGACTGAATTTAATATAGCTACTCCAGCTTTGTTTTTTTTGTCAGAGAGACGGGTGACACTGTGCATGGTATATGGTTTTCTTTTTAACCTTTCTATGTCTATATTTAAAGTGAGTCTCCTATAGGCAGCATATAACTGAGTCTTGTTTCTGAATCCAATTTAACAATCCTTGCCTTTTAACTGGTACATTAAAGTGATTATTATTATGATTGGATTAAAATCTATTATCTTGCTAGCTGTTTCCTATTTGCTCTATTTTTTCTTGTTTTTTTTGGTTCACTTTCTGCCTTAAATTATTAGGCATTTTTATTATTCCATTTTTTCTCTTACTTATTTATACCTCTTTTTAAACAATGGATAATTAATTTATGAAAATAGTTAATTTAGGCATCTGCAACAATGACTTCCATCTCTACTCCTGGCTCAATGCTGACAGAAGTAATGCGATTAACAATTCCCGAAGGGCTGTACAAGTCAATGATTTTCATCTAGAAATGCTGCTGTGTCTTAGATCCCTCGCCACAGGTTTTTCTCACAGTGATTCTCAGTCTTAGTAGGCAGCCGAACCAGTCCTTTCACTTTAAGGTTCTTTTCCTTTGCACCTCTGGTCAAATCAGCACACATCTTCTCCAGGGATTTTATATCGCGGATGGTTAGGGTGATTCTAACTCAGTGAACCACCACCTCTGGTTCCACAGGTCTTTCCAGTATCCTTAAAACCATGACTGCCGGGCGATAAGCTCTGGTCGTCATCCTAGCGTGCTGTGATCGAGCCCTGCATCGGGCCCCCTGCTTGGAGAGCCCGCTTCTCCCTCTGCCTCCCCCCATGCTTTTGCTCATGCTCTCTCTTTCTCTCTCACTCGCTCTCTTGCTGTTGCTCTATCTCAAATAAATAAAAAAACAAGAAAAACCAAAACCATGACTGCCTGTGGCTGCAGCACGATTTCTTGACCACCCTGTTCCTCTGCAAGAAGGAATAGTGGTGAGCAAGGAGCTGGCCTCAGTGTCTTCTGCACAGAGGACAGATACCTCCTCTTTAACATTTAACTTTTTTTCTTTTATCCCTTTTTTTAGAGGAGTGGGAGAGGCAGAAGGGAAGGGGGAGAGAGAGGATCTTCAACAGGCTCCATGCCCAGCGCAGAGCCCAATGTGGGGCTCAATCTCACGATCCTGAGATCATGACCTGAGCCAAAATCAAGAGTCAGATGCTTAACCGACTGAGCCACCCAGGTGCCCCTTTAACATTTGTTTTAATGGTTAATGAGTCTATCTTTGAATAATATTATACCACTTCATACACCACAATGTGACTGTATATTCCCAAATTCTCCCATTCCTTTTACCACTTTTATCATGCATTTCACTTTTATTAATAGCATAAACACAGAATTATAATTTTTGCTTTAAATAGTTAGCTTTTAGAGCAATTAAAAATAAGAAAAATATATTCCACTTTGCCTTCATCCTTCATTCTTTACATAAATCCAAGTTTTTGATCATGTCTCTTCTACCCAAGAACTTCCTTTACCATTTCTTATAGAGCACATCTGTGGCAATGAGTTACCTTAATTTTTGTTTGTCTGAGACTTTTTTTCATTTGAAAGGTTTATTTGAAATTTTGTCCCGGAAATGTATCTACACTTCACCTTTGAAATATATTTTTAAGTCAGTTTTTTTTCCTTTTCAGCACTTTACAGATACCTTTCCACTGTCTTTTTGTTTGCCTGATTTCTACTGAGAAGTCCACTGTAATTATTATCCTTGTTACACTTATACAGTACCATTTTTTTTCCCTCCAGCTGCCTTTCAGTTTTGCTGTCTGTCTTTGGCTTTCTTCATGAAGTTTGAATATGATGTTCACAGGTGCTGGGTTTTTGGAAAAGTCTTCATTTCTTCAAATATTTTTTCTGCCCTCTTCTTTCTTTGTTCTCTTGAATTCCATTTATGCATATGCTATATCATTTGATATTGTCCAATAGCTTTTGGATTCTCTGTTCTGTTTTTTGGCATTCTTCTTTTTTTCTCCTTGTGTTTCACTTTGGGCAATCTCTATTCATCTACATTTTCAAGCTCACTGGCTCTTTCCTCAGCCATGTCTAATCTACTTTGTTGATCTGTTGAAGGTATTCTTCATCTCTGTTACTGAATTGTTCTTTTTAGTTTCCATGTCTCTGCTCAAAATATCTACCTGACTACTCATGTTGTCTACCTTTTCCACTAGAGCCTTTAACATACTAACCATAGCTATTCTAAATTCCACATCTGATGGTTCTCAACATGTAGGTCATATCTGAGTCTGGTTCTGTTAACTCCTTTGTCATTTTAAACTGTGTTTTGTCCTCCTTCTTTGTATGCCTTGTAAGTCTTTTGTTACAAGTTGGACATATCATACAATAGATATTGAGATAAATAGTTATTATGCTTGGAGATGAGCACACCTTTCCTTCCATTGAGCTGTTAGTGCAGGAGTTCATTTTAATCTAGTCGGGAGTTGGCCTGGGTTTGAAGCTTGCTTCGTAATTGGCTTTGGGTCTGCGCACTGGCTTGGGCATTTTCCTTTGTGCAACAGACAGAGAATTTGTCTCTTGCAGCTCTCCTAGCTGTATTCACTCTTACTTGTGTTTGACACTTGACAGGGTGATTAGAGGTAGAGCATTGGGAGAAGGAGGTGTTGTCCGATATTCTTAGTAAGCCTCAGATTTAGGCAGACATTGTGAAGATGGGTCTTGCAGCTGTGACATTCTCAAGCTGTGACATCCTTGCTCCTTCTCCAGAGGTTCTGCTGGGCCTACATAGAGTCCCATCCCTCTCCCAAGAACCTCTGTCTCCACTTTTGTTCCCTTTTCCCTGCGTATTAAGGCTCTTGCTCCTCTGAGATGATACTGATAATGAGTCCGGCAGTATGTCGGCAGCAGCTTCTATGCTTTCCCTGCTTCAGCCAGTATCACGGGGGAACTTCTCGTGGGCTCTTCCCCAACTTTCCCTGTGAATTCCTAGAGGACAATCCTTTGAGAGAGTGGGACTTCCTACACACACATGTCTTCAGCCTCCAGGAACTTCACATGTCCACTCAGCCTTGAGCAATTCATTAAAAATATCTGTCTGGGGGCGCCTGGGTGGCTCAGATGGTTAAGCATCTGCCTTCGGCTCAGGTCATGATCTCAGGGTCCTGGGATCGAGTCCCGCATCGGGCTCCCTGCTCCTTGGGAGCCTGCTTCTCCCTCTGCCTCTCTCTCTCTCTGTCTGTCATGAATAAATAAATAAAATCTTTAAAAAAAAATATCTGTCTGGGGTCTTCTGTTTAACTTAAAAAGAGTTCGACAATATCTTTCTTTGAAAGCACTTGTCTCTCCCTATGTTTCAGGATAGTTGTGTTTGCCCTGCAATCTCAATTCTCTCATGGGTTCAAGAAGAGTCATTAATTCCCAGCTTCTCAGCTTTTTTTTTTCTTTCTCCTTTGGTTGGGTAGAAGTGATAGTCTGTTCAACACTTTTCATCTTCCAGCTGAATTAAGAAGTCTTTTTCTACACAGACGAAACTTGACCCATCTCACATATTTCACATAAAAGAGTGAGTAAGTATATGGTAAAGAGACTACAAGTTAAAAAAAAACCAAAAAAAACTAGTTTCCCATTCCTGCCATGGAATTGATTAACCAGGAGTATGACTTCAAATAAGAAAAATAGACTGATAAGACTTCTTAGGTCCACCACTCCAAAAGGATCAAATGACATAACTATGTGAAAGTGATCTGAAAAGCAAAAAAAAAAAGAGATCTGAAAAGCAAAAAAAAAAGAGAGAGATGGTATAAATGCAAAGTTTGAGCTTATGTTTTATTCTTTAGTTGTAGATTATATATTTAAAAATAAAATAGGTGTTTTACATCTGGCCACATAAAGATTCATTCAGATCAGTTCAGCAACGTTATTGAGCACCTTCTATCTGCCAAACACTGTCCTAGTCCTTAGTTCATCTGAGGAATGAACAGGACACAATCTGTGCCTTCGAGGAGTTTTTAGTCCAGCAGAGAAGACAAATACGTGTTTAACTTGATTTGATTCAGTAATTTAAATATAAATATCTGAAACAAGTATCTGTCTACTTCATTTTTAGAAGAAAACTGAGTAACACAATATATGCATATAAAAATAATTTTTTACAATTAGATTATTCCACATTGGGATACTGTTTTAAATTAGAGGAAAGTGACAACTAATTTTCAAAATATCACCTTGATTACAACTTCATTAAATGGACAAAAACTCTTCTTACAATGACAGGAATATTTTACTCTTTAAACAATTAATTTGTATCTCAGACATTGTAGTAAAATGCTTTACAGAGTTAAAACTTGTCATCACCAGAAAATAATTTTAATAATACTTTAAACAGAAACATTTTTATGTATTACTTAGGTAGCTCCTTAAATGACTTACTCTCTTTTTCAGTAGATCATTTATAATGAGGGGTTCCCAAAGCTGAACAGTTAGATGCAAAAACATGTGTTCAGAGTTGAGACAGAAATGGCAAATGGCCACATTCTTAAGATCATGTAATTGAGTCAAATAGGGAATTCAATACCTCAGCAGATGACAAGTTCAAGGATGACCCTGTTTTAGCAAAAGCTAAGTTGGAACACATGAAACCATCTGATTTGGAGTTTTCATGTGAATCGTTTTTGGAGCACAAGGATTAATGAATGTATGAGAATGTGTCCTTGGATTAGAATGCATTCCTTCAGAATGAGAATAAGAAATATGAGAAATATTAAAAAGAAAACAAATACAGCATTGTTAATTTCTTACTATGTGACCAAAAGACTTGAAGCAAAGGATTTGTGTGACTTCAGTGGTGGGTTACATTCCCACAATGCACCTGCATGCAAAAGACAACTGTAAATAGTATATGTTACTGTTCAGAGTCAGAAATATTCACAAGCTACCACCAAACTTAGTTCAGTCTTCTTCATACACTGCTAGGTTTGTCCTCTGGAACTAACAAGATTAAAAATTCAAATCTGCTTATGCTTTGGACTAAAAGTAGAATTATCTAAAAACAGATATCTATGCATATAGGTATATTAAAAATATGAACTGCACATTTTGGGAGCATTTTGGATTCTTAACAAATGTCTGAGATTAACTTAACTGTGTAATTTAAAACTCAGTTGGTACAAGGAAAACTCTACCTTCAGTTCATATGGATTATGTCATCAAATGTAATAATAGATTATGAGCTAAATAAATAATACAAGTAATTCAGACCCTTCTCTGTTTATAACAAAGGCAAGTAAAAATCTGCAAAAATTGTGAACTTTTCTATGGTTCTGGGTCAATCTGAACAAGAGTACCAGCTGTTCTATTAGATAATGTCTTGGATCAAGTCACTCTTGAATGAAATTTTTCACACTTTGTAGTAATAATGCATCACTATTGAAATGAAAAAAAAAATGATGGCAAATATCTGAGATAGTCCGGAAATGAATTCTTTTCCATGACTGAATTTATCTTCTCAGCCAGAAAAGATTTAATTAGGATTTTGCCAAACTCCATGATTTTGCAACAGTTTACAAATTAACAATACGGTATTGGTGCAATGAGAACATGTATCCAAAGCGTGAGACGAATTTATCTCCTGTGATCTTACCTCCCACTTTAAGGAGAAATAAAAATAAATGAACAGCTACTTTTAAGTTTCAGAATTATTTGACAATAACTTAGAAAAATTAGGGAGGTCATGCAAAACACAGACTGATACGGGAATTGTTTCTTGTCCCTTCTTCTAAAAGTGTCATTCTTTCATCTTCCAAACACTTACCAATTGGTAGTGAGAAGAAAGGAAGACTACTCTTCGCCATGATGAAAACACAGGTGAGAATGTTAATAAATTTATTCTGACGGCAGATGCTCTTATGGTGGTAATGAGATTTTTAAATATATATTTTACTTGTGCAGCCAAAACATGCTTACCCGTTGAAATGGTGAGATACATAAATGAGAGGTTATTTTTAGATTTTCTTTTTATATTGCAGATTTTCTCTTTAGATGGCGCAAAATCACAAAATAGTTTGCTAAATATCCTTCAGCCGAGTCATAATGATTGCTGGGATCTAAGTAGCAGTGTTGAAGTTTTGCTAATAGTAAATCATGTTCTTTATTCGAACTATGGCTTTACAATGATTTGAATTATGCCAGAATTCTGTTCTAGGCCATTTGAAATCAAACACGAAAATATTAATTTCTTGCAACCAAGACATCTCATACCACAATATGATACGCATGGCTGCTCTACAGTAATAGCCGAGCAATATTTTTTAAGCGGAGAGCAGTTAGTGTTCTTGTCCAAGGCAGATGTTTTCCAGATTTGCTATTGTCACTCATTAAGAAAGTAAGAAGTCTGTGAGTTATGATAATGTGAGGTACGATATTGTATATGCCATCTCATCCATAAAACACCACAGATTTTCTCGGCTAATTCTTTCCTTTGCTTGCTTTAATTGGTTCAGTATGACTGTTTTTCCATGAGTGTAGAAACACTTATTTTGTCTGTGTGATAAAATGTACTCAAACAGAGAAAATAGGTAGGCAGTGGGAATGCTGGTAAAATGGAAGGGAAGTAGATATTTTAGTTAACATGACTCATTATATACTTAAAAATTGTGTTGTTTTAAAGTAATTATGAAGGGAAATAATTCTGTGTATTTTATGAGACATTTAGCACATTTGATTTGGGGAACAATGTGCATATTTTGAGGAATTCAAAGCACTGTACAAATATTATCCAATGAACACTTCCATTTAAGAGGCTAAAGGAGGTCTTACTGTGTCCATAATTTACTGGAGTAAACACAGTTCACATGGCTTGATAGTGACAATGAAGTACTTAAAATGAGGTAGAACAATGAGGTAGAACAAAACTTAGATTTTTTTCCCTCCTCGAAATTGAGTTTAATGCCTGAATTATCAGAAAAATAATGTGGTAATATATACCACTGGCTGACTGTAATTTTCAACCCAATATATACCCTCTTAAAGTGATATCCTTACCTAAATTGATCTTAAAATTTAAAGTAGGTTAAATAAGATTATAATACCTTGTTTAATAATCTACTGTTGACCTGATTGACATACCATCAATTTTAAAAATTATAATAATTTATCATCTTTCTTTCTTTCATTCCTTCCAAATATTTGAGTTGAAATATCCTTACTAAAAAATAAATAACTACGATTAAAAATTTACCTTTTAAAAAATTTATTGAATCTATAGGGGTCATTAAGTGGTGGGAGAGGTTTCTGTTTTCCCACAGCAGTGGAGCATGATATCTGTGTAGGGCTCCCAGCTGGCTGGCTGCTCAGAACAGAAATTGCAAACCCACATTCCAGATTGCCTCAAGATTGCAACATGAGATGACTGAAAGGAGTAAAAACACAAATATCTTAAGAGACAATCAATGAAAATAAAACAATGACTATTTCACAAAACTTTAAATGGGAAGCCTTTAAAAGGCACTCTCTTTCTCAACCAACTGAAAAATGATGTCAAGACCCATGTACTACTCGTAGCACTTCAGTAATTGTATGCAAAACACTGAACACAGTATTAAGCTTTATCATACAGAAGACTCATAATTCATTAACAACACCCCCTACACATAACTTTCAGCAGCAGCACTTAGAAATTTATATACCAAATGCAAACCCACAGACTTGGCTGAAGGTATAAATAAAAATGGCTCACAGAGTTTAGTAATTCCAAGTATGAGTATTATGCACGTCTCTCTTTTTTTCCCATTATACTAGAACCATAAAATTTATTTCCATCCCAGACAGCCAGCGTGTACGGCCAATTTGTTATGATTATAACGACATAAAGAGAGGAGGGGGGGCTGTGGCTCAAGAAGAAGGGACTTCGCAAATGTAGAACAACCCCTTTGCACTGACGTCAATACCAGGGGAATTCTGAGGCTGACTGGAGATCCCAGATGTCACGGATGAGATTTCTATGCAGATGAATGGTTGAGCTCTCAACTGGCTTTTCTGATGCCCTTTAAGACAACCTATGCTGAACTGTACTCAGCCATGCTCTGAGTCTAGTTTGTGGCAAGGGCTATGGTGAACTGAGAAAGCCCGTGCTGAAAAAGAACGGTAGCCCTGCACAAAGATGCTGAATTTGTTACCTTTTGGTGAAACTGTTCCTCTACAAAATAAATGATTCTGGCCCCAGGCAGATTGATATTTTCTGTAACAATCTACAATAATGTTAGCTCTGGAACCAAGAAGAGGCAGTTAGAGTTCATGAATTAACCTGTGACCACCCAAAATGCCTCCACACAGTGAGAGTTAACAGATGGAGACAAAATCTCAGCACACTTAATTGTCTGTCACAATTGAGAGAGATTCTACTCCTGGCAGAAAGAAAATATATAATCAAAAGGTAAATCCAACCACAATTTATTGAATGACTACTAAGTACCAGGCATTGTCCTAGGGCACTTCACACAAATTATTTCACTTGATTCCCAACGTCTTTGAGAAATGTTTTTTTATTCCTTATTTTATAAGTAATCTAAGTAATCACATCTAGGAAACAATGAAGCTCTTCTTAGTCAGGTTTGTCCAACCCCAAAACTCGACTTGAGCTCTTCCCACAGCTGTCCCACCTTGTGGTAGATTAAAGATGGCCACAAATACCTTCTTACTGTTGTCATTGAAAAATGGAGTCTAATTGTCTAATTCCTTTTCCTCTGGAAGCTGGGTTGGCCTCAGTAACTTAATAGAATGAGGTGAAAATGATATCCTTTGACTTCTGAGTCTAAGTTATAAGAAGTCTTGCAGCTTACGTCCAAGACCTCTTGGGGCAATCCCTCATGAAGTCCCTAGCCACCGTGAAAGAATATGTAAAGAAACCCTGAGACTAAATGGGAAGGGGTCATAGTTGAACCCAGCCTTCCAGCCATCCCCACCAAGGTGTCAGGCATAAGCCATCTTGACCTGCCCCAACCAGGACAGCCATCAGTTGGACATCTCCAAGTGACCCTCATTGATGCCCTGTGGAGAAGAAAAATCATCCAGCTGGTCCCCAAATTCCTGACAGACAACATCATCCAATATGATAAAATGATTGTCGCTATATAAGCACAAAGTTTTGAGGTCGTTAGTTATGCAGCAACAGATAACTGCAAAAAGCTTTCTTCTCTGATATTACCATGCTGTGAACCTAATGACAGTCTTGGGTAAAAAACATAACCAGAATATGATTCTTTGTTTTCTTATTCAGGTTGGGATACACCTGGGTGGATAAAGAGGAAAAAGGAAAAAGAGGAGAAAAGAAACATGTCACCCATATGTTTCAGAGGTACCAAAGAGAAAGTATATTAAGATTCTTTTGACTTAAAGTGATGGAAATCTTAATTAAACTGCTTTAAACAAAAACAAAGGAAAGTACAGAATGTATTGGCCCATGTAACTGAAAATTGTAGTAGAATGTTGACCTTGGCTATGTCTGATTAAAATGCTCAAAAATATAATAAAAAATAGGTTTCTCCCTCTTTCAGCCTCTGGGCTGCCTTTAGAAAGCCAACTCCTTCCTCACGGTGACAAGATGGTCAACAGTAGCTCTAGGTTTATATTATACCATCTCAGCTGCGAACTCTCCAGCAAAGAGAATTTTCATTTGTAAGAGGTCCAGGAAAGGGTTGCCATTTGCCTAGAGTGGATCACATGCCCTTCCCTGAACCAGTTCCTGTGGTGAGGGAAATGAAATGTTCTGTCTGGTCAGGTCTTAGGAGACTATCCATTAGCATTGGGGGTAGGTCAACTCCATCTTTACCAGGTGGACTCAGAGTTTTGCTTCCCAAAGGATCCCTGTGTTTTATTTCTATCATAAGGACTGGAGGGTAAATACTACAGAGAAGAAAATGCACCTTCCAAAGGGCAGTGAGAAGGAAAAACCTATTCCATTTTCACATAATTAAAATCATGTTAATGACTTGATTTTATCTTGATTATTTAAATCATAACTATAATTTAATATTTGAATAAAATAGCTTTAAACAAAATGATGATCTTCATCTCTGCCACATACATTTTGCTCTTCCCTCTCTTGCATATGAACACATTCTCCTGTTCCCCAGAGTACTCAGTGGTCTTATGCTGCTCTCTGGCAGCCCATGGCCCCTCACCCTGCCTGGTGAGCGCCCTGTTTTCTGAACCTAATCTTTCTGAGAACTAGACAACTGCCATCAACTAGTTGAGCCAGTCACCAACCTGTTCTTGGCTCCTTCATACTGTAAAATGAAGGGGCTGGGTAAGTAGCCTTTAATGTATCTTAGATAAACACTTTCCTCAGACTTTTCAATGAGACAAACCCTATAAAAGCAAACCCTAATCCATTTGCATAGCTCATTGCCCTCATTGGATGAGAGGAGGGGACTCTTGTTCTCTCTCATAAACCTATAGAGTGGCTAACTTCCAGTCTCTTCCTCACTCCGGAGAGAAATGATGTCAACACTCCCAATCTCTTTCTCTCTTTTCTCGTCCCTCCCCATCAGGTGGGAGAGGTGCTAATCTGTTTTGTGGGAGCCTGTTTCCATGCTTGATGAGATCACAGATCACCGCTCACCTGTGACATGGCATCTAGTTCTCTTTGACAGATCTGTACTCATGCAGTGAGATCCCTCTCCTACTCTGGTGCAAGCCATAGCACTTCTTGGCTCTGAGTACTAACCCACTTTGGGAGAGCTTGCTCCACTCAGGAGGGATACTAGCCATTCTCTCTGCATTCCAGTCCCTCCTGCTCTCCAGAAGCAGTCTTTGAACTTTCAGTAAGTTGACTGGAAGACAGTGCAGCAGACTCAGCTCTCTTTGCAAATACAGAGGTTTTTATTTGGGTTGGGTGGGAGGGGAACCGATCTTGGCCTCAGGTCTAGCCGCATTCTCCAATCTAGATTTCCCAGAGCTGTGAATTTTATTCACTTCTTCTCTGCCTAAAATGATGATACTTTGGACTGCCATTTTGCTAGTGATTCTTCTTTCCATAGGTGAGAACCTGGCAGGGAGGAGAGGTAATTTTTATTTATTTATTTATTTATTTTTTATTTATTTTTTAAAGATTTTATTTATTTATTTGAGAGAGAGAGAATGAGAGACAGAGAGCAGGAGAGGGAGGAGGGTCAGAGGGAGAAGCAGACTCCCTGCCGAGCAGGGAGCCCGATGCGGGACTCGATCCAGGGACTCCAGGATCATGACCTGAGCCGAAGGCAGTCGCTTAACCAACTGAGCCACCCAGGCGCCCGAGGAGAGGTAATTTTTAGCTCTTATCTACCTCTAATAGCCATTTCCAAATTACTTTCACATGCATTCTTACCATTTCATTCTCAAACTGCCTTGTGGTCCTGCCAGGCAGGGGTTGTTAATTTCAGTTTACAGCCCCCCCCCCCCCAAAAATAGAGATTTAGAAAGTTAAGTGACTCATCCATTGTCTAGTGAGTTAGTGGCCGAGTGGGACTAAGTTGAGGTGATGAGACACTGAGAAAAGAATCTCAGAGTCAGAGGCACGCTAACATTCTACCAGAAGAATAACTCAATCAGCAGTTACTACCTATCCCTTGTACTACTCTGGCAAAAAACTGTTATGAAAGCTTAAGAATTCCAATCCTTATGTACTATACAGCATATAGGCAAAAAGAAAATCATGCAGATAACAAAGTATCGTAATGTCAGGTGCATGATTTAATTTCTAAGCTACTGTGACACTGTGACCACGCAGATCACAAAAATAACATATTGCAGATGGTTTATCCGTGTAGATCTGAGCGAACCTTATGGAACTCTATGCCCTGGTGAATATGTGTAAGTGTGTTGCTTCTGTAGTTTTTAAGGACCTTATTGGATAGGATATTGGATCTCACTAGAGATTATGCAAGCCTGAAAGCCTGTCAAATTGAGGCAGTATATGCACCTGCATCCAGCCGTCCACCACCACAGCCGTTCTGGCAGCTGTGTTCCCACCCTCCCCCACATAACTGGGGATATCAAGCCACATACAACTATGTCTGCTTATGCACAAAGAGGAAACAAGGTGACAGAGTGTAAATAGCAAAACCTTAGTGATCTCACTACTTCTAATACTAAACCAGGATATTCTGACCTCTACAAAGCAAAGTAATGAAATATTTTTGGAAATGATACCCTGAACATATTTGGTATAGGGGTGGAATCTTTCAAGAGAAAAATTTTCTCACAATCTCATTATCCCAAATTAATATCTAAGTATATCTCTGAATGTTAAGCAAAACCAGTGGAGAAAGAACTGATGACCATTCTCTAGCATTCCTTATCTCATACTAGGAAGTGGTATGAGGTTAAAAATACCTATTTCCACTTAACATTCCTTAGTTTTATAGGTAGTTTTTCTTTTTTTTTTTTAATTTATTTGCGAGAGAGAGAATGAGAGACAGAGAGCATGAGAGGGAGGAGGGTCAGAGGGAGGAGCAGACTCCCTGCCGAGCAGGGAGCCCGATGCGGGACTCGATCCCGGGACTCGATCCCGGGACTCCAGGATCATGACCCGAGCCGAAGGCAGTCGCTTAACCAACTGAGCCACCCAGGCGCCCCTATAGGTAGTTTTTCTATTTCACTTTGTGTGTGTGTGCATGCATGTGTGTGTGTGTGTGTGTGTGTGTGTGTGAGAGAGAGAGAGAGAGAGAGAGAGAACAATCTTGAATATTTTGTGTGACATCTGGATCACTTTGTTCTGGGTTTATAATAAAGCAAGGGACAATAAAAATAAAGTCAATTCCATAGTCCATGGTTTGCAATCAGGTTATAGAAGGAATAGGAGAATTCTGGAATTCTGGGAGAATGATGACCAAATTAATCACATGCCTAGTCCACAGTAGGTGCTCACCATGCTTTTGCTCAAAAAATGAACTTAAATTCACTGGGTTCATCACAGAATTTATTGATTGAATATATGCTAAATGACTAATGTTACTTGACAGCAGTGGTAGTCTTGTGCTTGTATGTGAAAGTATTTGGGAGATAAAAATAAAAGAAGCTAAATACTTTGTTTGCTTTTATACACCTATGAATTGTTTTATAAAAGTATTAGAGAATATCAAGTTGTCATCATCGTAGACACAAATAGTTAAGCCCACCTCTTCCTCTAAGTAGCTTTCCCTCTTGGATCAGGAGGGAAAGCCTTTCAATCACAGCCGTTCCTACACCAGATTCTCTCAAGAGAATGCTTCAGTCCTTGCCATGGAAAGTCTCACCACAGAGAAGCTACTGAGGAAGATGCAGAGGCAAAAATGCAAATGCACAGGGGTGTATTTACATATGAGGCTGTGTTAAACAAGCAATGTGAAGAAAATATTTCGAATCGCAATAGCTAGCTGTTCCTTGGTTCCACTGCTCTGCCTGATTCTTGCACCAAGGGGAGTTGAAAACTTGAGAAAAGACTGAATGTGAATTCCTCAACATATGTGGGACCTCTTAACATTCTCCTTCTTACATGTGAACAGAAGAATTGGCAGTTAATTTATTGCACTTATAATTGGATCTAATGATATACATTATATATATCAAGATTCAGTGGGAAAGGGATGATGTCAGCAAAAATGGCAGATTAAGGACCTCCAAAAATTCTCTCCTCCAAAAAAACAATGAGAAAACTCACCGAAATTGTCAGAATCAATATTTTCAGAATACTAGAAATTAACCAAAGGCTCCCAGCAACCTTGGTAGTAGTTTTTAAAGAAAAACAGCTGAATCTTGGTAAGAATAGTGTGATTTGTGGCATTTTAACTTGTCCTATTCCCATACCTCCTCTCTAGCTCCACAGTAGCCTTGAAAATGGAGAGCTCACTACCACAGTGAAAACCAGTAGCCTTGTAGCCACTGGAAGGAGAAAAATGGGGTGGGGCTCCTTTAAAGCTTCATTCCAAGAGAACTGTCATTATTTGACCTTTTAGTTCCTGGAAGACCCCATTTGTAAAGAAATCTTTATTTAACCTGACTCAGAGGTCACTTGGTGCAAAAAGTCTCTTCTCCAGGCACATTGTCAAAAACAATTATAGGCAATTGTTTAACTCTGAACCTAAAGTGGTAAATAACAGTTGGGGGAAATAATAGGCTAACCAAAAATTTAAAAGGGAAAATCTGGGGAATGAGAATTCCACAGGGGCTTTGAAAAGCTCTGAGCTGCTCCTGGGAATTAAGAAAGTCACAAACACAGGTAGGTGTGTGCACGTTCCCAAAACTGTGCACATGATTAGGAAAGATCTGAAAAGGCCCTAAACTCTCACCTCTAGCTGATCTAGAGGTTCTATGCAAGCAGGAAGTGAAGGCTAAGGCAAAATTGTAAATTATCTGGCTAAGCATTGAAATAGTGCCCCAACACACAGAGAAAGCCCCTCAGCAAAGACCGGGAGATTTAATAGTTCAGGCATTTAAAGAAATCTCTGTCCAACTATTAGTGGATCACTCTGCTAACCAAGTAGAAACTTAGGTGGTCACACATGACTTCACAGAATTGGCACAGAAAAGTCACTAAATAAACAAAAATAACAACACATGACAACACTGAACCCCAGGAAGGAGGAAGAATTTGATTTCCAGAATTGCCACATTATATTATTTTAAACATTTAGTTATCTATAAAAAATTATGAGGCAGCACCAGTTTGCATTCCCACCAACAGTGTAAGAGGGTTCCCTTTTCTCCACATCCTTGCCAACATCTGTTGTTTTCCTGAGTTGTTAATTTTAGCCATTCTAACTGGTGTGAGGTGGTATCTCATTGTGGTTTTGATTTGTATTTCCCTGATGATAATGAGTAATGAGCATTTTTTCATGTGTCTGTTAGCCAATTGTATGTCTTCTTTGGAGAAATATCTGTTCATGTCTTCTGCCCATTTCTTGACTAGACTTTTTGTTCTTTGGGTGTTGAGTTTGATAAGTTCTTTATCAAGATTTTGGATACTAGCTCTTTAACTGATATTTGCAATTATCTTCTCCCATTCTGTAGGTTGCCTTTTAGTTTTGTTGATCGTTTCCTTTGATGTGCAGAAGCTTTTTATCTTGATGAAGTTCCAATAGTTCATTTTTGCTTTTATTTCCCTTGCCTCTGGAGATTTGTCTAGTAAGAAGTTGCTCTGGCCGAGGTCAAAGAGGTTGCTGCCTGTGTTCTCCTCTAGGATTTTGATGGATTCCTGTCTCACATTTAGGTCTTGCATCCACTTTGAATTTATTTTTGTGAATGGTGTTAGAAAGTGGTCCAGCTTCATTCTTTGCATGTTGCTGTCCAGTTTTCCCAACACCATTTGTTGAAGAGACTGTCTTTTTTCCATTGAATATTCCTGCTTTGTCAAAGATTAGTTGACCTTAGAGTTGAGGGCCCATTTCTGGGTTCTCTATTCTGTTCCATTGATCTATGTGTCTGTTTTTGTGCCAGTACCATACTATGTTGATGACTACAGCTTTGTAATAACAGCTTGAAGTCTGGAATTGTGATGACTCCAGCTTTGGTTTTCTTTTTCAAGACTGCTTTGGCTATTTGGGGTCTTTTCTGTTTTCATACAAATAAGATTAAAAATAGAACTACCCTATGACCGAGCAATTGCACTAGTAGGTATTTATCCAAAAGATACAAAAATAGTGATTTGAGGAGCACATGAACTCCAATGTTTATAGCAGCAATGTCCACAATAACCAAAACATGGAAAGAACCCAAATGTCCATCAACTGATGAATGGATAAAGAATACATGGCATATATATACAATGGAATATTACTCAGCCACCAAAAAGAATGAAATCTTGCCATTTGCAATAACATGGACAGAGCTAGAGTGTATTATGCCAAGTGAAATAAGTCAGTCAGAGAAAGACAAATACCATATGATTTCACTCATATGTGGAATTTAAGAAATGAAACTGATGAACATAGAGGAAGGGAAGAAAAAATAAGATAAAAACACAGAGTGAGACAAACCATAACAGACTCTTAAGTATAGGGAACAAACTGAGGATTGCTGGAGGGGAGGTCAGTGGGAGGATGGGGTAATTGGGTGATAGACATTAAGGAGGGCACTTGATGTAATGAGCACTGAATGTTATATGCAACTGATGATCACTAAATACCACCCCTGAAACTAATCATCATCATCATCATTATCATCATCATCATCATCATAATTATGAGGCATGCAGAGAAACAATGAAGTATGGCCCATACAAGGGGAGGAAAAAAGCTACCAATAGGAAGCTATCCATAAGGAAGCCCAGACATTGGATTTACTGGACATATTCTTTACATTAACTATTTTAAGTATGTGCAAGGAACTTTAGTCTAAAGACTAAAGAAAATATGAGAATGATGTCTCATCAAATAAAGAATGTCAATAGAGACAGAAATTATAAAAAGAAAGCAAAAGAAATTCTGGAATTGAAAAATACATAAATTAAAATGAAAAATTCACTACAGGAATTTCAACAGGAGATTTGAGCATCCAGAAGAAAGAATCTAATAACAGGGTCCCAAAATACATGAAGCAGAAACTCTAAGAATTAAAGAAATAATTAGCAAATTCAACAATAATAGTTGGAACTTCAATATCTCATTTCCAATAATGGATAGGACTAGAAAGAAAATCAAGAACAAAAAATAGAATACTTGAACAATACTATAAACCATGTAGATCTCACAGACATCTGTAGAACTCTACACACAACAATAGTAGAATACACAGTCTTCTCAAGTGCATATGGAACATTCTCCAGGATAGAACATAGTTTACATCATAAAAGAAGTCTCAATAAATTTAAAAGGATTGAAATAATAGAAATTATTTCTCCAGTAATAAAAGGACATTTGAGAATTCAAAAATATTTAGAAATTAAGCAACACACACCTTTAAAAAGAGTAAAAGAAGAAATCACAAAGGAAATTAGAAAATGTTATACTTAGGTACAGTGTGATACACATAACACATAATAAATATTTATGAAAAAACTGAAGACACAACAAACCAAAACTTAAGGAATACAACTAAAACAGTGCTTGAGGGAAATTTATATCCATTGTATTAACCAGGTTCTCCAGAGAAACAAAACCAATAGGATATATATAAGAAGAGATTTATTACAGGAATTGGCTCACAGGATTAGGGAGGCTGAAAAGTCCCCAAATCTGCCATTTGAAAGATGGAGAATCAGAAAAGCTGGTGTTATAATTCAGCCTGAGTCTGAAGGCCTAAGATAGAGGCCAGCTAATGTACAAAGGCAGGAGAAGATGGATACCTCAACTCAAGCAGAGAAAGTGAATTTGCCCTTACTCTGCCTTTTTGTTCTATTCCCTCAAAGGATTGGGTGATACCTATCCATGTTGGTGAAGGCAATATTTTTTATGCAGTTTACTGATTCAAATACTAATCTGGAGATACCTTCCCAGACATGTCCAGAAAAAATGTTTTCCCAGCTATCTGTGAATCCTCTAGTTCAAACTGATACATAAAATTATCCACCATGCCTATAAATGCCTATATTACAAAGGAAAAAAACAAACTTCAAACCGATAACCTAACCTTCACCTTAAGGAACTATGAAAGAATAAACTATACTAAATAAAGCAAAAGGAAGAAAACAATGATTATTGTGGAAATAAATAAAACAGAGAATAAAAAAATAGTCAACAAAATCAAAAGTTGGTGCTTTGAAAAGATCTACAAAATTAAAAATTTACCTGGAATAACTGAAGAGACAGCATTCAAGTTACTCAATCAGGAATTAAAGAGGGAACATTACTACTTACTTTACAACAATGACAACAAAGGAATTAAAAGGGAATGCTATGGACAACTATGTGCCAACAAATTAGGTAATCTAGATAAAATAAACAAATTCAGATAAAGACAGAAACTATCAAAACTGACTCAAGAAGAAATAAAATTTTTGAATAGACCTTTAACAAGAGATTGAATTGGTAATCAAAATATTTTCCACAGAGAAAAGCCAATGAATTCACTGGTGAATTCTACTAAACATTTAAAGAATAATTAACAATAATCCTTCACAAACTCTTTCAAAACACAGAAGAGAAGGCAATACTTCCTAACTCATTCTATGATGCCAGTATTATCCTGATACCAAAAACAGAGAAAGATATAACAAGGAAAAAAATCTCTTATGAATACACAAATATCCTCAGTAAAATATAGCAAACCAAATCCAGCAACATATAAAAAGGATAATGCATCACGACCAATTGGGATTTATTCCAAGAATGCAAGGTTGGCTTAATATCCCAAGGTCAGTTAATGTAATATATCAATTGTCAATAGAATAAAGTATAAAAACCACCTGATCATCTCAATAGATGCAGAAAAAGCATTTTGCAAAATCCAACACCACTTAAACAAAAGCATTAAACAAACTAGGAATAGAAAGATACTTCCTTTTTTTCCCAAGTTTTGATTTAAATTTCATTTAGTTAACATACAGTATAATATTAGTTTCAGGTGTAGAATCCAGTGATTCATCACTTACACACGCCACCCAGTGCTCATCATAAGTGCCTTCTTAATACCCATCACCCATTTAACCCATCCCTTTGCATACCTCCCCTCCAGCAACCCTAAGTTTGTTCTGTGTATTTAAGAGTCTGTTTTCTGGTTTGCCTCTCTCTCTCTTTTTTTTTCCCCTATGCTCATTTGTTTTGTTTCTTAAATTCTGCATATGAATTCAATGGGGGAAAGAACTGTTTTTTCAACAAATGGTGCTGGGATAAGTGGATATCCACATGCCAAAAAAAAAAAAAAAAAAAGTTACCTTACCTCACACCATACACAAAAAATAACTGAAAATCAACCACATAAAAGCTAAAACTATTTACCCCTGGGTTTTCTTCTAAGAAGAAATCTTTGTGACCACAGATTAGACAAACATTTCTTAGACATGATACTCAAAGCCCAAACAACCAAAGAAAAAACAGATAATTAGACGTTGTCAAAATTAAAAACTCTTGTGCTTTAAAGGACACTGTCACATGAAAAGACAACCCACGGAATGGGAGAAAATATTTGCAAATCATATATTTATCCAGAATAAATAAAGTACACTTATAACTCAATAAGAAGACCAACAATCCAATTTAAAAATGGACAAAGAACTTTAATAGATATTTCTCCAAAGAAGATACACAGATGGCCAACAAGTACATAAGAAGATGCTGAACATCACTAGTCATTAGGGAAATGCAAATCAAAACCACAATGAGACATCACTTCACACCCACTAGGATGAATATAATCAAAACAAAAACCAGTAAAATGTACTGGTGAGGATGTAGAGAAATTGGAAACTTTCTATATTGCTTCTGTAAATATAAAATGGTAGAGCTGCTTTGGAATACAAGGTGATAGATTCTCAAATAGTTAAATATAGACTTACTATATGACTCAGCATTTCTACTTCTCGATATATACCCGAGAAACTTGAAAACATACGTTCATACAAAGCCTTGTACAAAAATATTTGTAGCATCATTATTCCATTATTCCTAGCAAGAAAATGGAAACAAACAAAATGTCCATCAATTGATGAATGTACAAACAAAATGTGGTATGTAAAAACAGTGGAACACTGTCTAACCATATAAAAATAAAGTACTATTATATGCTAAAACATGGATAAACCTTGAAAAACATCTTACTTAGTGAAATAAACCAGGCACAAATACGTGTGGCTTATAATATGGATGACTTATAAATGCATTACGTCCAGAATAGGCAAATACACAGAGACAGAAAGATTAGTGATTTCTAGGATGTAGGGAGTGACTGATAATTGTTATGGGATTTCATTTTGGGATGATAAAAATGTTTGGGAAATACATAATGGTAATGTTTGCAAAACCTTGTGAATTTACTAAAAATCACTGAATTGCATATTTGTAAAGAGTGAATTTTGTGGTATGAGAATTATAATTCTATTAAAAGAAAAGATTCAGTGGTTATATCCATCCAAGCAATGTGAAGAAAAATTTCTAATTAAAATTTATATTTTTCAACCAAGTTGCATAATAATATTAAAAGAAAATATGAAGCCAATGTGTTGATATTTTACAGTTACTTTGAACATTTTCCTCCCCGGCTAGACTAATTTTTCCATGACATCTAAAATAAGGACTAAATTTCAGGAGCTATGAGATTCACTATCCCTTCATAATTTATTCCGAATTTAAGCACAGAATGCCTAGCATATTATCCAGCTTACTAAATTTTCTAGGATTAGCATTCTTTGTCCAAGAGCAGTATATGCAAAGTAGGCCAGTAGGCTAGAGATGGAGGGAAGAAGCGGAGTTCAAGTCTGAAGGCAGTCTCCTGGCAAAACTCACTCTTCCTCTGGGGAGGTCAGTCTTTTTCTATTAATACAGTCAACTGATTGGATAAGGCCCACTCACATTACAGAGAATAATCTGTTTTAGTCAAAATCTACTGATTTAAATGCTAAGCTCATCTAAAAAAAAAAAAAAAAAACTTCATAAAAACATCTAGAATAACGTTTGACCAAATATCTGCATATTGTGGCATAGCCAAACTGACACATAAAATTTAACCATCATGGGCACGATATGATAACAAGAGTGCTAGACTCTTATTCTGGAATTCTGAGTTCCGCTTCAACTATCTCTGTTATTCTCAGCAAGGGACTTTGCCTCTCTAAACCTCAATACCTTTATTGTAAAATGTGAGGAGATACTGAAATTTAGTATGCAGAATAAGAAAATAAGGGTTGTGGGGGGCCAATCTGACCTACCTCATCTTTTCCCCCCTTAAACTGTACATCACATGCCAGTGAGTGCCCTGTGGCTAATACAGAGAAATCAGAGACAGTATTGATTTAAAATACCCAGTATTTGCTGTGATCTACATGGCTGTGGGATATATTGAAAGGAATCTACTAATACTTTCAGGTAACCTAAATTCTGAATAATAGTTTGTGTTTGTATATGTATGTATGTGGGCATTTATATATTTTTGCCTTTTACATAGACAACGCACAATGGAAAAATATAAGAAATATATAGATTATTTCACATTGTACTCTGTCAATGACACCCTCAAAACTTGTGCAACAGAGTGTTACTGCATCTTTGAAAATCCTTCCCTCTTCACTTAACCTCAAAGAAAAAGAAATTATAAGTATGTCTTCATTTTGTCTCTCTCTTGCATATCATGCATCTCCAACTATAGAAGCTTCATCTAAATGTCTGTGAGTGTCTCCCCTAAAAACCATGTTCCTAAATTGCTTCTCTACCTCATCAAAACCTAATGAACCTATTAATGGTTCATTCTTGCAAGTTCTTGCTACCAAGGATGTAAACAGGCAATCTTGTTATCAAGATTCAATTATTTCTAAGTGAAAACCACCATGTACCAACCACTATGCTGGATTACTTCAGTTGTTAATGGGTATAAATGCTCATCAGTCAACCTCATCAGGGCTCTTAACACTCCCTTGAAATAATTTTCCTTACACCTAGTCAGACCCTTGTTGTAGTCTCTAAAATGGTTACTTCTCACATTACTCACTTTTGTTCATCTGGATACCTCATGCCTACTCACCTATTTGAAGTTAATAACCTGAATTTATACTCTACTGAGAAGACAGAGACCATCAGGAACTAACCTCTTAAACTTCCCATTACAAACTTCTACTGATCTACAGTAGCATCCCAATTATTTTTTTAAAGATTTGTTTATTTATTTGAGAGAGAGAGTGTGTGTGTGTGTGAGGTGGTAAGACAGAGGGAGAGGGGGAGAGAGTCCCAAGTAGACTCTGCACTGAGCATGGAGCCACACGTGGGGCTGGATCCCACGACCCCAAGATCATGACCTGAGACGAAACCAAGAGTCTGAAGCCAACTGACTGCACCGCCCAGGCATCCCAATCCCACATTATTTTCATCTCATTTTAGGCAGAGAGGTGTATTTCTTGTTTTTCAAAGCCAACCCCTGCCCCCATTCTTTCCACCTCCTCTGGGAACTTGGCCCATCACCATTCCCTTCTGTTTCTCATATTTTTTTTTTAGTATCTTTAATCTCTTCCTCAAAATACAACCATACTTAAGCAACTCTTATCCTTAAAAACAAAAGGTGGGGGCTGAGAGGGATGGGGTGGCTGGGTGACAGACACTGGGGAGGGTATGTGCTATGGTGAGCGCTGTGAATTGTGTAAGACTATTGAATCATAGACCTGTACCTCTGAAACAAATAATACATTATATATTAAAAAAAAAAAAAGGAAGAAGATAGCAGGAGGGGAAGAATGAAGGGAGGGAAATTGGAGGGGGAGACGAACCATGAGAGACTATGGACTCTGAAAAACAAACAGGGTTCTAGAGGGGAGGGGGGTGGGGGGATGGGTTGACCTGGTGATGGGTATTAAGGAGGGCACGTTCTGCATCGAGCACTGCGTGTTATACGCAAACAATGAATCATGGAATGCTACATCAAAAACTAATGATGTAATGTATGGTGATTAACATAATAATAAAATAAATAAATATGTAATGTAAGTAAAAAAAAAACAAAAGGAAAATAGTTTCATCTAAGATGTAACTCCAAAAGCTTCCACTTGCAGCCAAAATAGTTAAGACTTACCCTTCCACCTGAAACAACCACAAAACAAACAAAAAATAAGAAACAGAAGTTCTCAAAACATTGGTATGAGGTAGTGAAGGTCAGCGGACCCTAAGAGATGGTAAACAAATAAAGCAAGCCCTAAAATTGTGGTGGTTGCCCTAGCTACCACCATGACAGAGGACTGGAGGCTGAGGAGCAGAAAGGGAGAACCCAGGCAGAGTCCCTGAATGAAGACAGAGCTGGGACTGCAGAGAACAAGGCAGCTAGAATTCACAGAACAGAGTACCAGGAAGAAGGGCGCCTGGGTGGCTCAGTCAGTTAAGCGTCTGCCTTCGGCTCAGGTCATGATCCCAGGGTCCTGGGATCGGGTCCCACATCGATCTCCCTGCTCAGAGGGGAGTCTACTTCTCCCTCTACCCTTCCCCCCTGCTCATGATCGCTCTCTCTCTCTCAAGTAAATAAGTAAAATCTTAAAAAAAAAAAAGAGAGAGAGAAAGAAGGGGCCACCCAGGGAGAGAACGTAGAGACTTGCAGAGGGTCCCCCTGGAAGAGTCAGCTGATCGGCAAGAGCGTATGAGGAAACAACCAGAGGCTGAAGGAAGAACCACCAAAAAAGATTAAAGGGAGCAGTGCCAGGTCCTCACACAGGGCCAGGAACAAGACCTGCTCCAGCTAGACAGGAAAATCTCAGAGTTCACAGGGCATTGGGTTGAGTGCTCATAAGACTCCTGCCCCAGTAGGGAGAATGATTAGCCCTAGAATGAACACTGCTCTGATTCCTCTACCAGTCTCAAAAGGAAGACCAAAAAGGAGTACACCATTTCCAAGTAACTTAACTGAATCCCAGAACAAAGACAGACAGTATTTAATAGGAATACAAAGATATCCAGCACCCAACAGGCAAAATTTACCATGTCTGGCATCCAAACCAAAGTTACCAGGCATGTGAAGAAGCAGAAAAATGTGACCCATAATTAAGAAACAAAAACAGGTGAAAACGAGCCAGTCACAGAGCCAACATGCTGGCTGCGCCTGCTTCCCCTTGCCTCCTTAGAGGCTGCATCCACCAAGATGGAGACCTGCTCCAGCATCCAAATTTAAGTAGAGACCCAGGATAGTCATCCTCCTCACATGGGACGGTTATGTTCTTCTTAATCTGCAGAGGTACTCAACTCTGGGATACTCCTGCCTGGAGGAGACTCTGAAGAACTGCCGGGAGCTTCAACCCTACTCAACATTCAGTCTCTGTTCCAGTCCTGGCCCACACAGATATTTGTCTTGCTTGTGAACATGGCTACGTCTTTCTAGTCTTCTATTTTTGCATCTTACCTCTCATGACCACATGTTTGGAGCACAAAGGAAACTTCAAAATGTGATCTTACCAAACCATCTCAACTGGAAGTCCTCACCCATTCTGTCCTGAAACGCCTCCCCTGCTTTCAGTGATGCTACTCTCTTTTGGTTTTCCTCTCACCTCTCCGATTACTGTCTTTCGTTCTCGGAATCCTCCTTCTCTGCTCACCCATTAAACTTTAAAGGGCTCCATTCTCTCCTTAGTCTACAATAAAAAGTTTAATCTGAGGTTTTGAAGGTCTGTGATCCCCTGAAAGTTTATAAAAATTCTCATTTTTTTTTTTCAATCAGGAATAAAAGTTACAAATGGTATTTAAAGCTAGATGTCATTTTTATAAGAAGAAATCCTGTTGCTGGGATGTTTATAACAAATGCAATTCTTCAGTTATTTAGAATTAGCTCTGGGGTTGTGGCAAGTATAGTATACGAAAAGTAGACAGATACATAAGCTACATTTGAAAACAGGAAATATTCCTTAGAAGTTCACTCAGTTAATGAGAAATGTAATTGGGTCTCTGTAAGTGTTGATAGCAGGGTAGAGTACATAGGAATAAACTGAGTTGGTTAAATGAAAGGCAAATTATGGGTTGAGTGTGCACCTCCCATTAATTATGGGTGAAAGTTGAACTGTGTTCATGTGTTTGTGAAGGTTTTCAACCATCACATATATATATATTTTTTAAAGATTTTATTTATTTATTTGAGACAGAGAGAATGAGAGAGAGAGAGCACGTGAGAGGGGGGAGGGTCAGAGGCAGAAGCAGGCTCCCTGCTGAGCAGGGAGCCCGATGCGGGACTCGATGCGGGACTCGATCCAGGGACTCCAGGATCATGACCTGAGCCGAAGGCAGTCGCTTAACCAACTGAGCCACCCAGGCGTCCTCAACCATCACATATTTAAGTAGTGCCCTTCAGAAGCTGCTCAACACTGGGGATGCCCAGATGAACAAGACAGTCTCTGCCTCCACTGAGTTTACAGTTTGGTCTTTCATTCTCTTTTTAATTCTCTCTTCCCTAAAGGAAGTTGCCTGAATGTGGCAGTCTAAGAAGGAATGGGGGCAGGGTGATGAAACAAGGCAGGAGGGTACCTTACATTGTTCTGTTTCCAACATCTTCAGGGAGCTCTGCTTGAGAATCAAACCTAAAGAAGAATGTAGCAGGGTGGGTTTTTCCCCAGCAAGCTAATTGGCTCATTATCCTTGCTAATTGGACAGAGCAGCACAAATAAGCCAAGGGGGGTAAAAATCAAGAAAAAGTGGTCCCATTTCCTAAAACCTTCCTGTTTTCTGATCATTTATGAGAGCTCATTTTAGAATTGGAAGTCAGAGGCGCTTGGGGCTTAGGGAAACAAAGTTTGTATGTAAATAAGCCAGGTCCCTCTTTTACAGAAGAATTGATTAAGGGACTGGTTGACAAAACGTACAGAATCCCTGCTCTCTGACACCACAAAGTATCTATTACATGAGAACTTCCTTCTGGCGCCAGGGGGCATTTAGTTTTCACTTGGGTGTTCTATAGGGGATGAGGCACTGGGGTGGGGGCGGGAGTGGAAGGTGGGAGGGTTACGAAAATGAAAGCAACTCTGAGTAGGGGGATACTCTATTGGGAGAGGGGCTATGAAAAAAAAAATGGGACGCTAGGAGAGAGGATGGGGACGATATATGTGCTGCCAAAGAGAGAACGAAGATGGGGAAAATAACATTATAACTAACCTTGAACAATGGTCTACAGTTTCCAGGGGTCCCTGAACACTGGGCAGTCTCTGGGAAGTGGGCTATACATAGAGAAACAACGCGGAGAAGGTGAGCAAGCAAGCAGCCCAAGGCCACTCAGCTGATGGATGCAGAAATCTAATGTCCACGGCAAAGGGGGGCTCTTTCTAGTACAAGCCACATGGCAGGATGTTATTCTCCCCTCGGCTAACTCCACAATTAACAAGGCTTGGGACCACATACTGGAGACCAGAGCTGTGTGCTACATTTCAAGTGATGTTCTGGTAATGGAATATTTTCACACTTCCAAAGTACTGCCGATAAACACAAAAAGAAAAATCTGGCACACAAGTTTCTTAGCTTCTGCCCAAAAGTGAAAGGCCGTCTCAAGGTTTAGTTTTTTTTTTTTTTTTAAATAAGATTACTCTCAGACTAGTTCATCCCTCAGCATGCTCCAAATCAGTGAGACCCAGGGACTCTGCAAACAGAACTCATTCTTTGGAGGACTTCACCACAGGGTTTTTTCTCCGAGGCTGGTGTGGCTTTACTCTGCTAATGGGGCAAAGTCATTAGCAGGAGATACACAGCGTTCCGTTGGCGGAGGAGTTTACCCTTTGGTGTCGGCTACCTAGAATCCAGATACTGCTTTCAAAAAAAAAAATCTTTTCCCAAAGGCACGTGCATTTTTATCTGTCAAAACAATCAATGAGGATTATTTTTCTTCCCTCCCGAATGGCAGAGAAAATCGGGTCTCTGAATCTTATCACCTTCCTCCTCCCCTTTTTCATTCTTAACCCCGACTTTTCTACCATGAGCATCCGCAAACCTGAGGTGTCCAGGCAGTGGCCTCTCTACACGCTAAGGCCTCTTGGGGTTCCAAGGAGGCAAAACTCTTGCCGCAACTTTTGGATAAATAAACCAGCAGCGGAGGACTGATCGTGACGAGGCTAACAGAGAACTTCTGCCGCCCATTCCGAATGTTCCCACTGGCGCCTGACCACGTAGCTGGCGGCGTCCAAGTGCCAGGCGCTCCTTTCCTTCCCGGGTTGGGAGTGTGGGGACATCCCGGACGACCGGGGACAGAGGCTGCAGAGGACCCGCAGCCGGGCCCGTGGCTTCGTATAGTCGAAGAAAGAAAAGCCAGGGCCTGCCGTGAGTGAGGGTGACCTGACCTGACCTGCCTCCAATTGACCGGCCTCCCCCCACGTGACCTGCATGCCACGTGACCTGCGGACCACGTGACTCGCGCACCAAATTCTGACCTCTTTCAGCTCCCTGGTCTAGGCGTCCTGCTCCTTAAGTACTGCTGCTCAGAAAGGCTAATGAACTAGGCCATGGAGCTCGGGGTGATGTCTCCAGGGTGTCCATTCCGCCTGAGGAATCAAGCCCAACCCTTCTCCAGGGCTAAGGCTTCTGTTACAAAGTGGGGCAGAAATCCCAACCAGAAGTTTCTCAGCGTGTTCTAGGGCTGACTGGATGAGATGAGGTTGAGTACACGCGGTGAGGTGCCGGGAAGATGAGAGGGATGGGGGCGCATAACTAACATCACGTGTGCTCCCCGCATTACCATGTTTTTTTCCCATGTGTTTTCTGAGTGGGCAGGAGTTGGTCTCACCAACACCTGCCATGGTGAACAGAAGACGCTCAATGTATAGTTACATAGTTAATCCTTGACATTTTCCAAAAGAAAATAATGTGAGCTACATATGTAATCCTAAATTTTTAGGAGCTGCATTATAAAAATAAAAAGTGTTTGAAACTAATTTTAATAACATTTCTTTTAACCCAGTATATCCAAAATGTTATCATCGTTTGACATAATTTTTAAAACATACGAATGAGATATTTTACATTCTCTTATTCATGTTGTCTCCAGTATCTGGTGCATATTAAACACTACTGTAGATGACTAGCCACACTTCAAGTTATTGATAGCCTTATGTGGCTAGTGGCTTCCAGAGTGGCCAGTTGGAGACTCTTTGTTTTTCTAGATCAAATGTATGGGCAATTTCTTCAGCCAACCAGATAGCTCAGAATATCAGGAGATTTTAGGAAGATACCACCCAGAAAGTCACGTGGGGAGGGCTCTATCCATTCAAATGCATTCCCACAACAATCATTTCTTAAGCATTTACTTAGTAATGTTTTGGCTTGGTGTTCACAGAAGGTGGTTGCAACCCCTGCTCTCCCTAAACCCTAAACCCACCTGACCTGCCCAGCTTCAGACTTCCTCACCTAGCATTTACCAAAGAGTCTGAAGGGGCAGTAGCCATAAATGGTCTATTTTCTATGGTCTGTAATTATTAACCCACCTCATTCTACCTTTTTAGAAAACCTGTTTTATATTTTTAATATTATAAAATATTTCAAATATTTAAATATTGCATTTAAAAATATTTTAATATATTAAGTGCCTTTTCTGTGTTACATCTGAGTGTGCTTTCACATACACTGCAATCTCATTTAATCCTTTCAATAACTCTGATTTTGGAATTTTATACCAGTTTTCAAATAGGGAAAGTGAGGATTGGAGAAGTGCTATGACTTTATGGTAAGAGAACTTGGAGAAAGAAAAGGTTTCTAATGCAGGCTGATCCATTTTCCCTCAGTGAGGTCTCTTACAAGATCTATGGGAAATGTCAGGTGACGGGATTATGTACTTCAAACCGTAGAAGTTTTCAGTTAAAGCAAAATGAAACATCCTGGTGCCATCTAAAACCCAGAACAAGTCCTGGGGTACAAAACCTGGGTCAACTCCTGATCTGATACTTATTAGATGTGTGATTTTAGGCAAAAAAAAATTCATAGTAATAAAAATAACTAGCATTTATTGATCTTCTTCCATGTATGGGGCTCTGGCCCAGGTAATTACTCATATACATCCTCTTCTTTATGAGACAGATAGCTCATTTTATAGATCAGGAATCTGGGCCTTAGAAAAAGTAAATTGCCAAAGGTCATACAGCCAATAAGCAGGAAGACCAGGATTATAAGACATTATTAAATGTACTAATGTTTATTTTATAATATAACTTTAAGCCAACCCACTCCCTATTGCATACTTAAAAAGCACATCTTAAAGAGCTTCAAGACCATTAATGGATACCATAAACAACTACAAATCTAAAAGCATGGACAGATAGGAACTGTTTTCAATATGCTTTTTTAAAAAAAATACAAAAATAAAGCCTTTATCATTCATTTGCAATGTATGCTAACTTGCCAGAACAATTAAAACAGCCGAGCTCTCAGAAGAGATAATTATGCTTGCACAGTTCAGCTCATGGGGCTGTTGCATGGAGAGAGAAGGAAAAGTAAAAGCATGTTCAAAGTGTAAAGAGGTGACAAATGTCAGATACTGCAAACATGTTTAAAGCAAACTGCAGTTACATATCTAACATAAAATGTATTTGATGATACACTCTAATCTTTATTGGGAGTCTGCAACTTGAAAAAGAAGAGTAAAAGAATAAAAATATCACTAGAAAGAAATGGAGGGAAAGGAAAGATGAAAAAAAGATAAAAGAAAATAGTGAAGAGAGCTGTCTTTCTTGAAAGAGAACAGAGGGAGGGAAGAAGGAAGAGAGATACTGAGGAAGGAAAAAATGGAAAGAAGGAAAAATAGAGCATTAAAAAAAGAACATAAAAGAAAAAGGGAAGGAAAAAGCTATGAAAAAAAAATAAGCATGAGCTGTTGCGGTCAGTCAGTTCCTTCAAGAAAAAGAAACTGGCCATGACCCACTTAGTGTTGAGGCTGGGTACAGTTTTTTTGTGACTGTTTAGAGAAAATCTAGCACTTTCCCCACCATTAATCTTTTCTAAAGAACGACTTTGTTCTGCACCTGTATAAACAATCCGGATTTTTAAAACCTGTATGCCTGCCTCTAATGTGTGAGACTATGTATTTATACTGATAGATTCAAGTCATCAATAGGTGATGCAGAAAGCTAGCCTGAAATCTCCTTTTTACATCTTTCTGCTCCCCCTTCTCACTTTTTTCTCCTCCTTCGCCAGCCTGGTACACCTAAAGTCAAGTTCGAGTTCAAGCACTCCTATAAAGAACTCTACATTCTGCCCAATACTCCCTGCATTTTCCCAACCCAGAGAGAACTGAAAGTGAGCAATATTTTTACTCAACTGATCCCAAAAGGAGCCCCTCCCCCATCCCTCAACAAAAGGACAAAATATACAGGGAGAAAACCTCTGCAAATGAGGGTGACCAGGAGGGGTTGTGTGAAACATCCCCCAGGAGGGCGGCCTGGCCTGGGAGACGAAGGTGGAACGCTGCCTGAGTGATGAAGTCAGCCCGGGCCAGCCACCTGTTGTGGCACTTCAGGCACGAAGCCGGGAGTATTTGTTCTGCTGAGGAGCTGGTGGAAGGAAGCCGGCCCAGGGGCTTCTGCCCACTCTGTCCTGGGCTGACTGCAGATTTGTTTCCTTGCACTTTTGCTCGGTTTGGGAACCTATGCACTTTTAGGGAAAGGACGAGTAAACACTTAAGTCGGGCGTGAAGATTCAGTTTCCTCATTGTAAAACGGAAGGATCACACCCCAACCTCATGGTGATTGATTATTTTGTTGTTTTCTTTTAATTCCTCAGTGGGCAGTCATATGGTGCCTAGCCCAGTGACTGGCACATAACAGGCGCTCAGTAGCTGGCCATTGGTGTCTGCCTCCAAAGTGAAGTACCCATCCCCAGACCACATAATTGCAAAGATCCTCTGAGTTAGAAAATGAGACTGCAGTTTGGTTTTGTTTCCTTTGCGAGGGGGGGGTCACAGAGGGTTTGTATTTGGTTGGCATAGGACACCGTAATTCTGGATGCTGTTTTGTCGGTTTTATTTTGGAAGACTGTGCTGAGTTAGCATTCTGCATCCAGGAGTGTGCTCTTCAATACACAATCTAAAACAGTAATCCATTCCCTAGACTATAACTCAAAGAATTGGGGCAAGATCCTCTATCTAATGCATTGTGGTATTAAAAACAAAATCGAGCACGAAATTCTCAAGACAGTGGTAAATAGCAAATATAACAGCTTGTGGTGTGTGGCGCGGGAGGCGTGTAGCGACTGGAATATCGAGGGGCCAGGGATGCTAAACACGGATTTCCACTCCATTTTCTACTTACCAGCCTGGTGATTTGGGATCCTTAAGTATCTATCCCTGCGGCTTAGCTTGAAGTTCTGCAAAGTGGAGATAACATTTAAGTCACAGATGTTGCTTGAAAATGGAACGAACCAAGGTAGTAAAAGTGTTTTGTAAATCATAAAGCCATGTTATAGGAAAAGGAGGAAGAGGAAAATAGGAGGTTAGTTAACTGTTACGGATTGCTCGGAGTTGTTTGCTTGTTTTGCTTTCACGCTTTTATGGGGCAAGCCTTGGGTAGGCAGTCATACATTATGCGTTATGAACTTGGGAAATAGAGTTCCGCTGAAAAGACTGAGAGAGAAGCAGAGGTCGCGATCCTGGGGTTTCTAAGTGTCTGGCAATCTTCGCCCTCGCTAAGACTAGTTGGGGGTGGAAGTAGGGTGGGTACAAGGTCTCCTCCTTCACTCTCTCGAGCACACTTCTCTCTCACTGACGATCTGAGGGTCCGACGGACCTGCGGCCCCAAATCTCAGTGGGCAGAGACTTCCCCTTCCCCGCCCCCACCAACAGATCCTGAGTGCAGAAAAACGGTTCCCACCCCTTCCACGCCCCCGCCCCACCTCTTGCCCCCCTTTCCAACCCCCTCTTCTTTGCCCGGGTGGTTTGTTCCGAGGAGTACAAATAAATAGTGCTGTCAAAAGGCGCAGCTCGCGGTAGTGCGCGCGGAGCCTGGGCGGGGGAGCCCACTTCTCGGCCGCGCTCTCCCGGGTCGGCGGCAGGGCTCGCTCCCGCGGCCCCGCGCTTCCTGCCCAGGTCTCGAGTCTTCCTCGGAGTTCTGCCCGGCCCCCGCCTCCGCCAGAGGGAGCGGAAGGCCGAGACCGCTAGGCTGGCCTGCGGGAGGAAGGCGGGCGCGCGTGGGCGTGGGGGACGTAGTGATGTCCACCGGCTCGGTGAGCGACCCCGAGGAGATGGAGCTGCGGGGGCTGCAGCGGGGGTACTCTGTCCCTGCTTCTAAGAGGCCGCCCCTCCGCGGCGCCGAGGGCAGCTACATCTCGCCTAGTGACAACTCATCGGCCGACGAGGAAGACCCCGATGGCGAGGAAGAGCGGTGTGCGCTGGGCTCGGCCGGCGGCGCCGAAGGCTGCAAGAGGAAGCGGCCGCGAGTGGCTGGGGGCGGCGGCGGCAAGAAGCCCCTCCCGCCCAAGGGCTCGGCCGCCGACTGCAAGCAGTCGCAGCGCAATGCCGCCAACGCCCGCGAGCGCGCCCGGATGCGCGTGCTGAGCAAAGCCTTCTCCAGGCTCAAGACCAGCCTGCCTTGGGTGCCCCCCGACACTAAGCTTTCGAAGCTGGATACGCTCCGGCTGGCTTCCAGTTACATCGCGCACCTGCGGCAGCTGCTACAGGAGGACCGCTACGAGAACGGCTACGTCCACCCGGTGAACTTGGTAGGGGCACCGCACGGGGGGGCCGGGGCTAGCGGCTGGGAAATGCTCAGAGAGCTCCCGAGCACCAGGCAGAGTCAGCCCGCGGGGAAGAACCTGAAAGGGGGGTTCTGGAATGGGTGGTGAGGAGTCCAGTTTAATTTCTCCCAACCAGGGGAGGGGCCAAGCCACATTCTTGGAGAAGAACCTTCCACCCTTCGGTGTTTCTTCATTCTGATCATTGTACCTGGTACTTTGCCCCGTGGCAGCTCTTTGGCTAACATCCTACGTCCGGGGTGAATCTGGGTTCCATCTGCATCCACTGCCCGGTTGCAGATTGAATGGCAAAATCTCTCTTGCCCAAATTTTCCAACTAAGAGTCTGACCTGTTCGATTTAACAAGCCCTACTTTCTGAAAGGAAAGAGGGAAGGCCGAGCTCTATTTAAAAGCCTTTGGATTTTTAAAAAAGTTCTTGCAGAATATGAGAGGTTTCCCCAAAAGGGATTTGTCTGGAAAGTCCCTCTCCGACCTGCCAACTTTCCCGGCTTGAGAAAGAACCTATTCCAGTTCCTACTCAGAGTGGAGGGCTGAGTGTCTGTGTGTGCGTGTGTGTGCGCGTGTTGGGGGAAGGGAAAACAGACAAAATCCCAAACTTAAGCAAGTTTCACCGAATCATCCTGAGGGCAAAGACCACGAGGAAGCATGGACAGACGTCTCATGTCTCACGCAATCAAATCCAGTAAAATTAAAAACCTAATTTAGAGAGAAGACACCCAAATTCCCAGAACACTGATAAAATCTGAGCTACTAAAAGCCAGGGATATTCCAGGGATATTCACTTAGGAGAACGGTTTCTGTTTGAGACAGTACTTTCTCCTCCAGTATCTGACGCTCTTTTTGATTTTACAGACATGGCCATTCGTGGTCTCAGGACGACCCGACTCGGACACCAAAGAAGTTTCCGCAGCCAACAGATTATGTGGGACCACCGCTTAGATCGAACTCACTTGCTGGGATTATTGTTGAAGCGCCTGTGTTTGGGGGCCACGGAGAGAAAGGAGCGTGAGAACCCCCAGAGAATGGAGGGAAGTTCCATCGGATTCTCCTAAATTCTCCTAGGCAGCCTCCCACCCGAACTGTGAACACGACACGTGGCGGGTGTTGGGGACAGAGCCCGAAGGGTTGGCCGCCTGGCTGTCATCGCAGGACGCCTAGGGCTGCCGGCTGCTGCGGATCCCAGCGACGACGATTTGCTTCTCCAAAAAGAGTTTCCTTCTGTCTCTGCAGCGCGGAACCAGATTCAACCTCGGACTTTAGCAGTGTAGACTAACCCAGCGCCAAACCGCCTAGGAGTTAGTTTCCCGACTGAGTCAGATCTCTGTATATGATGGCACGGCTCTGCACCGCACAGGCATGTTACGGTTAGGCAATGGTTAGAACGTGCTCTGGATGATTGGCTTTAAAGACAGCAGTCTTCACGCGAGACCAACATCGGGGCATGTTTTTAAGTTGCAAAGAGAGCAGAGTGGCATACCTGGGCCAGGTTTGTACCCCACAGGGCAGCAGCCTCCTAAAGGAAGGGGCATGTCCTCTCGGCACAGAGAGAGATGGAGGCACGCTTTCCCAGACCACCGGGCCCGGGGTTTGCCCGGAGCGCTCCGGGCGGTTCTGTCTCGTGGCCGCAGTCAAGCCCTTCACTCCTCCCAGGCTCCCGCCTCTTCCGAGCCGGGCTTCTGTCTACCCTCCTACCCACCTCCCGGTCTAGACAAGAGCCTCCCACCCCCGCACCCCCCACCCAACCAGGCTCGGGTCTTCTTCGGGCCTCCCTCTACTCCTTCCTCCCACACCTCCTTGCAACACCCCCTCCTCCGGCTCCTGGCCATCCCCAGCTGGCCTCGGCATCCAAGCTCGGGTCGCCTGCTCCTCCAGTACAGCCTCCCGGTGCCCACGTTCTTCCTTGCTGGAGGAGTGAGCTGGGTGGTCCGCTAAGGCGGCTGGGTACCTAGGGACCCCGCTCAGGGGAAATGCGCCGCTGTCTCTAGGCTGCACTACCACAGTAACTAGCAAATGTAAATAAATTTATTTTTGTATGAATAATAAAACGCATTGTGAAACCTGAGTGGCCCTGGGCGCTGTCAGAATGTGGTCTTTGTTGCCCTTTACCTAGTTTGGTAGGGAAGTTCTTTTAAAGGTGCCTTCTTGGCCCCGGACTGGGATTGATTCTTTCTCGGCAGAATGCAGCTGATCCCATTTGGATCATGGCACTTAAAAGTGTAACTCTCATTACTTTCTATTATTCTGATTCTTCTGGAGGCCAGGGTTACTGGAAGGCAAGAACCCGAGGCTTAGGGGCTCCTGGGTGGCTCAGTCCTTAAGCGTCCGCTCAGGTCATGATCCTAGGGTCCTGGAATCGAGCCCTGCATCGGGCTCTCTGCTCAGCGGGAAGCCTGCTTCTCCCTCTCACACTCCCCCTGCTTGTGTTCCCTCTCTCGCTGTGTGTCTCTCTGTCAAATAAATAAATAAAATCTAAAAAAAAAAAAAAAGAACCCGAGGCTTAGTGCGCCTGAAGAGTGTATTGGGGCTAGGGCCAGGTTGAAAGGTGTACGCTCTACAAAGTAATATAGGTGCACATCTTATTTTACACACACACACACACACACACACACACACACGATGCTTTCTCTGGCTTAAAGCACACTCCAGTCCTTAACAATTGTAAGTCATTCAGGAACCCCTACAGCCCACACACGGGAGTGGGGGTGGGTCTCAGGTCCAATTGGCAGAATAAAATCATAATACAAGGCACCAAGTTGTGTTTCAGTTGAGCTTTTCTTTTTTTCAAATAATGTTTATATAGCGTTTTTACTGTACACCATCTCATTTTCCTTGTTATTTTTTTTCCATTTTCACTAAAATTTTCTCTGGAAGTATTAACCTGGGCAACCATTATATGGTTTTTTAAATGCCCGTCTTTTTTAAAAGCTGCATTCTCTTTGTAGAACATTTAGAAAATTAGGAAAAGTGTGAAAGATCAAACTACCTAAACAACTGCCCAATTTGGGGTGTGTTCATTATTTTATAAAATCGAAAGGCAGTTTTCTTGACCAGAAAGAGAAAATACAGCTGGAGTTTAGGAGGTGAGAGGGAGGTGTGTGTGTGTGTGGGGGGGGAGGGAGCATAATTTCCTGTTTTGAACTAAACTAAACCAAAACTCTGGAGAACTGCTTCCTGAGACCATTTTCTTGGGCTTTCTTCATAGGAGGAGGGATCTGGCCCTCAGGATGGAATCTTCAGCAGCAGAAGTGGGCTCAGGGATATGCTAGTTGGTTTCTGTGGCATCAGGGGCTCCCTGGTAAAAGTAAACTCAGGAGTAACTAGTGACAGGAAACCCTAGTGTGGTGGTTTAAAGCACTTAGGCCCCTTGGTAAGTTCTGGGTGGCGGCTTTTTGGGGGTGGGGAAGTTTCCTGGAGGCCAGCTCTCAATGTCTTTTCCAAAGCTTCCATCAAATGCGACCCTTTTCAAGGGAAGGACACAGTGTGGTATGTTGTTAAGGTGAACCTGAATGTCTACAGAACCCCACCTGAAATTCAAGCTCTTCCACCCACAGACTAGTGGCCACGTGCAACCTCTTTCAGCCACAGTTTCAGTATCTACAAAATGGGAATAATAATAGTGCCTCCCGGGGGAAAACTGTCATCAGGAATAAATGTGATAATATTTAAGAGACCCTTCTCGTAGGCAGTAAGTAGCATCCTAAATGTTGATTCCTAAAAAAAGTGGGGAGGCATGCTTTGACAAGGGGGGCACTTTATAAACAGGTGAGGCATTTCAGGAATCCAGTCTTTAAGATTTTGGGCCCAGCTTTAAAATGCCTGGGTTACAACTGTAAAACACAAGTGTCCCACAAAAGCAGACCAGAAAAAGGTGGGGGGGGAAGGCTATATTTGTAGTAAGTACAGATAAGAAGAACCATTTGAAGAAACAAGAAAATATTTGGGCAAATTTTCATAAATAAAAATATATAAATACTTCTTTCTATAAATATATCCTTTTAGGGCACTTCAGGGGTAAGCTTTCCTGCCCCTACTCTGTCCCCACTCCCCACACTGCAGTGATCCTCTTCACTGATTTACAAGTGCAGAGCGTTGTATCCTGCAAACTCATTTTTACTGCCACTTTATAATCCTATAATTTATAGAGAAAAAAAACATTCTTAAGAATTATTTTCACTCCCCAGTTTCTGTAAAAAGTCCAATGCCAAGAATTATGTGATTAAAAAAGAAGAAGAAAGAAAGAAATCAATTTCTAGTAAGTCTCAGTGAATCCGGGTAAATTGCTCAAGCTTCTGGACAAAGGTAGCTGTTGGGAGAGGGTGAAAGAACCCTGAACCAAACTTTTCTTGATTTACCATGACCATTGTGCACACTGAGTGGTAGAAAGGCATCCCATTCCTTAATTTCTTTTCCCTTCATTTTCCTGTAGGAATTTGGGTTGAAGAAATAGGAGCTGGGGTTGGGAACAGAGGAGGTTAAGAAAAAAAGAACAAAGTTTCTCTTTTGAGTTATTTCAATTTGATTATACTGCTGTATAAGAGAAGTTGAGCAGAAAAAAGTCTAAGAAATACAATGCAAAAGGTCTTGAATAGCAAATAAAAATGAGTAAATTGAAAAATACTCTTCAGGGGGCTTTTTGAGAGACCAAAGCATTATTATTAGTGATACTGACTCAATCAAAGAGAACAAAAAATCCCCTTTCACAGGCTCTTCCTAAGATGAATATTTTAAAAGAAATGCTTTCGGCACTGTAATCTTGAAACACTTAGGCGTTTCTCTTGGTTGTGGATGATGAATTGATTTTGTGCATATTCTTTTGCACTGGGCTTCAAGTTACAACTTCGCTTGAGTCCGATGGCTCCTTCAACAATTAGTGACATTGACCATCACAATTTACAAAGGAGATTTTTTTTATAGGTACAGTTTTTCCGTCGGTGATAAATGCTTCATAAGTTAAAAAAAAAAAACAAAACAAAACACTCCCCTCCATAAAAAGAACTGAGTGATACACATCCTATTTTAATAGGCGATAGGTAAATAGCTTGGCTACTAATTTTGAAAAAAAATATTAAAGCAATAACTGAGAAAGTCATTTTAGCAATGTTTGGAAGAACAAAAACAGATAAATTAATAATTGACTTCTCACGGCCAAGCATCTGACTTCTGGGAAAAGTCACTAGAAAGTACGGACTGGGACTCCCTTTATAATTGAGAACCTGGCTACTTTCTTTTCATTGGGCACTTACCCACTGAGGGCGCCCTTGCTTACATTTTTGCGCTCACCACCCACCATTCATCTCCTTTTCTATTCTATTCTGCCCTGTGTATTATTTTTCTTCTCTCTCCCACAACAGTGATAGGTGAATCTATGATGCTGAAAAGGTCTAGAAAGTCTCCAGAACCTGAAATCCACCCGTACGTGTAAACACTAGCACTAAGGTAGGAATTATGGCAAATGATCTCCGCCCTTGTTAGTTCTATTATCACCAAGATAGGTTATGGACCAACTTTGGGATCCTTCATTGCTTGTGGTAAAGAGGATCATGGAGCAGTTAAAAGCGGTGGCTTTCTGTTTGGTGAAAATATGGTATCTGTATTGACTATTACTCTTAGCAGTAGAAATGGGGAGGGGTGGGGGGCAAGGAGCAAGAGGCTTTTGTCTTTTACTTTTCCTTGTGTGCTAAAAGAGTTTATATATTATTTTTGGAATTAAAAAAACGTATATTTTTAAAGATTGCAAACCACTGGGTCAGATGTAGCTGGTTGCAGTCTAGTCCCACAATTTTGTAACTCTGCAACCTTGGGCACTTTACCGCTCTTCTATGAGACAAGAATGATATACCTTACCCCAACGAAAACGGATTAAATGAGATAGTTCTATTAGGCACTTGAGAAATGCTCCATAAATGCTAATTTTTAAAAGTTGTATTCCCAATTTTCCTTCTTTCCTGTAACAGTAGTTCAGGTGTCCTTACTCCTCATCTGCAAATTTGTCCCATCATTCCCCTTTGTCACTGTTGTCACCTTGCTTTTTTATGCCACATGTAATTTTCCTAAAAGATCTTTCTTTTTTTGCCACTAAGGAGACATTTTCTTTAGTTTCCTCTTGAAAAATAGAGATCACAACACTCAGCATCAAAAATCATCTATGGGATAAAAAATAAATTCAGGTAGTGCAAGATAGACTAATGGATTTTGATGTAATAGAATACAAAAAGTTCACTGATGGGCGCCTGGGTGGCTCAGTTGGTTAAATGACCTGTGGCTCAGGTCATGATCCTGGAGTCCCGGGATCGAGTCCCGCATCGGGCTCCCGGCTCAGCGGGGAGTCTGCTTCTCCCTCAGACCCTCTCCCTTCTCATGCTCTCTCTCTCTCATTCTTTCTCAAATAAATAAATAAATAAAAATCTTTAAAAAAAATCACTGATATGATTTCAGATTCCGCATTTCAGCCCACCTTTCAGAAACTATACTTGTGGAATCTTGGCATGATATCAACAAATATCCGCATTAACTGAAATGGCCATTAATAGGCTTCTTCTCTTCACAACTCCACATCTGTGTGAGGCTGGATTTTCTTCATATACTTTAACCAAAATAACATATCACAAGAGATTAATGTAGAAGGCAGGAATGAGAATACAGCTATCTTCTATTAAGTCAGACATTAAAGACATTTGCAAACATACAAAACATCACCATTAAAATGTGTTGGAGGACACAGTTATTTTTCATTAGAAATGTGTTTGTTACATTCACATGTAATTAGTTTATTATTGTTTTTTAAATGAATTAAAAAAATGTTTTCTCTCGGTTTTGATTTCGAATCCAGTAAATATCAACAGATATAAACCACTTAAACAAAAGCTTTTCAGGGTCTTTAATAACTTTTAAAAGTGTAAAGCAGCCAGAGACAAGAAAAAAATTGGGAACCACTGGCCTGGGTAATTCCTAAGGTCCTTTTCATTGATAGGATTCCATGTGTTCTTGATCATGTGGCAATCCAGCAGGACAGGAGCAAGTAAATCATGTCAAGCTTGGATATAGGAGCAAACATTTGATCAGAAAGATTTGCTGGAGAGGTTAGGATGGTAGTGACTTAGACGGGGCAGACATTCCCCATGCAATATCACTGGAGTCTAGCCAGGCAAATCAGCAGGGCCAACGCTTGAGCTGGTGTCATATAGACTACTCCCAGGATTTCTAACTGTTTCCTGCTCTTTCTGCCCCATTCTCAACTCTTTTAGGCCCTTGTGTTTTAAGCCTTTGTAGCCTCAGGGCTGTATCTGGCTTTCAACTGAAAGGGAAAATGGTGCCCAAAATTTGTAACTGCAAAATCCCATTTCTTTTGCCCCTATATTCATATTCTCTGAGGGCGAGGTTAGAATCTTAGCTAGAGCCTTAGCTAGATTAGAATCATTGTCCTAATGAAGAAATTTATTTAAGGTAACATGGGAATCATTTCCACTGATCCTCAATAAAGAATCTTTTATTTGTAAGTTTGCCAAGTGGCAGACAAATATACTTATTCGTGATAATACTGATATACGGGCACAGCACTGAAATAACTAAATGCCTTGATGCACAAAATCTGAGTACAAAGGAAAGAAAAACAAACAAACAACAAAAACTCTGGGAATCCTCAAATTCTTTGGAAGCAAACATCTTCAAATGCAAAGAAAGGATCCCATAAAATAAACAGTTCAGCCACATGAGGTCCAAGGGATTCGGATGATCCGTAAGGAAACTGTTCTAAGAGCTAGGGAGTAGGGAGGGAGTATCCTTATGCAAAAATGACAGAAACTTTTCTGGCTGAATTCAATTAAGGAACATCTAAATCACAAAGGGCAGTGCTCTAAGAGGTGGCAGCCAAGGCCTCAGGGGCCTGAGGGGACAAGGTGGCTAAACCACGGATAGGGAGAAAAGGAGAGAGCCGAAAAGGAAAGACCACCCTTATATATAATACATATATGAAACCTGCATGTTGCTAGATGTAGGCCGTATGTTTTACCCTAAATATTTTAGGTGTTTCTTACCCGGCACTGTCCCACTGGCTGTTTCTGTGCACAGAACTCTCTGGAAATCTCTTTTATGTGCTTTCATTATAGGTTTTCCCTCAACTTGTGGTGACGGAATAGGATGAAGCATTCTCTTTCTCCGGTTGAGTCATCCTCAAGCAATACCATTACTTTGGAGACTTGGGCAGGAATGGAGTTGACTCTGTTAGTATAGAGGGACCCAGGCACCAAAGATGGCCCCCAGTGAACCAGGCCTCTATTATCCATGTTTTTGTGTAGTGCTGGTCCTGTGATTTGCTCTAACCAGTGGTAGGTGGCAGAATTGACTGGCAGATCCAGATCTAAGCCTTAAGGACTAGAAGCTTCTGTTTTTCCTTATTTGGGATTCTGAACTTCCATGTAAGAAGTCTAACAATCCTGAAGAGACCACGTGAAAGAAAAGCCCTGAGACGACACACAGGAGAACTGGGGAGCCCAGCTGACAGTGAGGACTGAGGCCCCAGATGGATGATCCCAGTGGAGCCATTATGGCCAGCTGTGGCCATGTCTTAGTGGAGAGTGAAGAGGGTATTGAGAACAGCCCGCAAGGGTGAGCCATCCCCTTTAGCCCTGTCTTAATTCCTGACCCTCAGAATCTTAAGAGATGATAATATTTTTATCATTTTAAGCCACTAAATTTGGGATCGTTTTTTCCCTCAGCAATAGATGACCAAAACATCTTGTCAAGTAAAATTTCACCTCAGATATTTATCCAAGGAACTCGCTGATCATCTGCTATGAGCCAGGACAGTGGTGGATAAAACAAAGTTGCCTTGCCTCAAAGTGCTCTGAAGGAGGACATGGACAAATGCACCAAAAATTGAAATACAGTATGCCAAGCGCCATGAGAGAAGGTGGCGCTCTGGGAGGAGGGGCACAGAACACACATCCTTGGAGAGTTGCAGAAGGCTTCCCTGAGGGCTGACAGGCGAGGTGAGTCCTGGAAGAGCACCGGGCAAACCAAGAGTAGGGCTTACCAAAAAGAACGATAAATACTAGCCTGGTGACTGGGTTAATGTCTAGTATGGTGGTTAGGAGCATGGACTTTTACCACGAGTTTTGGACCAATGGGGGGAAGGGGAAGAGCATGGACTTTTATAAGTGACTTAAATGACTGAGCCTCCATTTGCTCATTTGTAGAATGAGGATATAATAGAATGTACATGATAGGGTTGTGGAGATGAAAGGTGATGGTGGATGTCAATTACTTAGCCCAGTGTCTGGCATGGTAAGTAGTCAACAAATGTTGCTCCATTAGTATCCGCATCCACATCAGCATCGCATTGAGATGATCAGCTTTTTCCCTTGGCATGCTTTGAGACAGTGCTAAGGAACACATCCCTGACGATTTAGAGTCCCTTACTTTTCCTTAAATCTGAGCCTTGAACTGTGATTCTGTCTCCGCTCTCCTCTCAAGTGTTTGGCATGTTCAGAATTTTTAAATCTTCAAGGTACCGACTGAAACGACAAGCCACACATCGAGCTCGTATTGGAGTGTGAGAAGAGATTGTTAAAGTCTATTTGCATGGTCAGGACAGCTGGATAGAAAATGTGTAGATTGATTCTATGGCCACAGTAAGATAGAGGGGTTAAGAGCGACACCGAGGAGATGCCCTGATTCAGATGCGCCTGCAGGATGCACTCATGCTTTTCATTCCCTGTGATCTGTCCCAGAACTTGTGCTCTGGAGGGAAATTTAAGACCCTGTGACCAAAACTGTCCAGGATTAGAATTCATAGACTCTGAGTTTCCCCTTGGCATTCAGCCCACCCAATCTGAAGGACACCAGCAGATAAGAATTTGGCACCATGACAGCTATTTTGTGTAGCTGCTTTCGATGTGCACCGCCAAGTACTTGGGAGCCTGCCGGAGTGACAAGCAGACTGTTCTGAGGATCTGACTTGTTGGGTGGCCCTGGCTAATCACTTGCTGTTCCAACTTTGGTTTCTCACCTAAAATGAGCCACCCAAGCTAGATGAAGCCTTAAGTCCTTTACATTTCTAAAATGCTCCAGTTTCTTAATGGGTCTTCCGACCAGCATCAGTTATGACTCCTGCCGTTGTTGTAAGTTACAAATAGGGAGGCTTAAAGCCAGAGCAGAAGGACAAAGTCAGCCTGCTTTTAAATGTTTTGGATGAGCTCAAATCCCCTAGGTGTCCTTGGACTTATTATACGGCATTGCTATTTCTATGTGATTTTAGTGTTGACCATACACTTCACTACAGACTCTTCATTTCTATTATAAGTCCTCGGTCTCACCAGGGTACAAAAAAGGCCTCTTTAGGACGCTAAAGAAATCAAATAAGCAAAGCCATTGTGGTATTTAAGCTCTTTCCTTCTAAAGGCAGATATTCATTAGCATTAAACACTGATAGAACAAGATTTGTCAGAACTTTTAATAAGCATTCTATGATTGTGTTTGGTTTGACCCAGAATAAAAATTAAGATTGGAAAACATCATATCCAAATAAAAGAATCCCTCAGCATAAATAAATAAATAAATAAATAAATAAATAAATAAATAATAAGATGGCTTTTTTTTTAAACTCTAGAAGCTTGGGTGAGAAATATCAAAATTTGGTCTATTGTTTCCAGAACCTAGCGAATTTTTTCCCCCTTTTAGGTAGGATATTTCCCCATCGCTTTCCTGCAACACTTTTTACCTTTTTCCATGATTTCTCAAAAGGTACTGTTGGTGCTTTAGAATCGCCACCTTTAAGCCTTTTGCATATCTTGAGATGTGATTCATCTGAGCCTAGGTTTTTAGGGGGCTCCCTGGCTGGTGGTGGGCAGGATGGATTGAAGGCGGGAGGACCTGGGCAGGTCAGGCAAGAGAGACGGAGAGCCCAGGTTGAGAGTGGTGGTGGGGATACAAGGGATGCATTCAAGAGACACGTTACTGCTAGTATCAGACTGACTGTGTTATACACTGGACGTGGGTGATGAAAGACAGGAAGAAATTCACGTTGACTACAGGGTTTCTAACTTGGGCCAGACAGTGAACAGCAGACTCATCATGAGTCATCATTTATCACTAAAGTTTAAAAGGGCAAGTTTAAAAGAGTACAGATTTTAGAAATGATGCCATTCATTTAGGAACTCCACTGTCCTTTGGCTTAAGGGGATTCTTATCAAATTTTGTCTTGTTGTAGGGGGTTCAGATTTGAAGGGGGGACACTAATAACTAAAAGCTCAAAGAAAGACGAGGACTATTTGACTCAGAGATGCAAAGCTTGGAAACAATGTCCTTGCCTGGGTCTTGCATGAGTATGCCTTTTTTTTCTGTCGCTGGAGTGTGAATGTCTTCAGAATGGGAATCATGGGTTTTCATTTTTTTTAAATTTTTTTAAAGATTTTATTTATTTATTTGACAGAGAGCACAAGTACGCAGAGAGGCAGGCAGAGGGAGAGGGAGAAGCAGGCTCCCCGCGGAGCAGGGAGCCCGATGCGGGGCTCGATCCCAGGACCGTGGGATCATGACCTGAGCCGAAGGCAGCCGATTCACTGACTGAGCCACCCAGGCGCCCCGGGTTTTCATTTTTTATCTTTATGAAAGCATCACCTCCATATGTCTGGTACAAAGCAAGTACTCAGTAAATATTTAATAAATTATTCTTAACAGAAAATAGCCATTGCTCCTCTTTGGCTTAAATTATCTTTCTGTTGTGAAATGATGGTGATTTGGGCAAGTCCATTCTCTGGAGCCACTTGAGATACATAGTCATCACAGACAACCGGGATGCTGGTATAATTAGTCACTACAGCTTTACAAACTATGTTAATTCCTGCTGCACAGAGAGTGCATCAGCTCTGCACAGAATCTGGTGGTTCTCAGGATCTCTCAGACTGAAAAGAAACTTGAATGAGTACAGTAAAGGACAAAAGCTTTAAAATCAGAAGAGACAAATTAATACTGTAACCATGCTAAGTCTCATGCTATACACTTTACAGATAATATTCTTTGAAATCTCTCATTAGACCATTAGTAGGTCTGTTATTCTTTTAATTTACAGATAGAAACCCAGGCTCAGAAAGCTTTGGTGACTTTCCGAGGGCCACACAGGACCCTAGTTGGTAGAGTCAGAGTTCAAACCTGGTTCTCGAAAAGACAAATATCATATGATTTCACTCATATGTGGAATTTAAGAAACAATGCAGGTGAACATAGGGGAAGGGAAGGAAGAATAAAATAAGATGAAAACAGAGGGAGGCAAACCATAAGAGATTCAACTATAGGAAACAAACTGAGGGTTGCTGGTGGGGAGGTGGATGGGGAAATGAGGTAATTGGGTGATGGGCATTAAGGAGGGCACTTGATGTAATGAGCACCAGGTGTTATATGAAACTGATGAATCACTAAATTCTACTTCTGAAACTAATAATACACTATATGTTAAATTAAATTTAAATAAAAAATTTAAAACACACACACACACACACGCACACACACACCTGGTTCTCTCTAGCTGGTGGAGCCAGGATTTAAACCTGGTTCTCTCCAGCTCAGTCTGAACCCTTAACCAATCCTAATCTAGTGCCTCCCCAAAGACTTCTCCCAGGTGGAAAGGAAGCTGGTGGGAAAATGGTGCTCCCCAGCAAGGATACTTTAGCCTGGGGTGTTAACTTGGGACAGTAGATGAGCCACAGAATTATACCTGGTTCTGAGTGCTTAAAATGGTATGGAAGTGAAGAAAGGAGCCAGGGTCTGTCTGCTTGGCTGGCACTACCAGCCGAAATAACCCAGAGAAAGGCACTTGTCATCTATAAAGAGATCTTTTCTTTTTGGTCTTGCTTTTCTCTTTAGCCCCCAACGAAGATGACTGGACAAAGGCCGAATGTGTATGTGCTGAGCTAAAAAGATAGCTCTATTCTCACCTGGGATTTTTAGCTCACAGGATTACATACCCCTGGAGAGCCCTGCAATGGAGGCAGGAAGTGGCCAAGAGAAAAAAGCTGGAGGGGAAAAATGAGGCGAGGAGGGCCAGAAAAAGCAGTGACTGTGGGCCGTTCTCACCACAAGTGTTCTCCCATGGTTCCCCTACTCTGACTAGAATAGCCTATCAGTTTGAGATGTGTGTAACGGATACTTGTTTAAGCGAGCTGAGAGACAACCTTCCACTAGGAACAGGTATTTCGCTATTTTCCATCTTCACAAGGACAGGGCAAGAGATGGTATATCTGAATTCAGACATAGGAGAATTAAGGTAGACTTAATGAAACTGCCTGATAGTTTTTCTGATGACCTGGGATTAGGGGTTAGGACTTTGTAGAATTAGGGAGGAACCAGTGGTATAGATTTCATAGACTCAGAAAGCCATAACACTTTAGATCCAAAAGGTGTCTCACAAATAATCTACTTTGTGTTCATCCTAGTATGCTAATAAAAATGAAAAAGAAAGATGAATCTAAATGCTTACTGTGATTACCTGTCTATGGGTTGCTAATTACAAATTATAGTCTGCAAACTGCATAACTTCATTGGAAAGGTTTATGATATGAGCATGAGAACAAATTACAATTATAATAATGATAGTCAAAACCAAAATAATCTATTCATTTTACAGATAAGGAAAGTGAAGCTGGATCTTTGGAAATTGGATATGGCTTCTCATCTATCTGGGATTAGAAAAAGACTCTGCTTGAAAGTTTGGCTTTCATCCTTATCATTCAAGGTCATTTCCAATCTGTCTTTTACAGGCTAGCTTGTCTTCCCCTCCCTTTCACCCTTTCTATGACTTCTTCCCTGACCCGCAGAATCAATTCTATTTCATTTATATTCCTACAACACTTTATATATGTCCTCATTTAAAAAAATGTTTTAAAAATAGATGCTCAGGAATACAAAGGTGGTTTTAACAGAAGCAAATCAATCCATGTAATATGCTACATTATAACAATGAAGGAAAAAATCCACACGATCATCTCAGCTGATACAGAAAAAGCCATTGACAAAATCCAACAGCCTCTCATGATAAAAACATTCTGAAAACTAGAAAAAGAAGGGAACTCCCTCAACATCATAAAGGGTATTTGTGAAGAACCCACGGCTAACATCAAACACAGTGGTGAAAGACTGAGCTTTCCCCCTGAGATCAGAAACTAGACAAAGATGACACTTTTACCTCTGCTATTCACCATTGTACTGAAAGTTCCAGCCAAAGAAATTAGATAAGAAAAACAAATAAGAGGCATTAAATTACCATGGAAGACTTAAAACTATCTCCACTTGCAGATGACATGATTCCATATATCCATGAAAGAATCTACAAGAATCCACAAAAAGCTACAAGAGCTAATAAGCAAATTCAGCAAAGTTGCAAAGTACAAGATGAACGCATAAAAGTCAGTTGTGTTTCTATACACCAGCAATGAATAATCTGAAAAGAGAATTAAGAAAACTATTTTTCCATTTTCTACTTACAGTCTCATCCAAAAGTATAAAGCACCCAGGAATAAAGTCAACCAAGAAGGAGAAAGACTGATAAGCTGAAAACTATAAAAACACTGCATAAGGTAATTAAAAAACAACTAAATAAATGAAAAGACATCCCGTGTTCATGAATTAGAAGACAATATTGTTAAGATGTCAGTACAACATAAAGTAATTTACACATTCAATGCAATCTCTATAAAAATTCCAGTGGACTTCTGTGCAGTAATGGAAAAGCCAATCCTTAAATTCACATGAATTTGCAAGGGACCTGGACTGGCCAAACAATCTTCAAAAGAAGAACAAAGTGGGAGGATTTACATTTTCCATTATCAAAACTTACCACAAAGCTACAGCAATCGAAACAGTGTAGTACTGGCATAAGAACATACTTACAGACCCATGGATTAGAATTGAAAATCCAGAAATGAACCTATACATCTCTGGCCAATTGATTTTGACAAGGATACCAAGACCACTCAATGGGGAAGAGTGATATTGGGACAACTGGATACCCACATGCAAAAGAATGAAGTTGGACCCCTACTCCACACCATATACAAAAATTAACTCAAAATGCATGAATGAATTAAGTATAAGAGCAAAAACCATTAAACTTTTAGAAGAAAACATGAGTAAATCTTTATGACATTGGATTTGACAGTGGATATAACATCTAAAGCAAGGGCAACAGAAGAAAAAATAGATATATTTGGCTTCATCAAAATTAAAAACTTTTGTACATCAGATGATATAATTAAGAAAGTGAAAAGATAACCTAAAGAATAGAAGATATTTTTAAGAATGGGCAAAAGACCTGAAAAGATATTTCTACAAAGAAGATATACAAATTGACCAACAAGCATATGAACAGATGCTGAACATCATTAGTTATTAGGGAAATCCAAACCAAAACCACAGTGAGGTACCTCTTCACACCCACCAGGATGGTAATAATAATACTAATAATGATAATGACAATAACAAGTGTTGGTGAGAATGTGAAGAAATTGCAACTCTCCTACACTGCTTGTGGAACTGTGAAATCATTCAGCTTCTGTGGAAAAGTTTTGCAGTTTCTTAAAAAAACAAACCAAAAAACCCCAACAACATAGAATTACCATATGACCCACCAATTCCATTTTAGGATTGCAAACAGGTACTCAAACAAGTTCCTGCACACAAATGTTTATAGCACCACTGGTCACAATAGCCCAAAGGTGGAAACAACCCAAATGCCCTCAGTGGATAAACTAATTGTGGTATATCCATACAGTAGAATATTATTCAACCATAAAAAGGAATGAATGCCACAATGTGGATGAACCTTAAAAACATTCTGCTAAGTGAAAGATACCAGGCACAAAAGACCACATATTGTATGATTCAGTTTATACGAAATATCCAGGAGAGATCAATCTATCAGGACAAAATGTACATTGGTTGGTTGCCAGGGGCTGAGGAGAGGAGAAATGGGAGAAACTGCTTAAAATGGATTTTCCTTTAGAATGATGGAAATGTTTTGGAACTAGGTAGAGATGGTGGTTACAAAACATTGTCAATGTACTAAATGCCACTAAATTATTCACTTTAAAATGGTTCATTTTATGTCATCTGTATTTCACCTCAAAAAAATGATTTAAAACAGAAAGTAATATATGTTACCCAGTATAAGAAAATAAGAGTGATTTGAAACCCACCTTCAAGGGCAGTAAATACATTTGTCAATGGCCGTTTCCACACTATATTATTTGCTTACATAACCACTGTTTCTGCTATTTTGGGAACTCTCTGCAGCTCCAGTTCTTACCACAAGATTCAATCGTAAAAATAATTGATTAGAAGGAGGCCAAACGTCTGAACTCCAGGGAACCAGTCCCAGCCCTGAAAGGACGTGGTTACCGCGCCATCTGGTGGTCGGTATCTGAGTGGCAGAAAGCCCTTAGCCGGTACATATTGACCCCTGAGGTTAATTTCTGCCTTTTCTTTAAGCTCAAGTGCTTTTGGTCACTGGTCATGAATACAAGGATCAGGGTTAACGCCTTTTTGAAGACCTCAAGTTCTAAAATAACAAATACTCTGTCTTATCCTGGGTGCCCTAGGAGAAGCAGAAAGCTTGAGGACTAACACCTTATTAAGAGAAGCAATCCCAGGACAGCAACCCTGGAGGGAAAGGAGGAGTAAGGCTGAGAAGGAGGTAGAGCAAACATTAGGGGGTGCGTATCCACGCTGGCCACAGTTTTAAGACCAGCAGGACGTCCTCAGAAAGGCCGCAGGAGTTACAGGGTTCCCACGTAGTGGTGCCGCCGGTGGGGGTCCTGTGGAGGGCTAGAGGGAATTTCCTGCTTCCTGTAGCATCTCCCTTTCCTCAACGTCTGGCCCCCCACAGAGCGGCGCTGGACGCCACGTGGGAGCTGCCCCGCCCTCTTCCGACGTTCCAGTCCGCCGTGATGACGTCCTCCCCTCTCCAATGCTGTGATTCCCTCCTGGCCTCATGGTACCCGCCATGAAGGCAGCTATGGAGTGCAATACATTTACTTCCTTGGAGATGAAGCATTTTCCTCTGCAGCCTTCAAAAAAAGCAGCTGGTGAAAGAAGTCTTTCTAGAGACATAACCTTGCTAGAAAGAATCCGAAGCTTACCTGTGCAGAAGTCGACATCAGGCACCTCCCGCCCCCCCCCCCCACCAGGGCCACCATTTCTTCTGTCTGTGGGCCATCTATGGATTCTCAGATCCGTTGTAGCAATTCTGCAACACTGTCACCACTACACCTCTAATAGAAAGAAACTCTAGGAAGTTACCTACAACTGTTTCATTTATTAACGAGACACAAATGTATAGCTAGCTCTGGTGCCTCGTCATTGTCTCATATTTGCAAGCAGTGTTATAATTCTTAGAGGACGTTTTGGGGGAAGTGGTTAGTTCAAGGAAGGCCCAAATATGATAATTTCATTTGAACTTCCAACTGTACTGTGTGAGGTAAATGGGAAAAATTATAATTACCTCCATTTTTCTGTGTTTTAAGAGAACACAGATTCTGGTGCATTTCAATGTTCTGTTTGCTTTTTCCAACTTGGCTCTTCACTCCAGCCAATAATAATATTATGGATGAAAAAAAGCACAGAAAAAAAGTTAATGTATATTATTACACCTTGAACTTTTTTAAAAAATTTTTTATTGTTATGTTAATCACCATACATTACATCATTAGTTTTTGATGTAGTGTTCCATGATTCATTGTTTGTGCATAACACCCAGTGCTCCATGCAGAACGTGCCCTCTTTAATACCCATCACCAGGCTAACCCATCCCCCCACCCCCCTCCCCTCTAGAACCCTCGGTTTGTTTTTCAGAGTCCATCGCCTCTCATGGTTCATCTCCCCCTCCGATTTCCCCCCCTTCATTCTTCCCCTCCTGCTATCTTCTTTTTTTTTTCTTAACATATATTGCATTATTTGTTTCAGAGGTACAGATCTGAGATTCAACAGTCTTGCACAATTCACAGCACCTTGAACTGTTTTAATTAATATGGGGATAGGTGAAACTGTGGTCACCTAAAATGAACACCCATTCAAATCTGAGTCTCTACTTCCTCCTTGTGGTCAATGGTAGTATCACAGGAATGTGGGCCAGCCAGTGAGAAAGAAATGCAGTTATTCTGGGAATCTGCTTGTACTGTGGTCGTTATAGGCACAGAATTTAATTCTTTCATTATGGCTTCACTTCTCTGAACTTTCAGATTCCACCCCAGGAAAATGGGACGAATGTGAGAGTCTCCTTGAGAGAGTCTCTGTGAGCAGATAAAGCATGAAAAGAGCTCTGTGCCTGGCTGGAGGTAAGCACAAAGGGGAGTTCATGCCCTCATCTGCTAAACTAGAAGAACCTCAACTAACACACAAAGTATAAAAGCTTGTAACTGAATTAGTCCAAATCTTATTATAATTTATTTGATTTTCTGTTAAAAATGCACACATCCTGTGGATTTTAAAACCTTTTCAAATTAGAAGTAACACATCTAAACACTGTGGTTTTTATTGCTAATTTCTTAGGAAAAAGAGCTCTTCAATAATAATTTTGAGGTTTCTGTCTTTGAATGTAAAAATATTAATTTTATTTTTCCCTCTATTGTAATCTGGAGTCCTGGCTCCCAGATTTTTTGGATTTCCCAGAAGAAGAAATTAACAAAACAGAACAAAACAAAACCCAAATGGGGTTGTCAATTTTAATTTCACCAGATCAGACATTTTAAAAAGTCAGTTTCTAACTATCATCATGATTTAAAACAGCAAGAGCATTTTAACACTTAGGGAAAAAAAAGTAGGAAGGATGCTATTTCAAAAGGAAGGGTAGTGTTTTCAGTTGGGAAACTTACTGCCCTGACTTTTTTTCTCTCACTCCGATGGCCATAAGGAACTTTCCTCACAGGTGGTCGGCAGCCGTAGGTGACCATTTAGAAACCACTGAGTGAAGGCAGAAGCCAGGTGAATTGGGTTATTTTCCATGCTCACCAAAATTAAGGCCATCTGGATATGTGACAGGATACAGAGTGTAAATGTGGGAGTATTCAAAGATTTCTCCCTCCTCCTTGGCCACTTTCTGTTCATCTGTTTTGCAGGCTCACCCTCTTCTACCTGTTTCTGCCCACTGGTACCCAGAGCCCAATTTAATTCCTAGGATGATCATTTGAAGGCATGAAGAGTTCATCACATTCATTCTAAAGATTTTTCTTTAAGTTAAGAACCAGTAAGCTTTCATTTTCCACTCATTTGCCATCACACCCACACTCTGGTGTCATATTTGCCCTCCCTTGGATAGGTTCAAGTTGGCAGATGTCACTCTCAGCATGCAGTGGGTTCCAGGAATGACATCAGGCAGAGTAGCCCCAAGCCTGCTGCCTTCTTTGCTCTGTTCATGAAATTAGCTCAGGATTGTTTCTGTTGACAAGCACATCGCTTTCAATTCTTATTGATTTAGCTTCATTGTTTTTCACATGTTCCACTGATAACCTGTTTAATCTCTACTTGTACAGTTGTATCTTCTTATCCCTGATTCATAGCTTTGCATGTGTATCCATTTAACATTAAGCTAGCAAAATTAAAATTAGGTTGTAAGTTTTTCAGTTGTGGGCCCTAAGTAGATTAATGTTGGGGTATCCAGCTGTTGGGGTGAGATTTTATTGATTTCTTTTTTTATTATGTTATGTTAGTCACCATACAGTACATCATTAGTTTTTGATTTCTTGAATTTGTTTCCCTATTTGGGAGACTGAAAGAGAATGTTCCCATGCAAGACTCAGATAGCTCAGCAGCTCCAAAGATTAACAGAGAGCAGAAGAGGCCAAGTATATAATATCATATACAAGTATATAATACTTTAAATATTTGAAATGGCAAAAAAAAAAGAAAATATTTGAAATGGCCTACTCAAAAAAAAAAAATCCTAGGCAATGAGAGTATAGTTGGCTTTTTGATAAAATATGAGTATATTAGTTTCCTAGGAATGTCACAGATTATTACAAACTTAGTGACTTCAAAAAACAGAAATTTATTTATCTCTAACATTTCTTTTTTTTTTTTTTTAAAGATTTTATTTATTTATTTGAGAGAGAGAGAATGAGAGACAGAGAGCATGAGAGGGAGGAGGGTCAGAGGGAGAAGCAGACTCCCTGCCGAGCAGGGAGCCCGATGCGGGACTCGATCCCGGGACTCCAGGATCATGACCTGAGCCAAAGGCAGTCGCTTAACCAACTGAGCCACCCAGGCGCCCTATCTCTCACATTTCTACAGGCTAGAATTCAAGCTCAAGCTAGCTGAAATATTTTCTTTTTTTTTTGCCATTTCAAAGCCTTCCTCCAAAGGCTTTATGGGAGGATACTTCCTTGCCTCTTTGTTTCTGGTGGCTCATATGGTTCCAGTCTCTCTGCTGGATTATGGGATAATGGGATCACTCCATCAACACATACATGCCTTCTCCCCTTCTGTGCCTTCTCAGGGCACTTAGGGCACTTCTCTGGCACTTAGAATTGGATTTAGGGCCCACCTGGATAACTCAGGATGATCTCATCTTGAGATCTTTAATAACATGTGCAAAGACCCTTCTCTCACATAAGGTCACATTTGCAGGTTCCGGGGAGTAGAATTTGGATATATCTTAGGGGACACCATTCAACCCATTGCACTGGGCCCTCCTCTGGCCTAAAGTTCCATGATACCAAGGAACCTGGTTGTTACTTCAGTTGCCTTTTTAGTCTTACTTTTAAGCTTCCTTTATAAGCCCTTCAGTCATCAGCAATTACCCCACAGCTTCTTAGACTTTTCTTTTGTACCCCCCAGCTTGCCTAATTTGGCTGGGGTTGGAGATGTCAGATTTCTTGGCACGGACAACACATTTTCTGGGTGGTCTCCAAACAAACTGTCTGAACTTGATCCTAATGTCTGATCTGTTCACATTACTGAGCAACTGTGTTGTGACAGGCGGGCAGTCCAGATCCCGTGCTCATGACGTCATTGTTTGGAGCATCATAGGCGGCATTTATACAGAGGCCTGAAAAGTGAATGCTGTGGATTCAAGTTTTAATCTGACATAAATTGTGAGCTTAGTTCCAGATGATGATCCTTTATTAGTTATGAGTTTTACAAATATCTTCTCCTCATCTGAGGATTGCTCTTTCCGCTTTAAGGATTGATGTCTTTTGATGATCAGAAGTTTTGAATTTTAACATAAGCAAACTTATAAATTATACAGTAATTTCTGTAAGGCACAAATGCCAAATTTGAGCTGATTTTATTCTTGTTTTTTAAAATACCTTTCCTCCTTACCTTTATTACCAAGTAGCCAATGCCAACTCTTCTAGTAGGATAGTTGGAGAGTTGTCAAGTGCAGTCAGGTGCTTACCCAATGGCTACTGAGTGACCTGCAGTGTTTCCACTTTGAGGAGGGTGGGAATCCAAAGTATGACACGATCTCTAGAAATTCTACACAGTAGCCTTTTCCCTTCAGATGTGGGTTAATTGCTCATTGAGCAAATCATACTCAGCTTTAACTTGGTCAAGCAGCTTCAACCTGGGAATAATGAGGTGGAGTTTCCCATTGGTTATAACCAAAGTGGAAGATACCCTAAGATGAAAAATACACCATGACCTGAAACATCAGTACAGCTTTTATGATTCCGTCGAGTAGCAAAATGAGTTTGGGAATGGATGGATCATGAATGGACTTTCTCCATTTTGGAGAATGTCCAAATAGACATTCTCTTGAACTTTTAAGATCAAGACCTGAGGTGGGATCAAGAGTTGGATGCTTAACTGACTGAGCCTCCCAGGCACCCCTGTTGAGCATTTTAAACAGATACATTATCATAGGGCATTGACAATATACTACAAATGTAATTTTGGTTAATTACAAATATATATATATATTTTTATTTTTATTTTTTTATTCTTATGTTAATCCCCATACATTACATCATTAGTTTTAGATGTAGTGTTCCATGATTCATTGTTTGTGCATAACACCCAGTGCTCCATGCAGAATGTGCCCTCCTCAATACCCACCACCAGGCTAACCCATCCTCCCACCCCCCTCCCCTCTAGAACCCTCAGTTTGTTTTTCAGAGTCCATCGTCTCAAATATATCTATTTTTAAGATTTTAATTATTTACTTGTGAAAGAGAGAGAGAGAACACCAGAGAGAGAGAGCACAAGCAAGGGGAGGGAGGGAGAGGGAGAAGCAGACTCCCCGCTGAGCCCTAGGCAGGGCTTGATCCCAGAACCCTGAGATCATGACCTGAGCTGAAGGCAGATGCTTAACTGGCTGAGCCACCTAGGTACCCCTGTTTTGTTAAACATATACATACATATATAATTATTAAAATTATAATGGTTAGCAAATATTGTGTGGTAGCACTGTGCTAAGTGTGTTTCATAAGTATTTTCATTGAATCCTTGCAATAATTTTCTGAAGTAGAATTAGTTATCCACATTATTACAGTGAAAAACCCAGGATTCAGAGAAGTTAAATAAAGTGCCCAGGGTCACGTAACTGTTGAGTGACCCAGTTGGGATTTAAACCCAGAGCTACCTGACTTTCAAGCTCATGCTTTGACTACCACATTCTACTGATTTCTCCAAAGATTTTCTCCCCAAGGAGAAGTTTTTGTGTATAGCCTTTAGTTCAAAGGAACACTAGGGAAAAGAAAATGTTACATTTTCTTGTCAAAGAAGTTGGGAAATCTATGGACAAAGGGGTAAAGGAAGTACATGTATCACTAGGAAAAGAAGCAAGTCTGCCAGGCAATGTTATCTTCCTAATTGTCTCCCCATGGATCCCTGCTCCTTGTTGGAGCCTGCTTCCTCTCCCCCTCCCACCCTGCTCCTTCTTTGCACCGCTGAAGAAACCATCATTAATTTTCTTTGAGACTCAACACTTGTTAAGTATCCCTGCCTTGCAATTAATAATTTCTATGAACATCAGTCACTGGAGGCCTGACAAGCTTCAGTTCAAAGACTACATCTGTCATGTTTATGAGCTATTTCCAAAAAACAGGAAATAGCTTGTTTTCTCTGAACAGTTGCCCTTGAATCAATCTCCTTGCCAAAAATCACAGGGTGTAGTTGTTATGTGGTTTAATGGATAGAGCACTGTAGTTTTTGCTTCCTGATCCCAAATTTCAATGTGTTTTCACAGGACGATTCACAGACAATGGCTACAGCCATTGATTTTGAGGAAGTGGCCATTAAACAGCTCTGTTAGACCAAAGTACAGGGACAGGGAAATCAGGGAAGTAAATGGGAGGGGAGGCTATAAGGGCTGGAGCAAGAGTAGTCATGGTGACTCCTGAGGACCTCTTTTCTCAGTGTTTGAGAAAACAAAAAAGTTTTGTAGTGAATCATGAATTTCATTCATCATGCATTTTGACACAATAGTTTGATATAGGGTACCATGCTTGACATTAGGAATGCCAAAAGAAACTGACCATGTGCCTGGCATGAAGGAACTCTTCATCTAGTGGGGATGGTGGATGGAATGGAAGCATGAGGTGGTGACAGATGGTATGGCGTGGACTGAAAGGAAATGGATTTATATCTGAGCTCCACACACACAAGCTGTGTCATCACAGGCAACCACTTATTTCCTCTAACCCTCACTTCCCACATCTCTACGATTTCATGGTTAATAGAAGGAGTAGAAATAACACATGTAAAGTATGCAACAGAATGCCTATCATGTTATTTTATTTTTTTTTTTAAGATGCTATTTTTTTTTTTTTAAGATTTTATTTATTTATTTGAGAGAGAGAATGAGACAGAGAGAGCATGAGAGAGGGGAGGGTCAGAGGGAGAAGCAGACTCCCCGCCGAGCAGGGAGCCCGATGCGGGACTCGATCCCGGGACTCCAGGATCATGACCTGAGCCGAAGGCAGTCGCTTAACCAACTGAGCCACCCAGGCGCCCCTATCATGTTATATGTACTCAAAAAAATGTCAGCTATTATTATTACGTGAAGAAATAGTTGCCTTTCATTCTAAGAGGTGCGATAGTAAAGGTATGTTTTAGGAAAGTGAATTCTGTTAAGATCATGAAGACTTCCTGTGTCAGAAGATTTGATCTAAAACATAAATGATTACAAGTTTGACAGGCAAACAAGATGGGGTTGGAGATGCATTCTGGAAAGAAGCAACTGCTTAAACAAAGACATGGAGATTGAAGAGAATTGCATGTCAAAATGCTGATGGGAATAATTTTGGGTTGACAAAGAAGATTTTTAAAGCCACAAAGATTATTGTTTTCCAAAAGGGAAGTGCTCTCTGGCAACAAGATTTGACTACTTGTCAAAGGATGGAATATTTTCCACAGTAAGGGAAGAAGGAGGTGGAAGTCCGGACACTCATTGTTCTAAATCTGTAGATTCATTGTATTATTCTCTTTATGATTTGTTCTCTTTCCCTATTTGACTTCTTACCCCCAAAATACAAGAAAAATGTAAAGGTCAAACAAGCAAAGTAGGAATGATGCTGATGTGTTGTCCCGTTTTCCTGAATTATTTCTTGAAAAGAGATGTAGTGGTGAGCTTGGTGAAAGTTGATATTCTGGTGAAAGCACTCATAATTTTTAATTTATTTTTATTTTTATTATTATTTTTTCCTAAACCCATGAAGATTTTAGAACTTGCAATATTTCTACTGTAGTTACTGCTTCATACCAAACAGTGTCTTGGATCTTAAATGACTTGCAAATGAAATAGCAATTTGGGAGTTTTAGAAAATAGTCCCATGAGCACAACATAACACTGATTCCCTGCACAAAGTGACCTCCCACTAAGGACTAAGAGTCACTGATTCTCCTGGAGTATTGGCATCAACAAGGACAGACTAACTGCTCTTCTTGTTTATCAGCACTAGAATCTGTTTTGGCTTTAAGATATGAGATGAAATCATTGAAAAATAAAAGAATGAAGCTTCCTTTAATGAGATGGCTTTGAGGACAGGGTTTTCTTGTTAAAATTTCAGCTTAAATTAAGGTTTATGGAACTCCCATTTTTTGGTTTTGTTTTTTGTTGTTGTTTTGTTTTCTGTTTTTTAGAGAGAGAGAGAGAGAGAGAGAGTGTGAGCAGGGGTGAGGGGAGGGGCAGAGGGCGGGGTGGGGGGAGAGAATCTCAAGCACACTTCCCACTGAGCATAGAGCTCTATGCAGGGCTCCATCTCATGAACCTGAGATCATGACCTGAACTGAAATCAAGAGTCGGCCACTTACCCTACTGTGCCCCCAGGCACCCCAATCAACTCCTTTTTTGCATTAAATATAAATTATTTTAGCCCTCATTGAAAATCTTCCTGAAATGTGTGAGGCCAGCCTTGTGAATTGCATGTCTGGAGGTACAGGCGAATTGTGTAGTGCTTGAGAATCATTTGATCACACCCGGAAGCTCATTTTATTGAGTTGCAGACCTAAATGGTAGAAGGACAGGCAATTGGCTTGTCTGTGCATTTCAAGATGTGCCAAGAAATGTTTCTTCTCCTTGTTATGGACTGAACTTGTCCCCACCCCAAAGTTCACATGTTGAAGCTCTAACCCTCCATGGGACTGTACTTGGAGATCAGGCTTTTATGGAGGTAATTGAGGTTATATGAGGTCATAGGGTGAGACCTAATCCAATAGGACTCATGTCTTAATGAGAAGAAGAAGAGACACCAGAGTGCTCTCTCTTCATGCACACATGGAGGAAAGGTCATGTGAGAACATAGCCAGGAAGAGAGGCCTTTCCAGAAACCAACCCTGCTGGCACCTTGTTCATGGACTTCCAGCTTCCAGAACTGTGAGAAAATAGACTCCTGTTGTTGAAGCTGCCCAGTCTGTGGTATTTCGTTGTAGCAGTGCCACCAGACGAGTACACTCCTCTTGATATGGTTATGATGAAGAAAACGATAATAAGGAAAACTATTTGCTGAACAATCACTATGTGCCAGGCTTTGTGCTTTGGCTCTTGACAGATGTCATTTAATCGGGATTATGGTCCTGTGGTGGGTGCTTGTCTTATCAGTTGGCTTTTTCTTCTGACAGGAGAGTTCAAGAAAAATGCTCTGGCTAGTGGCTCTGACCTCTCATTACGTAAGATTTGGGCATTCAAGGAATCATTATCAAATAAAAATGGTTAAATCGTCTTGCTGACTTAACCCACCAGTGTGAATCTCCAGATTCTGCCCTTTAGGCTCAAGGCAATAAGCTTATCACAAAATGAGCATGAATGTTGCCCCTTACAGTCCTTATTTATGTGACACATCTGATGCAAGGGTTGTGCTGTTGAATCAGACGTCAGGCTGTTGAAGCTTATTTTTTACAGCAGAGGGCAGCCCACACCTATGAAAGGAATAGATTTCCCAATAAGATTCCCAGTAAGATTCCCATCCACCCCCACACCCCCTACCCTTCTCAGATCAAAATACTCTGATTCCTTTCTCGCTTCTTTCTGTTACATTTTGTCTAAAAATTCATTACCAAAATGTAAAATTGTGTTGTTAGATGAGTCTCGGTAGAAAATCATCTTGAAGACAAGTATTTTTTTTTATTCTTATGTTAATCCCCATACATTACATCATTAGTTTTAGATGTAGTGTTCCATGATTCATTGTTTGTGCATAACACCCAGTGCTCCATGCAGAATGTTCCCTCCTCAATACCCATTACCAGGCTAACCCATCCTCCCACCCCCCTCCCCTCTAGAACCCTCAGTTTGTTTTTCAGAGTCCATAGTCTCTCATGGTTCGTCTACCCCTCCAATTTCCCCCGCTTCATTCTTCCCCTCCTGCTACCTTCTTCTTCTTTTTTTTTCCTTAACATATATTGCATTATTTGTTTCAGAGATACAGATCTGAGATTTAACAGTCTTGCACAATTCACAGCGCTTACCAGAGTACATACCCTCCCCAGTGTCTATCACCCAGTCACCCCATCCCTCCCACCCCACCCCCCACTCCAGCAACCCTCAGTTTGTTTCCTGAGATTAAGAATTCCTCATATCAGTGAGGTCATATGATACATGTCTTTCTCTGTTTGACTTATTTCGCTCAGCATAATACTCTCCAGGTCCATCCACGTCATTGCAAATGGCAAGATCTCATTCCTTTTGATGGCTGCATAATATTCCATTGTATATATATACCACATCTTCTTTATCCATTCATCTGTCGATGGACATCTTGGCTCTTTCCACAGTTTGGCTATTGTGGCATTGCTGCTATAAACATCGGGGTGCATGTACCCTTTCGGATCCCTACTTTTGTATCTTTGGGGTAAATACCCAGTAGTGCAATTGCTGGATCATATGGTAGCTCTATTTTCAACTTTTTGAGGAACCTCCATACTGTTTTCCAGAGTGGCTGCACCAGCTTGCATTCCCACCAACAGTGTAGGAGGGTTCCCCTTTCTCCGCATCCCCGCCAACATCGAAGACAAGTATTTTTGATAAAACGAAGCCTGCCAAGGAGCTCTGGACATAGCCCTTCCCTGGAGAATCATTCTCTATTATTACAGAATAATAAATCCTATTTTGTTTTATTTATTTATTTTTTGCCGTAGGCTTTTTTTTTTTTTTAAATTATGGAAAGTTTCAAACATGTAGAAAAACACAGGAGACCTTAGAGCAAATAAAGAAGAGGACCCACCACTTGGCTATATGAAGCAAATTCTGTTAGGTTTTAATTTGCATCTTCAAAGCACCTGCCAACTTGTCCTATTTGCCAGCAAGGTCTGAACGAACATGGTGAATGAAAGAGACATGGAATGGATGCCAGAAGTTTGGAATTATCTCATACCTATTCATGAAAGATCATGAAGACATTTACTTACATACATGGTAAAGATCACTGTTAGGTCATAAACACAGGGACTGTAACCCTGATTCTGCAGTGAAGCTTCAGATTCCCCATCTATGAAATGTGGACTAATAACTGTGCCCACTTCATAGGGTGATAGGGATTCAAGGTGAACTGCATATGAAGCATCTAGCACAGCATCTGGCACATAATAAATGTATAAGGTCATTATTCACTTCCTTGGACTTTGTTCAACTTTTTTCATGTTTGAAATGAGGGATTTAAAGGAGATCACTAAGTCCACTATCAATTGAAAAGGCTAAATTGTGTGCCTAACTTTTTATTGCTAATCTCCTGATTGGGCTGGAGGTATTGGAGTGGAGAGAATCCTACACTGTTTGTGCCAGGCACGAAAGAGACAGTGATAGCACATGGTATAAATCTGCATTATCTGCCTGGTAGTGAAATATCTCCAGGGCAAAAGGTTGATGACTCTCTTTGTCATGTTCTTTCATGTATTTTTCTCCCTGAGTTTTTCAAGAGTAAGGACTATATTGTGTTTTTGTCTTCAACTCAATTCAGTTAGAGTCATTTATTGGGTGCCGAAAATGTATAAGGCACTTGTTAACCACTGTGGGGTAAAGATAAATGAGACACAAATTCTCCCAATAGCGGAAGATAAGATACAGTTACAAATATCCAAAATGTAAGAAAGAGTGTGATGAATGCTCCAAGTAAAATTTGTCCTGAAGGGATAGAGAAAAGCACTAATTGAGATTCTGTGCAAATGAGCCTTCAAAGTGGGTAGAATCTGAGTAAGACGAGACGTAGTGGGCATAGCATATAGGTAGGAACAGTCTAGACAGAGAGAAGGGTTCAGAAATTGGCAAGGCCATATTTGTGGTCTGGACTGGTTAAAGCAGGGATTTCAGGATGGGATGCAGCATGGGATAGAAGTGAAAAGAAATTGGAGCTGGACTGTGGAGGGCTTTGAATGCCAAGTTAAGGACTTTAAGCTTTATGATGAGTTATGAGATCAGAACTTGCTTGAAGAGGCAGTCAGGAAATGGAGTTGGAGAGATAATAGGAATGGGAGACTGTGTCAGCAAGTGACTTAAGTGGTTTATTCAGAGGGGTTACAGACCTGAATTATAACCATGGTGGCAGAAAGAGGATATGGATGTCAGAGAAACTCTAGGATGAATCACTTATTCATTCATTTCACTAAACACCTGCTTTGACCAGGTACCTGCTTCATATAGGGAACTCAAAGAGAAATCAGAGGATCCCTGATAGGAGGTGAGGGGGAAGATAATTTAGTCACTGCTTTCAATTTTGAAGGTTGCTTGTAATGGTGGTGAGAACCGTGTGGCAAGTGAGGAAACCAGAGAAGTTGAGGAAAATAAAGCCATTAACAGAGATAGTCAACACTGGAGAAGAGGCCAATTTAAGGGAAGAGGATGAGATAATCTTGGAGTGGAATTCAGCATGTAAATCTCAGTAAGTGAATGAATACATGCCTAAGAATGAAAGAATGCATTAACACATGAAGGAATGGATGGAGGTGTGGGAACTTTGCCACCCTCCATGAGCCAGGTACCTACATACTCTATCATCAGTCGTGCTTTATGATTAAATCTCTCTGAGCACAGCAGTCTCTCAGCATTCTATAACATTTTTGTAATGAAGGGCAAAGGGAGAAGGAAAGCAAGATTAGGAGCTCAGTGTTAACTCTATAGACCTATATCTCAAAATTCAGAATGATAGGATTGGCTGCCAAAATGTCAAAATTTGCAAACAAATATTCACTTTGTGTTTTTATAACATCTTCCAACATTTTTCCAATGTTTAAATCACAGTTCAGTTGCTTTGTTACTTGTTCTTTTTTTCAGTATTTTGGCTTTTTTCAAAAGTCTGATGTTCTGATGTTATGCCAATTCTCTCTACATTTGTGTATGAGTGTGTATGTGAGAGAGAGATAGACTTCATATGGACTGCTTTTTTTAACTGCTTGATTCATTATCAGAGCAAGTTCTCCATAAAATGCTTGTTAAATCATATTTGTCTTATTATGTCAGTCTCTAATTTTCATAATCATCAACGTAGACTTTCCATCAAGAGTCTTAGAGGTGAAGAATGAAGCTTCCAACCATGTCCTACCACCCTGACCTCTACTGAGTCAAATCTAAGGATTCGAGGATTAAAAAGGATTGAGCTGAACAATGACCACAAACACAGGATGTCATTCACTTTTGGGAGCTCAAGATCCCAGAACAGTACACGTTGTCCAACTGTACCCTCAGAAGACTTTTTAGTCAAGGAGCAAGCCTGAGCCCTCCACCATCAGTCTTTGAGCATCACATCCTGCCCTCACTGTGGATTTTGAGGTCCTTTCCCATGGAACAGCTCAAGCCTCGAAGGTGCTGTGAGGCATTGGTGGAACCAGGGTCAGTGCACTGACCAACCTGACTGGAAGTCAAGCTGAGAAGCTTTGGAGAGTGGCAGAGTATCTGAGAGCATAAAACTCATGTCCAGATGGCCTCGTCCAAAGATTATGGTGTTTCCCCCCGTAATTTGGTTTTAAATAGAGGAGCTTTAGAGTTATATCATCTAAACATCTATCCCAGAGAGAAGCTGAAGATGAGGTTTCTGCACTGGATGATAGGTGGCTCTGAGGAGTGATCTTGTCATGGCTTGTTCCCCTGGGAACAGGATTCCCTGGCCACCTGAGTGGTAAATAAAGGTGCTTGTCCCAGGAGAAAAGGACAACAGGGCAAGAGACCTCTGTGGACCCTTACTCTCATGGTTGTGAAATTGGAGAGTTATTACCCTGCCCGTACCTGGTTCTGGCTTGGGTCTGTGAGGCTGAATTTCAGAGCATTAAGGATCTGGACCTTCTGTTTATGTGGCATTGATTGTGCAGGAATGACGTTGGGGAATCTATAGCTACACAGTCTGTGGCTATGTGGCCAATTGGTGTCCAGTGTCCTTTGAATCTCAGTTCTGACATATTTTGTTGAACACAAAGTTTTGACCTATCATGAACATACAAGGGATTCCCAGAGAACATTCTAGTAGATGAACAGCACTACTTTTATAGAGGGGCAGCCTGGCATGAAAATAGAAATTAGAAAAGTCTCTAGCACACAGTAGGTTTGTGAGTAAGCAATACCTAGATTCTAGCTCCGTCTGCCACCAAATTATCAATGTGTTACAGAATAAGTCATGTGACCTCTCTGGGTTTCCATCTCTACATTCATAAAATGAAATGGTTGGAGGAGTTTTTCAAAGTATGTTTCACAGATAACCTGCATCAAAAGTTTCACAATGCTTGATATAATGCAGATTTCTGGCCTTTACTCTGATAGGCAGATCAGAGCCTCTAGAAGTGGGCTGGGAGACTGAATTTTTACTGGCTCTCCAGGCCTTTCTTGATGCACACAATACATCAAGAACCATTGGACAGGATGATCTCTAAGTTTCCTGTACTAACATAATTATAGGGCAGAATTGGCCTGAGACAAAAATAGGAAAATCACTTTGGACAGATTTTGATTCTCCCCACTCCCTTTGGGGCATTACCCCATGACAATTCCGGCTTCCTTTATCCTCTGCTCCTCCCCTGCAACTCTTCACTCACACTTGTACCATCTAAGCTCAGCCTCTTGGAGCTCGTTCTCCTCTTTTCCTGCCCTCACTGAACCTAATCAGCCTTGGCTACATGTATTTCCTCCAACTCTCTGCATCTGTCAGTGTATGCAGGGATCAGCTTGCTAAAAGCATTTTGGAAAACACTAAATGTTGTGCAGATAAGAGGTGCTCATCCAGTAGCCTTACCCAGGCCAGCAGGCCCATGGGGAGAGGGTGAGCTGAGGGTGCTCTTCAAGCTAGAATCCTAACCCATTACCATCAAAATGCCAGTATTCTAGTGCCAATGGCTCATCCAGGCAAATGAGTCCTCAGGGAAATTTCAGACCCATTTAGAGGTGGGGAGGGCAGCATTGTGGCAGATGCATAAGGCAACTACTTTTTGGAAGACATGAGTTTTTGAGGTTTTTAGAATCTCATCAGTAGGTGGGTGCTCCTGCATAAGATCAATTCTCCTTATAAGAAGTGCACATAATTTATCTACATGGCTTTAGAGAGAGGAGATTCGGGTAAAATATCTTAAACCTGCAGAGAAACTCAAAATACTTGGAGACCAATCCAAATTTTCAACCACCCCTCCCAAATGTCTCAGCTTTGATGCATGTAAAAATCTAAGGATTAAGCATCATAACCAAATATAATTTCCACGTATGCAATTCTTATGTGTTGTCTAATTCTTTTCAGGGTCTTTGAGCCTACAAGTACCATGCACTAGAGACTATTTCTCCTTGTTTCATAAAGATAAGAGACTCGATCATAAGAGAGATGTTCACTCTGGAATTCTCTTCTGAGACTCTCAATTAAGTTGCCTGTGACATTCAGTACAACCCTAATGGTTGAAGAGAACTCAGAGGATCCCGGTGAGATGCCATGGTCTGAATGTTATTTCCTTTCTATTTAATATACAAACATGAGTATATGATTTTCTTAAAGTATGGACCAAGGCAGTTTGGTGAGTGGTGTGGATGGGCTTGGAACTCAGCAGTTGCACCTTTCTTGGAAAGGCCTACTGGGACAACCCCGCCGGTAAGGTCTATGAGCGACAGGCACATGAGCAGGTAATCACAGGTCTGGAAATGCTTCTGTTTCACCAAATAAATATATTGCATCAATAACAATAACAGATGCAACCTAATAGTACTGTATGAGCAATAGGTAATGTTTATTGAGTGCTTCCTGTGAACCAGGATATGAACTAGGCTTTTCATATATCTAACCTCATTTAATTTCATTTAACAGTGGACACTATTATTATTTTCATTTGTGCAAATGGAGAAGCTGAAATTTAGAAAAGTTAATAGCATCTAAAGTCACCCAGTTATCGAGTGGTGGAGGCAGACCTCAAGCCTAGAGTCTGCTCTCTTAAAATAGTAGGAATTACAGGCAATGAACACTTGAAAAACTAACCCAAATCCCACCATTCAGAAAGAACTGTTTGTAACATCACTCCTCATAGCTTTCCAGGTTTTCCCCTGTGAATGTTACGTATAGAATTTATTATGCATACAGATCTCTCCCTCTTCTATAACCTGTTTTCTTTTTTTTTCCATTTCCCAATCTATAACCTAGAAATATTGCTCTGCAATCAGAGTTTTCATGACAGACAGTGTAATAGTCTGCTCGCTCCAGGTCCTCCAAGTGTTGGCAGCAGAAAAGTGCTTACCCAGCACGATGCCGACAGAGCATACAAGGCAATGGTTTTATAAAATGCAAAGCTGGGCACCCAAGTAGATATCAAGACCGCAAAGTCCAACAGCTTTGAAACCTACTCCAGCACATTCTCACATTCCTATATTTTACAGACAAGGGTAATGAGCCCAAGAATTACCGCCCTCCAGCTTCAGGGTAGTGAAAAATGAAGGTTTGTTTTCCAAGTAATGTGATGCCAGACAGCTGGCTCACCAGTCAACAGTGCCAGGCCTTCCCTGAAGGCCAGTGTGGGCCCCCGGCTCCTTCTCACCACCAAATGTCACAGCGCACCCCAAACCAGGGAAATCTGTCCTTCTGCAGGATGTATAACTGTAGGAGGAAAGCAGGTTTTACTGGCTTGTGGTTTCCAAAGCTCTGAGAATGTTGAGTACAGCCTGTGCATTGGCCACCGAAGAACCTGAGAGAAACCACGAGGTTGGAATTGATTAGTTCCTGTTGGTCCCCATCTTCCGCCAATATCAGTACCTGTCTCTTGATAAATAGACACATGAACACAGTCCAAACACCAGCTCCTTGACAGCAAGCAATAAAAATGTGCCCTGACCCACTGAAATAAATTGCACCAAATGGAGTTATTGTTTCCATTTATTGTTTATTAGTCATGTCCCATGGAGCGACTGATGAAATAGTTTTTTTTCCATTGGAAAATGAATGTATGACCTGTGAAGAATAACTTCACAATCAGATGTAATAACAATCACGGAACAACTGTTCTCCCTGGCTTGGACCAAATCTAATGTTCTCTGTCCCAAGCAAAATTTCCTTTGCAGATTAATGTATCTCTTTGGCCACTTGATCTTTTCTCAATTCGTATCTCAAGTTGTCTCTCCCTCCTGTTCCTTCCCTTTCTGGCCACCATACCAAGTCCTCCAATAGTCCCTTCCAGATGCCACAGTTAAAGAAATATTACTGAGGCTGAGAGGTTTGAGAGGAGCCCAGTGGTCCAGGAATGGATTTTGAATTAATTCAAAAGAATGGTTACTTCAACACAATATTTTATCTGGAATAGGAAGAAATGTGTCACTTACTGACATGAGCAGTTTCTTCAGTCACTGTCACATTAAGATGTCTGAAGATCATATTGAAAATTTGATTAATTTGTCTCACTCCCAAAGATGACCTAGAAGAAGATGGAATCATTGACATTTATTGTCTTCTAGCATATACTTGATAATCTGGTAGATATAAGTAGCAATATTAAAGATTAATCGAGTGGCAAACACTGTTACTAGACTATTCTTTTAGTCATAGAAGGAAGTGCACTGGGGAAGTACTTGTAAGTTTTTCAAGCTTTTTTGCCATTCAGATAATGCATGCAATACCATCTGCCTTATTGTATTTTATAACGATCAGAATCAAGAGTACCTTAGAATTGTAGGTGTTGGTTAAGTGGTGGCCTCCCCCTTGGGTGTGGGAGAATAATGCTGAGTTGCCTTCTAAGGTACATAGTGCTTCTATTGACCTCAAACCCCAGTAATACACTGTGTTTAGCCAAAGTGTTAAATGATTGTCAACCCCCTGCTTAATCATGTCAGTGGCTTCCTTTGGCCATGAAGATAAAGTACAAATTCGAGCATGGTTAAAGAATTCATCTCAATCTGGCCCAGGTCATCTCTCCTGCTACTTCCCCTCACTCTTTACTCCCCAGCCATACTGTGAACTACCATGGGTTCTCTTCTATCCGTGTTTGTAATTATACCTAGGTCTGAGTGCAGACTAGCCCCTCCACCTGAACCCCCCAGTCTACCTTTCCTTAGGTGTTCATTTAGAAGTCACTTCTTATCAGATGATTTTCCAGACTATACTAGTAGGTAACCATCATGTGGTGCTCCGTTGGCACCCTGAGACTCTGTCAGTTGTAGTTACTAGAGTACCTGTCAGTGGGCCACCTTTCCTCCTTCTCAGGCTACCTCCCTCTATAGCTATTTCTCTATTCCATGCTTAGCTCCACTGCTGTTCATCTCCTGTAACCCTGGACCACTCTTCCCTATGACAGGATGCCTTTCCCTTGCATTGGCACTAGAAGGGAGGGACCACTAGGTAGGGCATAATTCTTTATGCCCCACTAAACTACCATATAAAGGTGTGTGAGTATCTGAATTTACTGAGGATTTGCAGGGGCATTAGAGATTTACATCATGGGAGTGTCTGGGTGGCTCAGTTGTTAAGCATCTGCCTTCGGCTCAGGTCATGATCCCAGGGTCCTGGGATCGAGCCCCACATCGGGCTCCCTGCTCTGCGGGAAGCTGGCTTCTCCCTCTCCCACTCCCCCTGCTTGTGTTCCCTCTCTTGCTGTGTCTTTCTCTGTCAAATAAATAAGTAAAAATCTTTAAAAAAAATATATACATATATAAAAGAAATTTACATCATGGCCATAGAAACCACCTGTGGAACCAAACATTAAACATCCCTGGCACCCATCCCCCTGCTGGGAACTTCTCACTTTTCTTGGCAATTCCAGCCTTCTTCCATGGAGTTGTCTGGTTTCTTTCTTTTTTTAAAAAGATTTATTTATTTGTTTGTTTGTCAGAGAGAGAGCGTGAGCACGCAGCACGTACACGAGCAGGGGCAGCAGCAGGCAGAGGGAGAGGGAGAAGCAGGCCCCCCACTGAGCAGGGAGCCCGCTGTGGGTCTCGATTCCAGGACCCTGGGATCATGACCTGAGCCAAAGGCAGATGCTTAATCTACTGAGCCACCCAGGCGTCCTGGAGTTGTCTGCTTTCTGTCACCCTACCCTCTCCACATTGTCCTTTCCCCTTTGAAATCCCTCTTTTCTTCTTCTTTTCCCTTCCCTTTCCCCTTCCTCCCTCCTTCTCTTCTCTTTTCTTCTCTTCTCTCTCCTCTCCTCTCCTCTCTTCTCTTTTCTTCTCTTCTCCTCTCCTCTCTTTCTACCTTCCTTCCTCCTTCTATCCTTTCCTTTCCTTTCCTTTCCTTTCCTTTCCTTTCCTTTCCTTTC